>NC_142284.1:24516656-25121017 GCF_965620075.1 Prunus avium
TGAACTTGGATTGTCCAATTTGGAACACCTATTGATTTCGGATCGAGCCCAAAACTTGGGCAACATCATAATATGGTGGGAGGAGTCATTTGGTTCGTTTTGAGTGAAATCCAATCGCTACAAGTATGGAATACACCAACCACTCCAATTAGGAACGAACTGCCGTTGAACTTGAATTGTCCAATTTCTCACACCTACTGATTTCGGAACGAGCCCAAAACTTGGGCAACATCATAATATGGTGGGAGGAGTCATTTGGTGAGTTTTGAGTGAAATCGAAACGCTAGAAGTATGGAATACACCAACCACTCCAATTAGGAACGAACTGCCGTTGAACTTGAATTGTACAATTTGGAAAACCTATTGATTTCGGATCGAGCCCAAAACTTGGGCAACATCATCATGTGGTGGGAGGAGTCATTTGGTGAGTTTTGAGTGAAATCCAATCGCTAGAAGTATGGAATACACCAACCACTCCAATTAGGAACCAACTGCCGTTGAACTTGAATTGTCCAATTTGGAACACCTATTGATTTCGAATCGAGCCCAAAACTTGGGCAACATGATAATATGGTGGGAGGAGTCATTTGGTGAGTTTTCAGTGAAATCCAATCGCTAGAAGTATGGAATACACCAACCACTCCAATTAGGAACCAACTGCCGTTGAACTTGAATTGTCCAATTTGGAACACCTATTGATTTCGAATCGAGCCCAAAACTTGGGCAACATGATAATATGGTGGGAGGAGTCATTTGGTGAGTTTTCAGTGAAATCCAATCGCTAGAAGTATGGAATACACCAACCACTCCAATTTGGAAAGAACTGCCATTCAAATTGAATTGACCAATTTCTCACACGTATTGATTTCGGATCGAGCCCAAAACTTGGGCAACATCATAATATGGTGGGAGGAGCCATTTGGTGAGTTTTGAGTGAAATCCAATCGCTAGAAGTATGGAATACACCAACCACTCCAATTAGGAACGAACTGCCGTTGAACTTGAATTGTCCAATTTCTCACACCTATTGATTTCGGATCGAGCCCAAAACTCGGGCAACATCATAATATGGTGGGAGGAGTCATTTGGTTCGTTTTGAGTGAAATCCAATCGCTAGAAGTATGGAATACACCAACCACTCCAATTAGGAATGAACTGCCGTTGAACTTGAATTGTCCAATTTCTCACACCTACTGATTTCGGATCGAGCCCAAAACTTGGGCAACATCATAATATGGTGGGAGGAGTCATTTGGTGAGTTTTGAGTGAAATCCAATCGCTAGAAGTATGGAATACACCAACCACTCCAATTAGGAACGAACTGCCGTTGAACTTGAATTGTCCAATTTGGAACACCTATTGATTTCGGATCGAGCCCAACACTTGGGCAACATCATAATATGGTGGGAGGAGTCATTTGGTGAGTTTTGAGTGAAATCCAATCGCTAGAAGTATGGAATACACCAACCACTCCAATTAGAAACCAACTGCCGTTGAACTTGAATTGTCTAATTTCTCACACCTATTGATTTCGGATCGAGCCCAAAACTCGGGCAACATCATAATATGGTGGGAGGAGTCATTTGGTTCGTTTTGAGTGAAATCCAATCGCTAGAAGTATGGAATACACCAACCACTCCAATTAGGAACGAAATGCCGTTGAACTTGAATTGTCCAATTTGGAACACCTATTGATTTCGGATCGAGCCCAAAACTTGGGCAACATCATAATATGGTGGGAGGAGTCATTTGGTGAGTTTTGAGTGAAATCCAATCGCTAGAAGTATGGAATACACCAACCACTCCAATTAGGAACGAACTGCCGTTGAACTTGAATTGTCCAATTTGGAACACCTATTGACTTCGGATCGAGCCCAAAACTTGGGCAACATCATAATATGGTGGGAGGAGTCATTTGGTGAGTCTTGAGTGAAATCCAATCGCTAGAAGTATGGAATACACCAACCACTCCAATTAGGAACGAACTGTCGTTGAACTTGAATTGTCCAATTTGGAACACCTATTGATTTCGGATCGAGCCCAAAACTAAGGCAACATCATAATATGGTGGGAGGAGTCATTTGGTGCGTTTTGAGTGAAATCCAATCGCTAGAAGTATGGAATACACCAACCACTCCAATTAGGAACGAACTGCCGTTGAACTTGAATTGTCCAATTTCTCACACCTATTGATTTCGGATTGAGCCCAAAACTCGGGCAACATCATAATATGGTGGGAGGAGTCATTTGGTTCGTTTTGAGTGAAATCCAATCGCTACAAGTATGGAATACACCAACCACTCCAATTAGGAACGAAATGCCGTTGAACTTGAATTGTCCAATTTGGAACACCTATTGATTTCGGATCGAGCCCAAAACTTGGGCACCATCATAATATGGTGGGAGGAGTCATTTGGTTCGTTTTGAGTGAAATCCAATCGCTAGAAGTATGGAATACACCAACCACTCCAATTAGGAACGAACTGCCGTTCAAATTGAATTGACCAATTTCTCACACGTATTGATTTCGGATCGAGCCCAAAACTTGGGCAACATCATAATATGGTGGGTGTAGTCATTTGGTGAGTTTTGAGTGAAATCCAATCGCTAGAAGTATGGAATACACCAACCACTCCAATTACGAACGAACTGCCGTTGAACTTGAATTGTCCAATTTCTCACACCTATTGATTTCGGATCGAGCCCAAAACTCGGGCAACATCATAATATGGTGGGAGGAGTCATTTGGTTCGTTTTGAGTGAAATCCAATCGCTAGAAGTATGGAATACACCAACCACTCCAATTAGGAACGAAATGCCGTTGAACTTGAATTGTCCAATTTGGAACACCTATTGATTTCGGATCGAGCCCAAAACTTGGGCAACAACATAATATGGTGGGAGGAGTCATTTGGTAAGTTTTGAGAGAAATCCAAACGCTAGAAGTATGGAATACACCAACCACTCCAATTAGAAACGAACTGCCGTTGAACTTGAATTGTCCAATTTGGAACACCTATTGATTTCGGATCGAGCCCAAAACTTGGGCAACATCATAATGTGGTGGGAGGAGTCATTTGGTGAGTTTTGAGTGAAATCCAATCGCTACAAGTATGGAATACACCAACCACTCCAATTAGGAACCAACTGCCGTTGAACTTGAATTGTCCAATTTGGAACACCTATTGATTTCGGATCGAGCCCAAAACTTGGGCAACATCATAATATGGTGGGAGGAGTCATTTGGTGAGTTTTGAGTGAAATCCAATCGCTAGAAGTATGGAATACACCAACCACTCCAATTAGGAACGAACTGCCGTTCAAATTGAATTGACCAATTTCTCACACGTATTGATTTCGGATCGAGCCCAAAACTTGGGCAACATCATAATATGGTGGGAGGAGTCATTTGGTGAGTTTTGAGTGAAATCCAATCGCTAGAAGTATGGAATACACCAACCACTCCAATTAGGAACGAACTGCCGTTGAACTTGAATTGTCCAATTTGGAACACCTATTGATTTCGGATCGAGCCCAACACTTGGGCAACATCATAATATGGTGGGAGGAGTCATTTGGTGGGTTTTGAGTGAAATCCAATCGCTAGAAGTATGGAATACACCAACCACTCCAATTAGGAACCAACTGCCGTTGAACTTGAATTTTCCAATTTCTCACACGTATTGATTTCGGATCGAGCCCAAAACTCGGGCAACATCATAATATGGTGGGAGGAGTCATTTGGTTCGTTTTGAGTGAAATCCAATCGCTACAAGTATGGAATACACCAACCACTCCAATTAGGAACGAAATGCCGTTGAACTTGAATTGTCCAATTTGGAACACCTATTGATTTCGGATCGAGCCCAAAACTTGGGCAACATCATAATATGGTGGGAGGAGTCAATTGGTGAGTTTTGAGTGAAATCCAATCGCTAGAAGTATGGAATACACCAACCACTCCAATTAGGAACCAACTGCCGTTGAACTTGAATTGTCCAATTTCTCACACCTATTGATTTCGGATCGAGCCCAAAACTCGGGCAACATCATAATATGGTGGGAGGAGTCATTTGGTTCGTTTTGAGTGAAATCCAATCGCTAGAAGTATGGAATACACCAACCACTCCAATTAGGAACGAAATGCCGTTGAACTTCAATTGTCCAATTTGGAACACCTATTGATTTCGGATCGAGCCCAAAACTTGGGCAACATCATAATATGGTGGGAGGAGTCATTTGGTGAATTTTGAGTGAAATCCAATCCCTAGAAGTATGGAATACACCAACCACTCCAATTAGGAACGAACTGCCGTTGAACTTGAATTGTCCAATTTGGAAAACCTATTGATTTCGGATCGAGCCCAAAACTTAGGCAACATCATAATATGGTGGGAGGAGTCATTTGGTGCGTTTTGAGTGAAATCCAATCGCTAGAAGTATGGAATACACCAACCACTCCAATTAGGAACGAACTGCCGTTGAACTTGAATTGTCCAATTTCTCACACCTATTGATTTCGGATCGAGCCCAAAACTCGAGCAACATCATAATATGGTGGGAGGAGTCATTTGGTTCGTTTTGAGTGAAATCCAATCGCTAGAAGTATGGAATACACCAACCACTCCAATTAGGAACGAACTGCCGTTGAACTTGAATTGTCCAATTTCTCACACCTATTGATTTCGGATTGAGCCCAAAACTCGGGCAACATCATAATATGGTGGGAGGAGTCATTTGGTTCGTTTTGAGTGAAATCCAATCGCTAGAAGTATGGAATACACCAACCACTCCAATTAGGAACGAACTGCCGTTGAACTTGAATTGTCCAATTTCTCACACCTATTGATTTCGGATCGAGCCCAAAACTCGGGCAACATCATAATATGGTGGGAGGAGTCATTTGGTTCGTTTTGAGTGAAATCCAATCGCTAGAAGTACGGAATACACCAACCACTCCAATTAGGAACGAACTGCCGTTGAACTTGAATTGTCCAATTTCTCACACCTATTGATTTCGGATCGAGCCCAAAACTCAGGCAACATCATAATATGGTGGGAGGAGTCATTTGGTTCGTTTTGAGTGAAATCGAATCGCTAGAAGTATGGAATACACCAACCACTCCAATTAGGAACGAACTGCCGTTGAACTTGAATTGTCCAATTTGGAACACCTATTGATTTCGGATCGAGCCCAAAACTTGGGCAACGTCATAATATGGTGGAAGGAGTCATTTGGTGAGTTTTGAGTGAAATCCAATCGCTAGAAGTATGGAATACACCAACCACTCCAATTAGGAACGAACTGCCGTTGAACTTGAATTGTCCAATTTGGAACCCCTATTGATTTCGGATCGAGACCAAAACTTGGGCAACATCATAATATGGTGGGAGGAGTCATTTGGTGAGTTTTGAGTGAAATCCAATCGCTAGAAGTATGGAATACACCAACCACTCCAATTAGGAACGAACTGCCGTTGAACTTGAATTGTCCAATTTCTGACACCTATTGATTTCGGATCGAGCCCAAAACTCGGGCAACATCATAATATCGTGGGAGAAGTCATTTGGTGAGTTTTGAGTGAAATCCAATCGCTAGAAGTATGCAATACACCAACCACTCCAATTAGGAACCAACTGCCGTTGAACTTGAATTGTCCAATTTGGAACACCTATTGATTTCGGATCGAGCCCAAAACTTGGGCAACATCATAATATGGTGGGAGGAGTCATTTGGTGAGTTTTGAGTGAAATCCAATCGCTAGAAGTATGGAATACACCAACCACTCCAATTAGGAACGAACTGCCGTTGAACTTGAATTGTCCAATTTGGAACACCTATTGATTTCGGATCGAGCCCAAAACTAAGGCAACATCATAATATGGTGGGAGGAGTCATTTGGTGCGTTTTGAGTGAAATCCAATCGCTAGAAGTATGGAATACACCAACCACTCCAATTAGGAACGAACTGCCGTTGAACTTGAATTGTCCAATTTCTCACACCTATTGATTTCGGATCGAGCCCAAAACTCGAGCAACATCATAATCTGGTGGGAGGAGTCATTTGGTTCGTTTTGAGTGAAATCCAATCGCTAGAAGTATGGAATACACCAACCACTCCAATTAGGAACGAACTGCCGTTGAACTTGAATTGTCCAATTTCTCACACCTATTGATTTCGGATTGAGCCCAAAACTCGGGCAACATCATAATATGGTGGGAGGAGTCATTTGGTTCGTTTTGAGTGAAATCCAATCGCTAGAAGTATGGAATACACCAACCACTCCAATTAGGAACGAACTGCCGTTGAACTTGAATTGTCCAATTTCTCACACCTATTGATTTCGGATCGAGCCCAAAACTCGGGCAACATCATAATATGGTGGGAGGAGTCATTTGGTTCGTTTTGAGTGAAATCCAATCGCTAGAAGTACGGAATACACCAACCACTCCAATTAGGAACGAACTGCCGTTGAACTTGAATTGTCCAATTTCTCACACCTATTGATTTCGGATCGAGCCCAAAACTCGGGCAACATCATAATATGGTGGGAGGAGTCATTTGGTTCGTTTTGAGTGAAATCCAATCGCTAGAAGTATGGAATACACCAACCACTCCAATTAGGAACGAACTGCCGTTGAACTTGAATTGTCCAATTTGGAACACCTATTGATTTCGGATCGAGCCCAAAACTTGGGCAACGTCATAATATGGTGGAAGGAGTCATTTGGTGAGTTTTGAGTGAAATCCAATCGCTAGAAGTATGGAATACACCAACCACTCCAATTAGGAACGAACTGCCGTTGAACTTGAATTGTCCAATTTGGAACCCCTATTGATTTCGGATCGAGACCAAAACTTGGGCAACATCATAATATGGTGGGAGGAGTCATTTGGTGAGTTTTGAGTGAAATCCAATCGCTAGAAGTATGGAATACACCAACCACTCCAATTAGGAACGAACTGCCGTTGAACTTGAATTGTCCAATTTCTGACACCTATTGATTTCGGATCGAGCCCAAAACTCGGGCAACATCATAATATCGTGGGAGAAGTCATTTGGTGAGTTTTGAGTGAAATCCAATCGCTAGAAGTATGCAATACACCAACCACTCCAATTAGGAACCAACTGCCGTTGAACTTGAATTGTCCAATTTGGAACACCTATTGATTTCGGATCGAGCCCAAAACTTGGGCAACATCATAATATGGTGGGAGGAGTCATTTGGTGAGTTTTGAGTGAAATCCAATCGCTAGAAGTATGGAATACACCAACCACTCCAATTAGGAACGAACTGCCGTTGAACTTGAATTGTCCAATTTGGAACACCTATTGATTTCGGATCGAGCCCAAAACTTTGGCAACATCATAATATGGTGGGAGGAGTCATTTGGTGAGTTTTGAGTGAAATCCAATCGCTAGAAGTATGGAATACACCAACCACTCCAATTAGGAACGAACTGCCGTTGAACTTGAATTGTCCAATTTGGAACACCTATTGATTTCGGATCGAGCCCAAAACTAAGGCAACATCATAATATGGTGGGAGGAGTCATTTGGTGCGTTTTGAGTGAAATCCAATCGCTAGAAGTATGGAATACACCAACCACTCCAATTAGGAACGAACTGCCGTTGAACTTGAATTGTCCAATTTCTCACACCTATTGATTTCGGATCGAGCCCAAAACTCGGGCAACATCATAATATGGTGGGAGGAGTCATTTGGTTCGTTTTGAGTGAAATCCAATCGCTAGAAGTATGGAATACACCAACCACTCCAATTAGGAACGAACTGCCGTTGAACTTGAATTGTCCAATTTCTCACACCTATTGATTTCGGATCGAGCCCAAAACTTGGGCAACATCATAATATGGTGGGAGGAGTCATTTGGTGAGTTTTGAGTGAAATCCAATCGCTAGAAGTTTGGAATACACCAACCACTCCAATTAGGAACGAACTGCCGTTGAACTTGAATTGTCCAATTTCTCACACCTATTGATTTCGGATCGAGCCCAAAACTTGGGCAACATCACAATATGGTGGGAGGAGTCATTTGGTGAGTTTTGAGTGAAATCCAATCGCTAGAAGTACGGAATACACCAACCACTCCAATTAGGAACGAACTGCCGTTGAACTTGAATTGTCCAATTTGTCACACCTATTGATTTCGGATCGATCCCAAAACTTGGGCAAAATCATCATATGGTGGGAGGAGTCATTTGGTGAGTTTTGAGTGAAATCCAATCGCTAGAAGTATGGAGTACACCAACCACTCCAATTAGGAACGAACTGCCGTTGAACTTGAATTGTCCAATTTCTCACACCTATTGATTTCGGATCGAGCCCAAAACTTGGGCAACATCATAATATGGTGGGAGGAGTCACTTGGTTCGTTTTGAGTGAAATCCAATCGCTAGAAGTACGGAATACACCAACCACTCCAATTAGGAACGAACTGCCGTTGAACTTGAATTGTCCAATTTGTCACACCTATTGATTTCGGATCGATCCCAAAACTTGGGCAACATCATAATATGGTGGGAGGAGTCATTTGGTGAGTTTTGAGTCAAATCCAATCGCTAGAAGTATGGAATACACCAACCACTCCAATTAGGAACGAACTGCCGTTGAACTTGAATTGTCCAATTTGGAACACCTATTGATTTCGGATCGAGCCCAAAACTCGGGCAACATCATAATATGGTGGGAGGAGTCATTTGGTTCGTTTTGAGTGAAATCCAATTGCTAGAAGTACGGAATACACCAACCACTCCAATTAGGAACGAACTGCCGTTGAACTTGAATTGTCCAATTTGTCACACCTATTGATTTCGGATCGATCCCAAAACTTGGGCAACAACGTCATATGGTGGGAGGAGTCATTTGGTGAGTTTTGAGTGAAATCCAAACGCTAGAAGTATGGAATACACCAACCACTCCAAATAGGAACGAACTGCCGTTGAACTTGAATTGTCCAATTTCTCACACCTATTGATTTCGGATCGAGCCCAAAACTTGGGCAACATCATAATATGGTGGGAGGACTCATTTGGTGAGTTTTGAGTGAAATCCAATCGCTAGAAGTATGGAATACACCAACCACTCCAATTAGGAACGAACTGCCGTTGAACTTGAATTGTCCAATTTCTCACACCTATTGATTTCGGATCGAGCCCCAAACATGGGCAACATCATAATATGGTGGGAGTAATCATTTGGTGAGTTTTGAGTGAAATCCAATCGCTAGAAGTATGGAATACACCAACCACTCCAATTAGGAACTGTTGTTAATATTATGTTAACTCGCAATTGTACGGGGCAATTTGTAGTATAGCAAGACAAGTACGAGTTCGTACCCACGAAGACTGAGAAGTTAAAACTAGTTATGTACTTAGATTACCAAATTCAAGAAAGTAGGAGGTTCTGTCTAAAACAGAATTTAAAACAAGAGTGGTTGTGATTGTTGAACAAAAGAAGCAAAATGAAATTGCAAACAAAAAAACAAGTAAACAAATGTAACAAAGAGTGGTTTTAAGAGTTGGAAAACAGATTTTGAGACTAGGGCATTCGAATCACCATAACAATTCAATTCTGGGTTATAAAGATTCAAGTAACAAGTCTAATTCAGATTCAAAGATTGATTCTAGCTAAAGTATGATTAGGCCATGGTGTTTGGTCCTAACCTTGTGTTTCTAATTCCCTAATTTGATCATTTGTTGTCTAACCTAAAATTAAGCATTAGGAACCCATTAAGCATAGAAGAACATTTTAAACAACCAAGTATGTATCTAATCCCTGTTGTCGAATGTCCATACATACTCTTCCTATTCATAGTTCAATTCGAATTAAAGCATGGTGTATACTCTTAATTCAAACCAAGATAGTTAACAAACAAGTTCTAATGGTGATCAATCATTCAAACAAGCATGTTAACTTATAAGCATAATGAATAAGAACATGAATCATGAATCAAACTTGAAACTCCAAACTTATAAACCCAGAATATTCATGTTAGGTTACATCGAAGCCCTAGTTATGGATTTAGCTACTCATAATGGAAAAGAGACTTGAACAGAAATGAGAAAACATAATGAATGCAATAAGAGTAGAAAAACCCTTTTTCTGAAGTTCTTGTGGTGTCCAAGGCTTCTCCAAGTGCTTCTCCACTTCTAATGCTTCTCCAAGAGCTTCCCCACTTCTCGAAAGATGTATGAAGGATATGGAGGTGATTTGGGATGAGTTTGAGTGAGTGGTGATGGCTAAGGAAGATGAAATTCGTAGGGAAATGGAAGAGAGGTTTGCTGGAGTTGTTTTGGTGATTGTTGGAGTGTTTGGGATTTTGAGAGTGTTTGAGGATGGTTGGAGTGAATTGTGGGGTTGTGAATCCCAGGATTTGTTGTGTCTTGAATGTGGAATGGATGTGGTATTTATAGGGAGAGGGGAGTGATAAATCTGAATTCAATATGGCTAATGCATACAACACTTGCATTATAAAAGATGAATTGGTTGATGCACTTCACTAATGCATACAACACTTGCATTATAAAATCTGAATTGGTTGATGCACTTCACCAATAAATCCCACCAGCAGCCCTAGCTCATCTTCATGTCACCATGACCAAGCTTCCAACCAGCTCAATAGCTCATGCCTAGCTCACCATGACCAAGCTTCCAACCAGAAACAATAGCTCATCCTGAGGTCAGCATGACCAGCAACTTCAAGGGCTTACGAATTGGGCTTCCCTTAAGCAAATTAAGACTTTAAGCACTCCAACTTGAAGTTCAGAATGTCTTCTTTCCAGCCATATATCATTTGGGCCAATCCAAGGTCGGAGGAGGAAGTTAAGGCCAAAACAAATTGCTAACTCATTTTGCGCGCTGATAAAATCCATCCTGAGCATGGCTCTGTGTTTGCTAGGTAACAGACTCCATATTTATCCAATGAGGCTGAATTTTGGATATGTAATAGTACACACCCATTGGAACAACTGTCCTGAAGAATGCTGCCTCATCCGAGCTGTGTAGGTTGCTGAAACAAAGCTTGCAATATGACCTACGGAACTGGACTGGCAGGGGGCTGTAGCCAAAATGAGTTTGTCTTTTAAGCTCTTCATCCCTTTATCCAAATCAGGCTTTAACATACATGGATTACATCATTTCGTATCCAAAGCCATCATTATTACCTAAAGCTGAAAGATAAACACAAAAAGGATTAAAAGCACAAGTTTAATGATAAGTGCATTATTTACTATATTTTTATATCTCTTTTATTTGGTTTTTGTAGGGAAAGTTAATTTAAAATAGCATTATTACCTTACTTTCCTTATTTTCAGCTATTCTGCACTCTTGGAAGGATTTCGACTGAAAATCGACTTTTCAAATGAATTTTAGCGCAAGGCCAATTGGAGAAGAAAGCTAAGACATTGAAGATCATTGTATCAAAGTTTCATAATTTTCTACCAAGCCAAATGCTCCAGACTTGCAAGTCAAGACAGCCTAAGTTGAAATTCCGTCAAAACTGCACTGCTGTGGAAGATTGAAGATTTGAAGACCTTTCCGATTTTTCCTAGTGGCATGTAATATATGCCTGGAAAGCTTAGACATAAAGCTACGTTTCTCATATTTTTCCAGAATTTTCTAGGAAGTGGAATGACCCCAAAGTGTACGTGCAAGTTGGCTGACGTGTTTCCAAGTCAAAGAAGGATTCTTTCCTAATTTGTTTCCTTAATTGTTTGGGATTTTGTTTTGCTTTAGGAGAGTTTTTCCAGACCTTTTAAGAGTAGGGTTTAGTTGTTTTACACTATATAAGATCACCCTAAGGATCTCTTCAGACCATCCTCCCATATACCATATTTTTCCACCAACATTCATACACCCAGAGAAACATCAGAGAGAGCCAAGGATTTGCTGCTGCACTACTTGAGGAGCTTTCGAAGGTGTTCCTGTGGAGACTCGGAAGATCAAGTCCATCTGCCAAATCGGTTTTATGACAACAATTCTCTTGTTTATCTTTTCTTTTGTCATGAACTAATTATCCTTGCTAGGGCTACGATGTAGCCTAACCATGAATACTTAATTTTTATAGTTATATTAATTTCTTATTACTATTCCATGTTGAGTATTTGTTACTGTTCTTAATGCTTTGAATATCTGGCCAATATTTAATTGATTTGATGATCCAAGCGGAGACCGAGAGGAGATGTTTGGTGTTTGCTTCTTGTAACAAATACCATGTCTTGAATGAGTGCCCGAGAGGGACTAACATGACTCATGCAGTTTTCTTGCAGGTTCTCATAGAACTTAATGGGTTCTTGATTTCCTAAATCCGTTGCTCGAGAGAGAATGGGTTGTTAATTAAGAATACTTTTGGTTGAGCCCGAGAGGGGATATCGAATGAATTAGGAGAAACCAACTGTCAATATGGATAGTAATTAGGGTTAATTGGCTATAAGAATTAAGTGGAATTGGTTATGGTGAAATCGGATGCTCTAGTGTCTCATCATCTTAATTTTCTATCATTAATTAAATTGCTATTTTTCATAATTGTTTTAGGTTACTTAAATCAATCAATCTTCTTAATCAATTGTTCAGATAAACTTTTGAATTAATCATAATTGGTAATTAATAGGAAATTACAGTCTTCGTGGGAACGATACTCTACTTATTTCTATATTACTTGTGCGAATTGTGCGCTTGCAATACTTTCACAACATTTAACTCAAAAACATAACCAAATCATAAGCTAGAAGGGTACAAAATGATATACAATTATGAACCGATCAAATACCCCCAAACCTAGATTTTGCTAGTCCTCGAGCAAAACAACACAAAACAAAGTTAAAAACAAAACTAACTAAACCACTTTCGTAGGTAACTCGATTGCATTGAGCGGATACAACAAGCCTTTAAACCTCTAGGCATCCCTAGTAGGAGGAGTTGTGTCTCCTGAGGGTTTAACAGATACGATACCCACAAACGTTTTTCTAACTCTACAAAACAAAATGGTTAGAAAAACAACTTTGAAATCAACTAATGAAAATGAAAGAAAACTTTAGTCATACCTCCAACACCATAGAGTTGCCAAGATAGATCATCAATCAGTGTGTACAAGTGGAAGCTATAGCTCAAAGGCACACAGTTTCAAAGGAAGCATACTCAAACCTTGAATAGAGAACATGCTTCGACTCTAATTCTCACAGATAACACTCAATCACTAAGAACCTATGTTTTAATTCTCTCAAGAAAGCATAAGTGAGTGTATGAAATAGAAGCACAAATTTGGTTAGATCTCATGAAAGGAATTAAATACTAAGAATAGAGATACACACATACTTACCAGCACCCATGAATACATCCTCAAAGATCAGCTAGGTCTTTCACAATGTTGTAATGAAAGGCTAAGGTTTAGGGGAAATGGAAGAATTGGAAGGAAAAACAAATAACTTAAGAACATACCAAGGTTGCATGCTTCATTAATCTGCAAGGCATCATTGATTTAGATTGGCATGGCAGCAAACTTCATGGTATCACCTGGCATAGACTTTATTTTTCACACTTAGATCATATTGAAACACTTTCATCTTTGCTGATTTGATTTGCAACTTCTTTAACTTTATTGCACAGACTCACACCAAATTTCATTTAGGTACACGGCAGCAACTTCCTTGCATCAAACTTTATCTTGGCACACCTTGGTATATTTCTAAGTTATAGGGTATGGCTACAAGAGGTTAAGTATCTCAGATTGAGATACAAAGGTAGGGAAAATGATGAGGGTGATAAAAGAAAAGGCTTTGAGTGTTTGGCTTCAAGAGGGCTAATGGAACACACATATGGGTAGGGTGAAAAGAAAGCATATAGAATGGTTATACACACATAGCCTAGCATCACTTCAATGAGTTCATTCATGAATGAGAGCAAGCATATGATATCTGCAAAAGAGAATCATCCTTAGTATTCGATCAAAATGAAATGATGAGATCAATTAGAGTGAATTGAAGAAAATAAGTATGGATGAGAAATAGAACACTTTAAACCCTCTCAAGAAAGCAATTAGGCTCGATATAGCTCACTAGGGTAGTCTCCACTATTTTCCTTCAAGAATTTGAGCATGGTACTTTAGCCACCAGAATTCTAAGAGCCAAAGCTTTGTGAAGTGCAAAATTCTGATATGAAAACCTCAATGGCAGCTCCATAGCATCGATTGTATGACATTTAGAAAAAAAAAATTAGTGACAAATGAACGAAAATTGAAACACAAATGAATGAAATTTGAAAACCTTCCCCCCAGACCTGAATTAAACATTGTCCTCAATGTTAAAGCAAAGTAAAGATGATTGAGAACAAGTAAATGATAAAGGGAAAAGTTAAGAAAAAGGTTTAGAGAAAAAAAAAATAAATAAAAAAAATGAATATATAAGCAACTCATGGATGACCAGTTAAGGGCCTCAGAAAACACAGCCAGGGGATCCGGGAAGGTTGGAGGGGTCACAATGGTCCCGCTTAAAACCCAAACTTCTTAGACACCGAAGGTGTCGCCTAAAGAACTCCTAGACACTGTATTGACGGAGGTGCTCACTGGGGTTACCAAAAGTTAGCTTATAAGAAATTTTTTATTTTTTATTTTTTATTTTTTATTTTTATATTTATTTATTTATAAAAAGGAACAGAAACTTAAAATGACTAAAATAAAAACAAAACAAGTAAAGAGAAAGGATTGAAATGCTTCCCCTTGATGCGATTAGGTCGATTGCTACCAAGCACCTTCTTCTTGAACACATGGGTTGCCTCCCAAGAAGCGCCTTAGTTACTGTCTTGGCAAGACATTGTGCAATCAGCTAAGTTGATGGTACGAAGGGAAGTTGATCTACCACATGGCCAGTTTGGATGCCAGCTGAAACTCCCTCATAGAATGGCTTTAAACGTTGTCCATTTACTTTGAAAGTTGAGCCATCTTTAGGGTTTTGAATCTCCACAGCTCCATAGGGAGAAACATTGACCACGGTGAATGGGCCTTGCCATCTAGACTTCAATTTTCCTGGAAAGAGACGCAAACGTGAGTTAAACAAAAGAACTGACATACCTTTGGAGAACTCTTTCCGTTGAATGTTTCTGTCATGGTAACTCTTGGTTCGTTCTTTGTAAAGCTTTGCATTCTCATAAGACTCATGTCTAATTTCTTCCAATTCATTGAGCTGAAACTTTCTTGCATGGCCTGCCTTATGTTCCCCAGCAACAAGTATGTAAGTATAACCAAAGGAAGATGGGAATGGTCCCATGAAATCAATACCCCACACATCGAAGAGCTCCACAACAAGTATGTTATTCAATGGCATTTCATTCCTGCGACTTATGTTCCCCATCCTTTGGCACCTATCACACTTAACACAAAAATTAAACGCATCTTTGAATAGAGTGGGCCAAAAGAAACCAGATTGCAGAATTTTAAGTGCTGTTTTCTTAGCTCCAAAGTGACCTCCACAAGCCAATTCGTGGCTATGCCTAAGTATGCTTTCTTGCTCTTCTTCTGGAACACATCTTCTGATGAGTTGATCCGGGCAATGCTTGAATAAGAAAGGTTCATCCCAGACATAATGTTTCACCATGGAAAAGAACTTCTTCTTGTCCTGAGAAGTTAGATCATTTCTAAGAACACCACAAGCAAGATAATTAACAAAATCAGCATACCATGGCTCTTTGACTTGGGCAGCATATAGTTGTTCATCAGGGAAAGTCTCATTCAAGGGTAGCATAGCTGCTCCTTTTTCTTCAACCACAATTCTGCTCAAATGATCAGCTACCACATTCTCACATCCCTTCTTATCTCGAATCTCCAAATCGAATTCTTGCAGCAAGAGAATCCATCTAATCAAGCGTGGTTTGGCATCCTTCTTAGTGAGCAAGTATCTAAGAGCTGCATGGTCAGAATAAACAATTACTTTAGAACCAACAAGGTAAGAACGAAATTTTTCTAAAGCAAAAACCACAGCAAGCAACTCCTTCTCTGTTGTGGAGTAGTTGATTTGAGCATCATTCAAGGTCCGCCTAGCATAATGAATCACATGGGGCAGCTTGTTCTTCTTTTGACCTAAAACTGCACCAATAGCAAAGTCAGAGGCATCACACATTATTTCAAATGGTAAAGACCAATCCGGAGCTATGATAATAGGGGCTGAAGTTAGCTCCCTCTTCAAGGTAGAAAAAGCTTCCATGCAAGCTTCATTAAACTCAAAAACAGCATCCTTAGCAAGGAGATTACACAATGGCCTTGTAATTGTTGTGTAGATACAGCTGCACCAAAATGGATTTAGTTGCATCCTCAACTTGTGATACTCGCAAGTGCACGAGCCGTTTGGTAGTATAGCATATGTAAGTGCGAGGTCGATCCCACGAGGATTGGTGATTGAATGATCCAATTCATTTTCCCTACACAAAACAGAAACGAAAAAAGAAAGGAAATAAATAAAACAAGAAAGAAAGAAAATAACTAACTCAAGTACATAAGTTCCCAAGTTCAATTAGATTAACGGATTGATTCTAGCTAAAGTATGATTAAGCCATGGTGTTTGGTCATAACCTTGTGTTCATAATTCCCTAATTTGATCATTTGTTGTCTAACCTAAAATTAAGCATTAGGAACCCATTAAGCATAGAAGAACATTTTAAACAACCAAGTATGTATCTAATCCCTGTTGTCGAATGTCCATACATACTCTTCCTATTCATAGTTCAATTCGAATTAAAGCATGGTGTATACTCTTAATTCAAACCAAGATAGCTAACATGCAAGCCTAAATGGTGATCAATCATTCAAACTAGCATATTAACTTATAAGCATAATGAATAAGAACAAAAACCATAATTGAAACTTGGAAACTAATTCAACTTGAAAACTTAAGAAAAGAATTTACATAACAAAGAAAAATAAATTACAACTAAGAAAACATTAAGGAAACTAAGAGAACTTTGAGGAAGAAAGGAAGTGTTTGAGAACTTTGAGGAGGGAGAAGAAAGTGTTTGGGAACTTTAGAGAATTTTGGAAGAACATGTGTTTGAGAGCTTTGAGGATTTTGGAAGGGAATGTGTTTAAGACATGGGGAATTTGGAAGAGAGTGTTTGAGAACTTGGAGGATTTGGAGAGGAAAGTAGAGAGGTGTTTTGAGAGCTTTGTGGATTTTGGAAGAGAGTGTTTAGGAACTTTGAGAATTTGGAAGAGAGTGGTTGAGAACTTGGAGGATGTTTGTGAACTTGGAGAATTTGAGAACTTAGGGAAGGAAGAGAAATGTGTTTGTGAAGTGTTTGAGACATGGAGACTTTTGGAAGAGAAGGGAAGTAGAGAGATGTTTGAGAACTTTGAGGATTTTGGAAGAACATGTGTTTGAAAGCTTTAGAGAATTAGAAGAAGAGAAAGGAAAAGTGTTTGATATTTAGTACAAAGAAAATTTAATAGAATGATCTTATTACAACAATTGAGAACTACAAAGGGAAACTAAGAGAATTTGAGGGAGAGAAGGGAAGGGAGCTCTAGAGAAGTGTTTGAGAGCTCCCCCCCCTTGGGGTGTTATTACAAGCTTAGAGAACTTCCCTATTTATAGGCCTAGGGGAAGTGAAAATCAGAATTCAATAAGACTAATGCATACAACACTTGAATTATAAAATCTGAAATGGTTGATGCACTTGTATTAGAAAATCTGAAATGGGTGATGCACTTGTATTAGAAAATCTTGAATTGGTTGATGCACTTCACCACTAAATCCCACCAGCAGCCCTAGCTCATCTTCATGTCACCATGACCAAGCTTCCAACCAGAAATGATAGCTCATACCTAGCTCACCATGACCAAGCATCCAACCAGCACATGCTGAGGTCAGCATGACCAGCAACTTCAAGGGCTTACAACTTGGGCTTCTCTTAATCAAATTAGGACTTTAAGCACTCTAAATTGAAGTTCAGAATGTCTTCTTTCCAGCCATATGTTATTTGGGCCAATCCAAGGTCGGAGGAAGAAGTTAAGGCCGAAACAAATTGCTAACTCATTTTCCGCGCTGATAAGATCCATCCTGAGCATGGTTCTGTGTTTGCTAGGTAACGGACTCCAGATTTATCCAATGGGGCTGAATTTTGGATATGTTATAGTACACACCAATTGGAGCAACGTTCATGAAGAATGTGGCCTCATCCGAGCTATGTAGGTTGCTGAAACAAAGCTTGCAATATGACCTACGGAACTGGACTGGCAGGGGGCTGTAGCCATAATGAATTTGTCTTTAAGCTCTTCATCAATTCATCCAAATTAGGCCTTAACATGCTTGAATTGCATGAATTATGTTCTCCAAAGCCATCATTGTTACCTAAAGCTCAATTAACTGAAAGATAAACACAAAAAGGATTAAAAGCACAAGTTTAACTCAAAAACATAACCAAATCATAAGCTAGAAGGGTAAGAAATAATATACAATTATGAACCGATCAAATACCCCCAAACCTAGATTTTGCTAGTCCTCGAGCAAAACAACACAAAACAAAGTTAAAAACAAAACTAGAAGTTAACTAAACCACTTTCGTAGGTAACTCGATTGCATTTAGCATATGCAACAAGCCTTTAAACCTCTAGGCATCCCTAGTAGGAGGAGTCGTGTCTCCTGAGGGTTTAACAGATACGATACCCACAAACGTTTTACTGACTCTGTAAAACAAAGTAATTAGAAAACTTAAAGATTGTTAGTCCTTAAGCAAAACCAAAAACAAAAACAAACACAAAAACACAAAGAACTTAAAACAATTTTTCCGAACATTTTCTGAAGAGAAATGACTCATGCACATGACTTAAACGTTTTAACAATAAAAGCTCAATTTTTAGACATTATTTACAAAGCGGCAAAGTTCTAAACACAATATGCTCAAAGTGTAGTAGTGTGATAGCCAAATGCAACAAATTCCCCAATCTTAGTTTTCACACAATTTCAAAAATCATACAAAGCATAAGTTCAACTTCAAATCTCACCAAAGTTGTCCTCTCACAAATGAATCACTCAGAAGAGGGCTATAATGCACACTCAGTTATAAACATGAGAATAGAGTTAAACCATAAGGGACTTAACTCGCAATAGAAATATGAAGAACTTGCATTAATATGATCTCAAGAAGGATGTCAAACACTTAAAAGTAGAAAAATGAATGCAATTCAACCACATGACATTTAAGATCAATTTAGGTCTTTAACATGGGTTGTAATGGGGCCAAGGGTGTAAGGTGAGTAAGAAATGAAGGATATGGATAATACAAAGTCCAAGGAACTCGCAATGCAAGAGCATAAAATAATTGTTTACAAGACTTCGAATCATCACGATTAGATTTTTTTCTTTTACCTGATCAAAACTCCTTATACCCTTCATTTACATTGATTCACTCCTTTCCTGAACAACCACCAATTTATTTTGAAGGCCCAAAAATGAAACCCAAAAATGAAATTTCATTCAACCACCACTTAATCACAACTTTTCTCTTTTCTTTCACCAATTGTGTGATTTTTTTTTTTCTTCGAAATTCCCAAACTTAGTATGAAAAACACATCCCAATTAAAGCTCATGAGTTCCTTAGAAAGGTAAATATTTGTTTTTCAGGCTAAGGCGAGGAAATATAATTGGTAAATGAAAGAAAAGGTTTACATGTAGGCTCAAAATGGTTAACAATGGAAAATCATGCTTAAGCATGCATAAGGTTAGCTTGAAAGGCACAAACGATCCAAAGAAGGCCTTAATATCATTTCTTTAAATGTCATGAAGTCAAATTGCACAAGAATGAATGACTTTTAAGTGTTCAACCAAATCAATAAATAATGAGATCAAACAACAACTTTGATGATAAGAAAATAAGAGTATGTATATAACACTCATGAATTGAAGTACAAGGCTCAAAAGCTCACTTTATATGGTTATATAAGTCTAATTTGTGCTTGATACAATTCTTTGGGTCATGCAAATCCTTTAATTGGAAAATTATGAAACAAATGGCAAGTGTAAAGAAGGTTTCAAACATATCATGCTAGAACAATGCCAAATTTTTTTTTATTTTTTAATAAAGAAAAAAAAACACTAAAATAAAATGAAATCCAATTTTTATTTAAGTCATGCAAACATTTATCACTATCTCATCATAAGTGTTCGGAAAGTGACTCAAAACAAAAACAAAACAAAACAATACTTAAAATAAAAACAAGCAAAAAAATAAATAATTTTTTTTTTTTTCAATTATTATTTTTTTTAATTTTAAGAAAAACCAAATTTACTTGCTAAACTCCAATACCCCCAAACCTAGAAATGAACATTGTCCTCAATGTTTAAAAATTAGCCACAACCAATGTCATAACAACAAATGAAGGGTATTAAAGCAAATAAAAATCACAAAACATACAAAAATAAAATAAAACAATTACAAAATAAAAATTACAAAACAAACAATCAAATAAAATAAAATAAAATAAATAAATAAAAAAACACGAAACAGTAAAACACTCAAAACAGTAAGCCCTAACAGATAGTCTTACACAAACTGAAACCCAAACAATTGAAAGCCCAACCCAAAATGAAATTAACCCAACAACGGTAAAACCCGACCCAACATGAAATCTGAAGCCCACACGTTTAAATTTAATTTTTTTCTTAAAAAGATAAAACGTGAATTATGAGCGCAAAGCGGGATTTCTAAAAAGAGGGAATGTGGTCCCTGATGTCGTTTCATGGATAGTCACGGGCAGAAAGCAGGAGCCACGTGTCGACGCATAGAGGCGCCGCAGATCCACAAGCGAAAATTACGGGCTCATGGAAAGGCGCGACAACTTTGCTGAACGCGTCCGTTCAGACAAAGCAAGTCGTGACAAATGTGTTGGAAACGGTTGGAAAGTGAGAAGGTTGTGGGACTCGAGGAACGCTGGATATTCAGAAAACGCTTAGACGCTGCAACGGCTAGGGTTTGTTTGTCAAAGACTACATCTATAAGAAGGAAAAAGAAGGGAAAAAAACAAAAAACAAAAAACACACAAACTCAGAAACACAAAAGAGAAAAGAAGCAAGAAAAAGAAAAAAAAAGTGAGAAATCAAATGGCTTCTTCCTACCCCTTTTCGTTAGATCTCAACCTAGCTCCACCGACTCAGACACGAGGCCAAGCAGTAGCACCAGTATGGATGCCCTACTTTGCCTCCGCACGGGGGCCTGTGACTGTCAATGACTCAATACTCCTGGACAACGATGTTGCCATTGGAGTTTGCAGAAATTTAGTGACTCCCAAAGATATACGTGTGTTCGGGACAAGGGATGACAACCGGGTCACGAGTGATGCCCTGGCACTGAGCGTACAGAGTACAGCATGTGTCGCAAGTTTGGGTCATCGCCTACTTGCGAAGTCCCATGAGGTAGAGGTGCTTAAAGCTCAGTTGGCGGCGGAGCGAAGTTTGGTTGAAGACTGTCAGAGTGCTATAAAAAGCTTGAAAAGGGAGAGGTCAAGGATTGTGGAGGTGAATCGACACCAGCTAGAAGTATTGCGAGACGAGAATAAAAATCTATCAAAGATGGTAGAGTTGTACTCTCGCGACATGAGAAAGCAACTAGAGGACCTAGACCGACCGGGTAAACGCAAGCAAGCGGATCGCGAGAGTAGTTACGCTCAAGCTAAGATTGCGATCTTTGGGAGCTCAAGTGATGAGCCCCAAGAGGCTGTGCGTGAAGCCCCGGAAGAGGACAGCCAGAGGGCCAAACTCAAAGCTCCTATGGTCGAGACACCGAGCGCCAAGAAGAAATGATTTCAGTTTTTATTTATTATTTAATTTTAAAGTGTATGTGTGTTTTTTTTTTCTTTAATTGGGAAATAAAAACGTTAGCTATCTCAAAGAAACGATTGATCCTAAATGTAAAGAACGACAATCAAACAAAAACACGAAGACCCAAACAAGATTTTTTTATTTTTTTTATTTTTTATTTTTAGTTAAGTAAATACACAAATAACTGCTTCTTCTTTCAAGAGAAAAACTTAAGGATGACCAGTTAAGGGCCTCAGAAAACACAGCCAGGGGTTCCGGGAAGGTTGGAGGGGTCACAATGGTCCCGCTTAAAACCCTAACTTCTTAGACACCGAAGGTGTCGCCTTAAAGAACTCCTAGACACTGTATAGACTGCGGTTGCTCACTGGAGTTACCAAAAATTTAGCTCCTTCAAAGAATATCCTATGAGTTTTAAATTATACTACCTAATTAAATAAAAAACAAAATAAATAAATAAATAAATAAACTGAAATAAACACGCAATTCAAACAAGAATTTAAAAGAAGAGTTGGGATTCTTGCACCAGGTGTCCAAGACGCATCTTTAATTTTGTCTCTTCTTCCAACTACATTATTAAGAAACCAGTCAAACAAGAAGAAAATAATTGAAAATAAAATAAAATAAAATAAAATAAAATAAAAACTGAAAAAGCAAAAACACAAACATCAGAAAACAGGGAGGCAAAAGTAAGTGAAAGTGTAGACATGCTCCCTTTTAAAAAAAAAACGTGCTCGCAATTTGCGCCAGAAATGAAGGGATCCGAGAGAAAATAGCACAGGATAGCACCCTCGAGATCCGAAGTGCTTTCGGCTCCCTCATCTGCATAAGTCTATTTAAACTCATCTCGGTGAAGTAGAAGAGCACCCCGCATTTCTTCCTGCAAATTTAGAGAAAACATCAAAAAATCCAAAAACAAAACAATGGCATCCTCATGCACTCACCTTGATGATCTTAGCCTTGAACTGTCCCTTGCACCACCGAATGCGCAGATAAGGGCTCCTCAAAACCATGTCTTCCCAAACTCCACATATCATCACGGTACGGCCTCAAACTTTGCTGAGGTAATACCGAACTTTTCTGAGGCAATGCCGAACAGAGCAGCGCTGCTTGGAGGCATGATTGGCAGCAAGCTCACACCGACAGATCATCTGCATGTGGCACAGAGGTCTGACAAAGCAGCGGTGGAGGAGTCCAATAATTTAACTGTTCTCCATGCGGTCTCGGCTACCAATTTGGGTATGCGATTGCTGGCGAGAACACGGGAGTGTGCCGCGATGAGCGAGGAAATAACTTCCTTGAAGGCTATGGTGGCGGACTTGCAGAAGCGGCTCTACTGTGCCAATCAGCACGTGGAAGCACTGCAGAGAAAAAATGAGGACCATGTGGAGCTGCTGCAGATTCTGCAAGTAAGAGACAATAGAGGTATGCCATGAAGATGAAGATGAAGATGAAGAAGTTGTTTTTATTTTTAATTTACTTGAATGTTTTTTTTGTTTTTTGTTTTCTTTGTTTTTTTTTTTGTTTTACTTTTTTTTTTCTTTGTTTGTAATGTTTGAAATGAAATAAAAATGTGTTTTTAACACTCAGAAATAAACTAACTAACCACACCACGTAAATAAATAAACTAACCTAACAAAACAAAAAAAAGAACATAAAAGAAAACAAAGAACTTCCAAATTGATTTTTTTTTTTTTTAATTTATTATTATTTACAACTAACTGACCACACAAAGAAAAAAAAAACAACAAAGAAGTTCGAAATTGCAATTTACAAGGAAAATTAAATAAAAACTCAAATTTCAATTTTTTTTTAAACTTTTAAATTTTTTAATTTTTTAATTTTTGTTTTGTTTTGTTGTTTTTGTTTTTTTTTTTTTTGAAAAAAAAACACACAAATATACAAGCAACTCATGGATGACCAGTTAAGGGCCTCAGAAAACACAGCCAGGGGATCCGGGAAGGTTGGAGGGGTCACAAAGGTCCCACTTAAAACCCAAACTTCTTAGACACCGAAGGTGTCGCCTAAAGAACTCCTAGACACTGTATTGACGGAGACGCTCACTGGAGTTACCACGAGTCAGCTAATATAAAAAATCTTTTTTAATTTTTTTTTAATAAAAGAAATAGAAAATTAAAATTACTGAAGTAATAACAAAACAACTAAAGAGAAAGGATTGGAATACTCCCCCTTGAAGCGATTAGGTCGAGCATGATGCATTTGGAGGTCGCGACTTCTCCCACTGCTCCACACTCCCCATTCTTATGATTGAGGTTGCCATCTCTCTCCATTTTTATTAAGCTATCATAAATTGCTAAAACGAAAACAAAAAACTTGAAACAGAATTAAAGGATTACGAAATATAAAAAAAAAAAACTAAAAATGAAAAGGAAAAATCAACACATGTCCAATTCCATGCTTCAAAGCAACAAGCACCAATGGGTTGTGTAAGCTGGGACTTAAACCCAGTTCTCTTGCTTGTTGGGCAATTGTCCTTTTCTGTTGGACTACAAACACAACTTGTCCATTAATGTCATTAACTTTAAAACTTGAAATTGTCCAGTTAAGAAAAAAAAAAAATAAAGTAGGAAAGCCAAATAGAATCAAACAATGTTACCGATCCCCGGCAACGGCGCCAAAAACTTGTTGTGTAGATACAGCTGCACCAAAATGGATTTAGTTGCATCCTCAACTTGTGATACTCGCAAGTGCACGAGCCGTTTGGTAGTATAGCATATGTAAGTGCGAGGTCGATCCCACGAGGATTGGTGATTGAATGATCCAATTCATTTTCCCTACACAAAACAGAAACGAAAAAAGAAAGGAAATAAATAAAACAAGAAAGAAAGAAAATAACTAACTCAAGTACATAAGTTCCCAAGTTCAATTAGATTAACGGATTGATTCTAGCTAAAGTATGATTAAGCCATGGTGTTTGGTCATAACCTTGTGTTCATAATTCCCTAATTTGATCATTTGTTGTCTAACCTAAAATTAAGCATTAGGAACCCATTAAGCATAGAAGAACATTTTAAACAACCAAGTATGTATCTAATCCCTGTTGTCGAATGTCCATACATACTCTTCCTATTCATAGTTCAATTCGAATTAAAGCATGGTGTATACTCTTAATTCAAACCAAGATAGCTAACATGCAAGCCTAAATGGTGATCAATCATTCAAACTAGCATATTAACTTATAAGCATAATGAATAAGAACAAAAACCATAATTGAAACTTGGAAACTAATTCAACTTGAAAACTTAAGAAAAGAATTTACATAACAAAGAAAAATAAATTACAACTAAGAAAACATTAAGGAAACTAAGAGAACTTTGAGGAAGAAAGGAAGTGTTTGAGAACTTTGAGGAGGGAGAAGAAAGTGTTTGGGAACTTTAGAGAATTTTGGAAGAACATGTGTTTGAGAGCTTTGAGGATTTTGGAAGGGAATGTGTTTAAGACATGGGGAATTTGGAAGAGAGTGTTTGAGAACTTGGAGGATTTGGAGAGGAAAGTAGAGAGGTGTTTTGAGAGCTTTGTGGATTTTGGAAGAGAGTGTTTAGGAACTTTGAGAATTTGGAAGAGAGTGGTTGAGAACTTGGAGGATGTTTGTGAACTTGGAGAATTTGAGAACTTAGGGAAGGAAGAGAAATGTGTTTGTGAAGTGTTTGAGACATGGAGACTTTTGGAAGAGAAGGGAAGTAGAGAGATGTTTGAGAACTTTGAGGATTTTGGAAGAACATGTGTTTGAAAGCTTTAGAGAATTAGAAGAAGAGAAAGGAAAAGTGTTTGATATTTAGTACAAAGAAAATTTAATAGAATGATCTTATTACAACAATTGAGAACTACAAAGGGAAACTAAGAGAATTTGAGGGAGAGAAGGGAAGGGAGCTCTAGAGAAGTGTTTGAGAGCTCCCCCCCCTTGGGGTGTTATTACAAGCTTAGAGAACTTCCCTATTTATAGGCCTAGGGGAAGTGAAAATCAGAATTCAATAAGACTAATGCATACAACACTTGAATTATAAAATCTGAAATGGTTGATGCACTTGTATTAGAAAATCTGAAATGGGTGATGCACTTGTATTAGAAAATCTTGAATTGGTTGATGCACTTCACCACTAAATCCCACCAGCAGCCCTAGCTCATCTTCATGTCACCATGACCAAGCTTCCAACCAGAAATGATAGCTCATACCTAGCTCACCATGACCAAGCATCCAACCAGCACATGCTGAGGTCAGCATGACCAGCAACTTCAAGGGCTTACAACTTGGGCTTCTCTTAATCAAATTAGGACTTTAAGCACTCTAAATTGAAGTTCAGAATGTCTTCTTTCCAGCCATATGTTATTTGGGCCAATCCAAGGTCGGAGGAAGAAGTTAAGGCCGAAACAAATTGCTAACTCATTTTCCGCGCTGATAAGATCCATCCTGAGCATGGTTCTGTGTTTGCTAGGTAACGGACTCCAGATTTATCCAATGGGGCTGAATTTTGGATATGTTATAGTACACACCAATTGGAGCAACGTTCATGAAGAATGTGGCCTCATCCGAGCTATGTAGGTTGCTGAAACAAAGCTTGCAATATGACCTACGGAACTGGACTGGCAGGGGGCTGTAGCCATAATGAATTTGTCTTTAAGCTCTTCATCAATTCATCCAAATTAGGCCTTAACATGCTTGAATTGCATGAATTATGTTCTCCAAAGCCATCATTGTTACCTAAAGCTCAATTAACTGAAAGATAAACACAAAAAGGATTAAAAGCACAAGTTTAACTCAAAAACATAACCAAATCATAAGCTAGAAGGGTAAGAAATAATATACAATTATGAACCGATCAGTAATGCTTGAGAAATTTTTGATGAACCTTCTATAGAATCCAGCATGACCTAGAAAGCTTCTAATTCCTTTAACAGAGGTAGGGGGTGGAAGATTTGAGATGAGATCGATCTTGGCTTTATCCACTTCGATTCCCTTGCTTGAAATCACATGGCCTAGTACAATGCCTTGTCTCACCATGAAGTGACACTTCTCCCAATTCAAAATCAGATTTGTTTCCTGGCATCTTTTAAGCACTAGAGACAAGTGGTGAAGACAATTATCAAAAGAGGAACCAAAAACTGAAAATATGTTCAATTGGGCTGGATTTTGGATATGTTATACTAGACACCCAATTGAACAACTTCTATGAAGAATGTCTCCTCATCCGAGTTGTACAGATTGCTGAAATGAGACCTGCAAGGTGACTTACGAAACTGGACTGACACGGAGTGTGGCCCAACTTTGGTTTTGTCTTTAAGCTCTTGCTCTTATGCCAATCAGCCCTTAACATGCATGGATTGCATCATTTCCTATCCAAAGCCATAATTGTTACCTAAAGCTCAACGAACTGAAAGATAAACACAAAAAGGATTAAAAGCACAAGTTTAACTCAAAAACATAACCAAATCATAAGCTAGAAGGGTACGAAATGATATACAATTGTGAACCGATCAAATACCCCCAAACCTAGATTTTGCTAGTCCTCGAGCAAAACAACACAAAACAAAGTTAAAAACAAAACAAGAAGTTAACTAAACCACTTCCGCAGGTAACTCGATTGCATTGAGCATATGCAACAAGCCTTTAAACCTCTAGGCATCCCTAGTAGGAGGAGTTGTGTCTGCTGAGGGTTTAACAGATACGACACCCACAAACGTTTTCCTAACTCCACAAACAAAGTGGTTAGAAAACTTATTAGATTTGTTAGTCCTTAAGCAAAATAAAACAAAAACAAAAACAAAAACAAAAAAAAAAAAAAGACTCAAAACAATCTTCCCGAACATTTTCTGAAGAGAAATGACTCATGCACATGACTCAAAAGTTTTAACAATAAAAGCTCAGTTTTTTTTTTTTTCAATATTTACAGGGTGGCAAAGTTCAAAACACAACATGCTCAAAGTGTAGTAGTGTGATAGCCAAATGCAACAAATTCCCCAATCTTAGTTTTCACACAATTTCAAAAATCATACCAAACACAAATGCAACTTCAAATCTCACCAAAGTTGTCCTCTCACAAATGAATCACTCAGAAGAGGGCTACAATGCATCACTCAGTTATAAACATGAGATTAGAGTTAAACCATAAAGGAGTTAACTCAAAATAGGAAGATGAAGAACTTGCATTAATATGATCTCAAGAAGGATGCCAAACACTTAAAAGTAAGAAAATGCATGCAATTCAACCATATGACATTTAAGATCAATTTAGGTCTTTATTATAGGTTGTAATGGGGCCAAGGGTGTAAGGTGAGTAAGAAATGAAAGGTATGGATAATACAAAGTCCAAGGAACTCAAAATATAAGAGCATAAAATAATTGTTTACAAGACTTCGAATCATCATGATTAGATTTTTTTCTTTTACATGATCAAAACTCCTTATACCTTCATTTACATTGATTCACACTCCTTTCCAAACACCAATTATTTTTGAAGGCCCAAAAATGAATTTTCAATCAACCACCACTTAATCACAACTTTTTTTTTTTCTTCTTTTCTTTCACCAATTGTGTGAATTTCTCTTCTTTTTTTTTTTTTTCTTTTTTTTTTCTTTATGTAATATCCCTTCCCAAACTTAGCATGAAAAACACATCCGAATTAGAGCTCATGAGTTCCTTAGAAAGGTAAATATTTGTTTTTCGGGCTAAGGTGAGGAAATATAATTGGTGAGTTTTGGGTGAAATCCAATCGCTAGAAGTATGGAATACACTAACCACTCAAATTAGGAACGAACTGCCGTTGAACTTGAATTGTCCAATTTCTCACACCTATTGATTTCGGATCGAGCCCCAAACTTCGGCAACATCGTAATATGGTGGGAGGAGTCATTTGGTGAGTTTTGAGTAAACTCCAATCGCTAGAAGTATGGAATACACCAACCACTCCAATTAGGAACGAACTGCCGTTGAACTTGAATTGTCCAATTTCTCACACCTATTGATTTCGGATCGAGCCCAAAACTTGGGCAACATCATAATATGGTGGGTGGAGTCATTTGGTTAGTTTTGAGTGAAATCCAATCCCTAGAAGTATGGAATACACCAACCACTCCAATTAGGAACGAACTGCTGTTGAACTTGAATTGTCCAATTTGGAACACCTATTGATTTCGGGTCGAGCCCAAATCTTGGGCAACATCATAATATGGTGGGAGGAATCATTTGATAAGTTTTGAGTGAAATCCAATTGTTAGAAGTATGGAATACACCAACCACTCCAACTAGGAACGAACTGTCATTGAACTTGAATTGTCCAATTTCTCACACCTATTGATTTCGGATCGAGCCCCAAACTTGGGCAACATCATAATATGGTGGGAGGAGTCATTTGGTGAATTTTGATTGCAATCCAATCGCTAGAAGTATGGAATACACCAACCACTCCAATTAGGAACGAACTGCCGTTGAACTTGAATTGTCCAATTTGGAACACCTATTGATTTCGGATCGAGCCCAAAACTTGGGCAACAACATAATATGGTGGGAGGAGTCATTTGGTGAGTTTTGGGTGAAATCCAATCGCTAGAAGTATGGAATACACTAACCACTCAAATTAGGAACGAACTGCCGTTGAACTTGAATTGTCCAATTTCTCACACCTATTGATTTCGGATCGAGCCCAAAACTTGGGCAACGTCATAATATGCTGGGAGGAGTCATTTGGTGAGTTTTGAGTGAAATCCAATCGCTAGAAGTATGGAATTAACCAACCACTCCAATTAGGAACGAACTGCCGTTGAACTTGAATTGTCCAATTTTGAACACCTATTGATTTCGGATCGAGCCCAAAACTTGGGCAACATCATAATATGGTGGGAGGAGTCATTTGGTGAGTTTTGAGTGAAATCCAATCGCTAGAAGTATGGAATACACCAACCACTCCAATTAGGAACGAACTGCCGTTGAACTTGAATTGTCCAATTTGGAACACCTATTGATTACGGATCGAGCCCAAAACTTGGGCAACATCATAATATGGTGGGTGGAGTCATTTGGTTAGTTTTGAGTGAAATCCAATCACTAGAAGTATGGAATACACCAACCACTCCAATTAGGAACGAACTGCTGTTGAACTTGAATTGTCCAATTTGGAACACCTATTGATTTCGGGTCGAGCCCAAATCTTGGGCAACATCATAATATGGTGGGAGGAATCATTTGATAAGTTTTGAGTGAAATCCAATTGTTAGAAGTATGGAATACACCAACCACTCCAATTAGGAACGAACTGCCATTGAACTTGAATTGTCCAATTTCTCACACCTATTGATTTCGGATCGAGCCCCAAACTTGGGCAACATCATAATATGGTGGGAGGAGTCATTTGGTGAATTTTGATTGAAATCCAATCGCTAGAAGTATGGAATACACCAACCACTCCAATTAGGAACGAACTGCCTTTGAACTTGAATTGTCCAATTTCTCACACCTATTGATTTCAGATCGAGCCCAAAACTTGGGCAACATCGTAATATGGTGGGAGTAGTCATTTCGTTAGTTTTGAGTGAAATCCAATCACTAGAAATATGGAATACACCAACCACTCCAATTAGGAACGAACTGCCGTTCAACTTGAATTTCCCAATTTGGAACACCTATTGATTTCGGATCGAGCCCAAAACTTGGGCAAAATCGTAATATGGTGGGAGTAGTCATTTGGTGAGTTTTGAGTGAAATCCAATCGCTAGAAGTATGGAATACACCAACCACTCCAATTAGGAACGAACTGCCATTGAACTTGAATTGTCCAATTTCTCACACCTATTGATTTCGGATCGAGCCCAAAAGTTGGGCAACATGATAATATGGTGGGAGGAGTCATTTGGTGAGTTTTGAGTGAAATCCAATCGCTAGAAGTATGGAATACACCAACCACTCCAATTAGGAACGAACAGCCGTTGAACTTGAATTGTCCAATTTGGAACACCTATTGATTTCGGTTCGAGCCCAAAACTTGGGCAACATGATAATATGGTGGGAGGAGTCATTTGGTGAGTTTTGGGTGAAATCCAATCGCTAGAAGTATGGAATACACCAACCACTCCAATTAGGAACGAACTGCCGTTGAACTTGAATTGTCCAATTTGGAACACCTATTGATTTCGGATCGAGCCCAAATCTTGGGCAACATCATAATATGGTGGGAGGAATCATTTTGTGAGTTTTGAGTGAAATCCAAACGCTAGAAGCATGGAATACACCAACCACTCCAATTGGGAACGAACTGCCGTTGAACTTGAATTGTCCAATTTCTCACACCTATTGATTTCGGATCGAGCCCAAAACTTGGGCAACGTCATAATATGGTGGGAGGAGTCATTTGGTGAGTTTTGAGTGAAATCCAGTCGTTAGAAGTATGGAATTCACCAACCACTCCAATTAGGAACGAACTGCCGTTGAACTTGAATTGTCCAATTTTGAACACCTATTGATTTCGGATCGTGCCCAAAACTTGGGCAACATCATAATATGGTGGGAGGAGTCATTTGGTGAGTTTTGAGTGAAATACAATCACTAGAAGTATGGAATACACCAACCACTCCAATTAGGAACGAACTGCCGTTGAACTTGAATTGTCCAATTTGGAACACCTATTGATTTCGGATCGAGCCCAAAACTTGGGCAACATCATGATATGGTGGGAGGAGTCATTGGTGAGTTTTGAGTGAAATCCAATCGCTAGAAGTATGGAATACACCAACCACTCCAATTAGGAACGAACTGCCGTTGAACTTGAATTGTCCAATTTGGAACACCTATTGATTTCGGATCGAGCCCAAATCTTGGGCAACATCATAATATGGTGGGGGGAGTCATTTTGTGAGTTTTGAGTGAAATCCAATCGCTAGAGGTATGGAATACACCAACCACTCCAATTAGCAACGAACTGCCGTTGAACTTGAATTGTCCAATTTCTCACACCTATTGATTTCGGAACGAGCCCAAAACTTGGCCAACATGATAATATGGTGGGAGGAGTCATTTGGGGAGTTTTGAGGGAAATCCAATCGCTAGAAGTATGGAATACACCAACAACTCCAATTAGGAATGAACTACCGTTGAACTTGAATTGTCCAATTTCTTTCACCTTTTGATTTCGGATCGAGCCTAAAACTTGGGCAACATCATAATATGGTGTGAGGAGTCATTTGGTGAGTTTTGAGTGAAATCCAATCGCTAGAAGTATGGAATACACCAACCACTCCAATTAGGAACGAACTGCCGTTGAACTTGAATTGTCCAATTTCTTTCACCTTTTGATTTCGGATCGAGCCTAAAACTTGGGCAACACCATAATATGGTGTGAGGAGTCATTTGGTGAGTTTTGAGTGAAATCCAATTGCTAGAAGTATGGAATACACCAACAACTCCAATTAGGAATGAACTGCCGTTGAACTTGAATTGTCCAATTTCTTTCACCTTTTGATTTCGGATCGAGCCTAAAACTTGGGCAACACCATAATATGGTGGGAGGAGTCATTTGGTGAGTTTTGAGTAAAATCCAATCGCAAGAAGTATGGAATATGTTGTTAATATTATGTTAACCCGCAATTGTACGGGGCAATTAGTAGTATAGCAAGACAAGTACGAGGTCGTACCCACGAAGACTGAGAAGTTAAAACTAGTTATGTACTTAGATTCCCAAATTCAAGAAAGTAGGAGGTTATGTCTAAAACAGAATTTAAAACAAGAGTGGTTGTGATTGTTGAACAAAAGAAGCAAAATAAAATTTCAAACAAAAACAAGTAAACAAATGTAACAAAGAGTGGTTTTAAGAGTTGGAAAACAGATTTTGAGACTAGGGCATTCGAATCACCATAACAATTCAATTATGGGTTATAAAGATTCAAGTAACAAGTCTAATTCAGATTCAAAGATTGATTCTAGCTAAAGTATGATTAGGCCATGGTGTTTGGTCCTAACCTTGTGTTCCTAATTCCCTAATTTGATCATTTGTTGTCTAACCTAAAATTAAGCATTAGGAACCCATTAAGCATAGAAGAACATTTTAAACAACCAAGTATGTATCTAATCCCTGTTGTCGAATGTCCATACATATTCTTCCTATTCATAGTTCAATTCGAATTAAAGCATGGTGTATACTCTTAATTCAAACCAAGATAGTTAACAAACAAGTTCTAATGGTGATCAATCATTCAAACAAGCATGTTAACTTATAAGCATAATGAATAAGAACATGAATCATGAATCAAACTTGAAACTCCAAACTTATAAACCCAAAATATTCATGTTAGGTTACATCGAAGCCCTAGTTATGGATTTAGCTACTCATAATGGAAAAGAGACTTGAACAGAAATGAGAAAACATAATGAATGCAATAAGAGTAGAAAAACCCTTTTTCTGAAGTTCTTGTGGTGTCCAAGGCTTCTCCAAGTGCTTCTCCACTTCTAATGCTTCTCCAAGAGCTTCCCCACTTCTAGAAAGATGTATGAAGGATATGGAGGTGATTTGGGATGAGTTTGAGTGAGTGGTGATGGCTAAGGAAGATGAAATTCGTAGGGAAATGGAAGATAAGTTTGCTGGAGTTGTTTTTGGTGATTGTTGGAGTGTTTGGGATTGTGAGAGTGTTTGAGGATGGTTGGAGTGAATTGTGGGGTTGTGAATCCCAGGATTTGTTGTGTCTTGAATGTGGAATGGATGTGGTATTTATAGGGAGAGGGGAGTGATAAGTCTGAATTCAATATGGCTAATGCATACAACACTTGCATTATAAAAGATGAATTGGTTGATGCACTTCACTAATGCATACAACACTTGCATTATAAAATCTGAATTGGTTGATGCACTTCACCAATAAATCCCACCAGCAGCCCTAGCTCATCTTCATGTCACCATGACCAAGCTTCCAACCAGCTCAATAGCTCATTCCTAGCTCACCATGACCAAGCTTCCAACCAGAAACAATAGCTCATCCTGAGGTCAGCATGACCAGCAACTTCAAGAGCTTACGAATTGGGCTTCCCTTAAGCAAATTAAGACTTTAAGCACTCAAACTTGAAGTTCCGAATGTCTTCTTTCCATCCATATATCATTTGGGCCAATCCAAGGTCGGAGGAGGAAGTTAAGGCCAAAACAAATTGCTAACTCATTTTGCGAGCTGATAAAATCCATCCTGAGCATGGCTCTGTGTTTGCTAGGTAACAGACTCCATATTTATCCAATGGGGCTGAATTTTGGATATGTAATAGTACAGACCCATTGAAACAACGTTCATGAAGAATGCTGCCTCATCCGAGCTGTGTATGTTGTTCAAACAAAGCTTTCAATATGACCTACGGAACTGGACTGGCAGGGGGCTGTAGCCAAAATGAGTTTGTCTTTTAAGCTCTTCATCCCTTTATCCAAATCAGGCTTTAACATGCATGGATTACATCATTTCATATCCAAAGCCATCATTGTTACCTAAAGCTGAAAGATAAACACAAAAAGGATTAAAAGCACAAGTTTAACTCAAAAACATAAACAAATCATAAGCTAGAAGGGTACAAAATGATATACAATTATGAACCGATCAGAATACACCAACCACTCCAATTAGGAACGAATTGCCGTTGAACTTGAATTGTCCAATCTCTTTCACCTATTGATTTCGGATCGAGCCCAAAACTTGGGCCACATCATAATATGGTGGGAGGAGTCATTTGGTGAGTTTTGAGTAAAATCCAATCGCCAGAAGTATGGAATACACCAACCACTCCAATTAGGAACGAACTGCCGTTGAACTTGAATTGTCCAATTTCTCACACCTATCGATTTCGGATCGAGCCCAAAAGTTGGGCAACATGATAATCTGGTGTTAGTAGTCAGTTGGGGAGTTTTGAGTGAAATCCAATCGGTAGATGTATGGAATACACCAACCACTCTAATTAGGAACGAACTGTCGTTCAACTTGAATTGTCCAATTTCTCACACCAATTGATTTCGGATCGAGCCCAAAACTTGGGCAACATGGTAATCTGGTGTTAGGACTCGTTTGGTGAGCTTTGAGTGAAATCCAATCGCTAGAAGTATGGAATACACCAACCACTCCAATTAGGAACGAACTGCCGTTGAACTTGAATTGTCCAATTTGGAACACCTATTGATTTCGGATCGAGCCCAAAATTTGGGCAACAACATAATATGGCGGGAGGAGTCTTTTGGCGAGTTTTGATTGAAATCCAATCGCTAGAAGTATGGAATACACCAACCACTCCAATTAGGAACGAACTGCCGTGGAACTTGAATTGTCCAATTTCTCACACCTATTGATTTCGGATCGAGCCCAAAACTTGGGCAACATCATAATATGGTGGGAGGAGTCATTTGGTGAGTTTTGAGTGAAATCCAATCGTTAGAAGTATGGAATACACCAACCATTACAATTAGGAACGAACTGCCGTTGAACTTGAATTGTCCAATTTCTCACACCTATTGATTTCGGATCGAGCCCAAAACTTGGGCAACATTATAATATGGTGGGAGGAGTCATTTGGTGAGTTTTGAGTGAAATCCAATCGCTAGAAGTATGGAATACACCAACCACTCCAATTAGGAACGAACTGCCGTTGAACTGGAATTGTACAATTTCTCACACCTATTGATTTCGGATCGAGCCCAAAACCTGGGCAACATCATAATATGGTGGGAGGAGTCATTTGGTGAGTTTTGAGTGAAATCCAATCGCTAGAAGTATGGAATACACCAACCACTCCAATTAGGAACGAACTGCCGTTGAACTTGAATTGTCCAATTTGGAACAACTATTGATTTCGGATCGAGCCCAAAACTTGGGCAACATCATAATATGGTGGGAGGAGTCATTTGGTGAGTTTTGAGTGAAATCCAATCACTAGAAGTACGGAATACACCAACCACTCCAATTAGGAACGAACTGCCGTTGAACTTGAATTGTCCAATTTGGAACAACTATTGATTTCGGATCGAGCCCAAAACTTGGGCAACATCATAATATGGTGGGAGGAGTCATTTGGTGAGTTTTGAGTGAAATCCAATCGCTAGAAGTATGGAATACCCCAACCACTCCAATTAGGAACGAACTGCCGTTGAACTTGAATTGTCCCATTTCTCACACCTATTGATTTCGGATCGAGCCCAAAACTTGGGCAACATCATAATATGGTGGGAGGAGTCATTTGGTGCGTTTTGAGTGAAATCCAATTGCTAGAAGTATGGAATACACCAACCACTCCAATTAGGAACGAACTGCCGTTGAACTTGAATTGTCCAATTTCTCACACCTATTGATTTCGGATCGAGCCCAAAACATGGGCAACATCATAATATGGTGGGAGGAGTCATTTGGTGAGTTTTGAGTGAAATCCAATCGCTAGAAGTATGGAATACACCAACCACTCCAATTAGGAACGAACTGCCGTTGAACTTGAATTGTCCAATTTGGAACACCTATTGATTTCGGATCGAGCCCAAAACTTGGGCAACATCATAATATGGTGGGAGGAGTCATTTGGTGAGTTTTGAGTGAAATCCAATCGCTAGAAGTATGGAATACACCAACCACTCCAATTAGGAACGAATTGCCGTTGAACTTGAATTGTCCAATTTGTAACACCTATTGATTTCGGATCGAGCCCAAAACTCGGGCAACATCATAATATGGTGGGAGGAGTCATTTGGTGAGTTTTGAGTGAAATCCAATCGCTAGAAGTATGGAATACACCAACCACTCCAATTAAGAACGAACTGCCGTTGAACTTGAATTGTCCAATTTGGAACACCTATTGATTTCGGATCGAGCCCAAAACTTGGGCAACATCATAATATGGTGGGAGGAGTCATTTGGTGAGTTTTGAGTGAAATTCAATCGCTAGAAGTATGGAATACACCAACCACTCCAATTAGGAACGAATTGCCGTTGAACTTGAATTGTCCAATTTGTAACACCTATTGATTTCGGATCGAGCCCAAAACTTGGGAAACATCATAATATGGTGGGAGGAGTCATTTCGTGAGTTTTGAGTGAAATCCAATCGCTAGAAGTACGGAATACACCAACCACTCCAATTAGGAACGAACTGCCGTTGAACTTGAATTGTCCAATTTCTCACACCTATTGATTTCGGATCGAGCCCAAAACTTGGGCAACATCATAATATGGTGGGAGGAGTCATTTGGTTAGTTTTGAGTGAAATCCAATCGCTAGAAGTATGGAATACACCAACCACTCCAATTAGGAACGAACTGCCGTTGAACTTGAATTGTCCAATTTGGAACACCTATTGATTTCGGATCGAGCCCAAATCTTGGGCAACATCATAATATGGTGGGAGGAGTCATTTGGTGAGTTTTGTGAGAAATCCAATCGCTAGAAGTATGGAATACACCAACCACTCCAATTAGGAACGAAATGCCTTTGAAATTGAATTGACCAATTTCTCACACCTATTGATTTCGGATCGAGCCCAAAACTTGGGCAACATCATAATATGGTGGGAGGAGTCATTTAGTGAGTTTTGAGTGAAATCCAATCGTTAGAAGTATGGAATACACCAACCACTCCAATTAGGAACGAACTGCCGTTGAACTTGAATTGTCCAATTTCTCACAACTATTGATTTCGGATCGAGCCCAAAACTTGGGCAACAATATAACATGGTGGGAGGAGTCATTTGGTGAGTTTTGAGTGAAATCCAATCGTTAGAAGTATGCAATACACCAACCACTCCAATTAGGAACGAACTGCCGTTGAACTTGAATTGTCCAATTTGGAACACCTATTGATTTCGGATCGAGCCCAAAACTTAGGCAACATCATAACATGGTGGGAGGAGTCATTTGGTGAGTTTTGAGTGAAATCCAATCGTTAGAAGTATGCAATACACCAACCACTCCAATTAGGAACGAACTGCCGTTGAACTTGAATTGTCCAATTTCGAACACCTATTGATTTTGGATCGAGCCCAAAACTTGGGCAACATCATAATATGGTGGGAGGAGTCATTTGGGGAGTTTTGAGTGAAATCCAATCGCTAGAAGTATGGAATACACCAACCACTCCAATTAGGAACGAACTGCCGTTGAACTTGAATTGTCCAATTTCTCACACCTATTGATTTCGGATCGAGCCCAAAACTTGGGCAACATCATAATATGGTGGGAGGAGTCATTTGGTGAGTTTTGAGTGAAATCCAATCGTTAGAAGTATGGAATACACCAACCATTACAATTAGGAACGAACTGCCGTTGAACTTGAATTGTCCAATTTCTCACACCTATTGATTTCGGATCGAGCCCAAAACTTGGGCAACATTATAATATGGTGGGAGGAGTCATTTGGTGAGTTTTGAGTGAAATCCAATCGCTAGAAGTATGGAATACACCAACCACTCCAATTAGGAACAAACTGCCGTTGAACTTGAATTGTCCAATTTGGAACACCTATTGATTTCGGATCGAGCCCAAAACTTGGGCAACATCATAATATGGTGGGAGGAGTCATTTGGTGAGTTTTGAGTGAAATTCAATCGCTAGAAGTATGGAATACACCAACCACTCCAATTAGGAACGAATTGCCGTTGAACTTGAATTGTCCAATTTGTAACACCTATTGATTTCGGATCGAGCCCAAAACTTGGGCAACATCATAATATGGTGGGAGGAGTCATTTGGTGAGTTTTGAGTGAAATCCAATCGCTAGAAGTACGGAATACACCAACCACTCCAATTAGGAACGAACTGCCGTTGAACTTGAATTGTCCAATTTCTCACACCTATTGATTTCGGATCGAGCCCAAAACTTGGGCAACATCATAATATGGTGGGAGGAGTCATTTGGTGAGTTTTGAGTGAAATCCAATCGTTAGAAGTATGGAATACACCAACCATTACAATTAGGAACGAACTGCCGTTGAACTTGAATTGTCCAATTTCTCACACCTATTGATTTCGGATCGAGCCCAAAACTTGGGCAACATTATAATATGGTGGGAGGAGTCATTTGGTGAGTTTTGAGTGAAATCCAATCGCTAGAAGTATGGAATACACCAACCACTCCAATTAGGAACGAACTGCCGTTGAACTTGAATTGTCCAATTTGGAACACCTATTGATTTCGGATCGAGCCCAAAACTTGGGCAACATCATAATATGGTGGGAGGAGTCATTTGGTGAGTTTTGAGTGAAATTCAATCGCTAGAAGTATGGAATACACCAACCACTCCAATTAGGAACGAACTGCCGTTGAACTTGAATTGTCCAATTTGTAACACCTATTGATTTCGGATCGAGCCCAAAACTTGGGCAACATCATAATATGGTGGGAGGAGTCATTTGGTGAGTTTTGAGTGAAATCCAATCGCTAGAAGTATGGAATACACCAACCACTCCAATTAGGAACGAATTGCCGTTGAACTTGAATTGTCCAATTTGTAACACCTATTGATTTCGGATCGAGCCCAAAACTCGGGCAACATCATAATATGGTGGGAGGAGTCATTTGGTGAGTTTTGAGTGAAATCCAATCGCTAGAAGTATGGAATACACCAACCACTCCAATTAAGAACGAACTGCCGTTGAACTTGAATTGTCCAATTTGGAACACCTATTGATTTCGGATCGAGCCCAAAACTTGGGCAACATCATAATATGGTGGGAGGAGTCATTTGGTGAGTTTTGAGTGAAATTCAATCGCTAGAAGTATGGAATACACCAACCACTCCAATTAGGAACGAATTGCCGTTGAACTTGAATTGTCCAATTTGTAACACCTATTGATTTCGGATCGAGCCCAAAACTTGGGCAACATCATAATATGGTGGGAGGAGTCATTTGGTGAGTTTTGAGTGAAATCCAATCGCTAGAAGTACGGAATACACCAACCACTCCAATTAGGAACGAACTGCCGTTGAACTTGAATTGTCCAATTTCTCACACCTATTGATTTCGGATCGAGCCCAAAACTTGGGCAACATCATAATATGGTGGGAGGAGTCATTTGGTTAGTTTTGAGTGAAATCCAATCGCTAGAAGTATGGAATACACCAACCACTCCAATTAGGAACGAACTGCCGTTGAACTTGAATTGTCCAATTTGGAACACCTATTGATTTCGGATCGAGCCCAAATCTTGGGCAACATCATAATATGGTGGGAGGAGTCATTTGGTGAGTTTTGTGAGAAATCCAATCGCTAGAAGTATGGAATACACCAACCACTCCAATTAGGAACGAAATGCCTTTGAAATTGAATTGACCAATTTCTCACACCTATTGATTTCGGATCGAGCCCAAAAGTTGGGCAACATCATAATATGGTGGGAGGAGTCATTTAGTGAGTTTTGAGTGAAATCCAATCGTTAGAAGTATGGAATACACCAACCACTCCAATTAGGAACGAACTGCCGTTGAACTTGAATTGTCCAATTTCTCACAACTATTGATTTCGGATCGAGCCCAAAACTTGGGCAACATTATAACATGGTGGGAGGAGTCATTTGGTGAGTTTTGAGTGAAATCCAATCGTTAGAAGTATGCAATACACCAACCACTCCAATTAGGAACGAACTGCCGTTGAACTTGAATTGTCCAATTTGGAACACCTATTGATTTCGGATCGAGCCCAAAACTTAGGCAACATCATAACATGGTGGGAGGAGTCATTTGGTGAGTTTTGAGTGAAATCCAATCGTTAGAAGTATGCAATACACCAACCACTCCAATTAGGAACGAACTGCCGTTGAACTTGAATTGTCCAATTTCGAACACCTATTGATTTTGGATCGAGCCCAAAACTTGGGCAACATCATAATATGGTGGGAGGAGTCATTTGGGGAGTTTTGAGTGAAATCCAATCGCTAGAAGTATGGAATACACCAACCACTCCAATTAGGAACGAACTGCCGTTGAACTTGAATTGTCCAATTTCTCACACCTATTGATTTCGGATCGAGCCCAAAACTTGGGCAACATCATAATATGGTGGGAGGAGTCATTTGGTGAGTTTTGAGTGAAATCCAATCGTTAGAAGTATGGAATACACCAACCATTACAATTAGGAACGAACTGCCGTTGAACTTGAATTGTCCAATTTCTCACACCTATTGATTTCGGATCGAGCCCAAAACTTGGGCAACATTATAATATGGTGGGAGGAGTCATTTGGTGAGTTTTGAGTGAAATCCAATCGCTAGAAGTATGGAATACACCAACCACTCCAATTAGGAACGAACTGCCGTTGAACTTGAATTGTCCAATTTCTCACACCTATTGATTTCGGATCGAGCCCAAAACTTGGGCAACATCATAATATGGTGGGAGGATTCATTTGGTGAGTTTTGAGTGAAATCCAATCGCTAGAAGTATGGAATACACCAACCACTCCAATTAGGAACGAACTGCCGTTGAACTTGAATTGTCCAATTTGGAACAACTATTGATTTCGGATCGAGCCCAAAACTTGGGCAACATCATAATATGGTGGGAGGAGTCATTTGGTGAGTTTTGAGTGAAAGCCAATCGCAAGAAGTATGGAATACACCAACCACTCCAATTAGGAACGAACTGCCGTTCAACTTGAATTGTCCAATTTCTCACACCTATTGAATTCGGATCGAGCCCAAAACTTGGGCAACATCATAATATGGTGGGAGGAGTCATTTGGTTCGTTTTGAGTGAAATCCAATCGCTAGAACTATGGAATACACCAACCACTCCAATTAGGAACGAACTGCCGTTGAACTTGAATTGTCCAATTTCTCACACCTATTGATTTCGGATCGAGCCCAAAACTTGGGCAACATCATATTATGGTGGGAGGAGTCATTTGGTGCGTTTTGAGTGAAATCCAATCGCTAGAAGTATGGAATACACCAACCACTCCAATTAGGAACGAACTGCCGTTCAACTTGAATTGTCCAATTTGGAACACCTATTGATTTCGGATCGAGCCCAAAACTTGGGCAACATCATAATATGGTGGGAGGAGTCATTTGGTGAGTTTTGAGTGAAATCCAATTGTTGTGTAGATACAGCTGCACCAAAATGGATTCAGTTGCATCCTCAACTTGTGATACTCGCAAGTGCACGAACCGTTGGTAGTATAGCATATGTAAGTGCGAGGTCGATTCCACAGGGATTGGTGATTGAATGATCCAATGTAGTTTCCCTACACAAAATAGAAACAAAAACAAAGAACATAAAACAAGGAAGAAAGAAATAAGTAACTCAAGCAAATAAGTTCCCAAGTTCAATTTAGATTAATGGATTGATTCTAGCTAAAGTATGATTAAGCCATGGTGTGTGGTCATAACCTTGTGTTCCTAATTCCCTAATTTGATCATTTGTTGTCTAACCTAAAATTAAGCATTAGGAACCCATTAAGCATAGAAGAACATTTTAAACAACCAAGCATGTATCTAATCCCTGTTGTCGAATGTCCATACATACTCTTCCTATTCATAGTTCAATTCGAATTAAAGCATGGTGTCTACTCTTAATTCAAACCAAGATAGCTAACATGCAAGCCTAAATGGTGATCAATCATTCAAACTAGCATATTAACTTATAAGCATAATGAATAAGAACAAAAACCATAATTGAAACTTGGAAACTAATTAAACTTGAATACTTAAGAAAGAATGTACATTACAAGAAAAATAAATTACAACTAAGAAAACATTAAAGAAAGCTAGAATTGAGAACTAGAAAGGAAAACTAAGAGAATTTGAGGGAGAGAAGGGAAGGGAGCTCTAGAGAAGTGTTTGAGAGCTCCCCCCCTTGGGGTGTGTTTACAAGCTTAGAGAACCTCCCTATTTATAGGCCTAGGGGAAGTGAAAATCTGAATTCAATATGGCTAATGCATACAACACTTGTTTTATAAAATCTGAAATGGTTGAGGCACTTGTATTAGAAAATCTAAATTGGGTGATGCACTTGTATTAGAAAATCTTGAATTGGTTGATGCACTTCACCAATAGATCCCACCAGCAGCCCTAGCTCATCTTCATGTCACCATGACCAAGCTTCCAACCAGAAATGATAGCTCATACCTAGCTCACCATGACCAAGCATCCAACCAGCACATGCTGAGGTCAGCATGACCAGCAACTTCAAGGGCTTACAACTTGGGCTTCTCTTAATCAAATTAGGACTTTAAGCACTCGAAATTGAAGTTCAGAATGTCTTCCTTCCAGCCATATGTTATTTGGGCCAATCCAAGGTCGGAGGAAGAAGTTAAGGCCGAAACAAATTGCTAATTCATTTTCCGCGCTGATAAGATCCATCCTGAGCATGGTTCTGTGTTTGCTAGGTAACGGACTCCAGATTTATCCAATGGGGCTGAATTTTGGATATGTTATAGTACCCACCCATTGGAACAACTTTCATGAAGAATGCTGCCTCATCCGAGCTGTTTAGGTTGCTGAAACAAAGCTTGTAATATGACCTACGGAACTGGACTGGCAGGGGGCTGTAGCCAAAATGAGTTTGTCTTTTAAGCTCTTCATCTATTCATCCAAATTAGGCCTTAACATGCTTGAATTGCATGAATTATGCTCTCTTGCTCTATTTGCCTACAAAACACACAAAGGAAGGCAAATAACTTAGAAGTCTAGGAAACTAAGCAAAAGAAGTAAGTAAATAGGGCATGTATATGTATGAAATTATGAGCTTAACACCAATCGCTAGAAGTATTGAACACACCAACCACTCCAATTAGGAACGAACTGCCGTTGAACTTGAATTGTCCAATTTCGAACACCTATTGATTTCGGATCGAGCCCAAAACTTGGGCAACATCATAATATCGTGGGAGGAGTCATTTGGTGAGTTTTGAGTGAAATCCAATCGCTAGAAGTATGGAATACACCAACCACTCCAATTAGGAACGAACTGTCGTTGAACTTGAATTGTCTAATTTGGAACACCTATTGATTTCGGATCGAGCCCAAAACATGGGCAACATCATAATATGGTGGGAGGAGTCATTTGGTGCGTTTTGAGCGAAATCCAATCGCTAGAAGTATGGAATACACCAACCACTCCAGTTAGGAACGAACTGCCGTTGAACTTGAATTGTCCAATTTCTCACACCTATTGATTTCGGATTGAGCCCAAAACTTGGGCAATATCATAATATGGTGGGAGGAGTCATTTGGTGAGTTTTGAGTGAAATCCAATCGCTAGAAGTATGGAATACACCAACCACTCCAATTAGGAACGACATGCCGTTGAAATTGAATTGACCAATTTCCCACACCTATTGATTTCGGATCGATCCCAAAACTTGGGCAACATCAAAATATGGTGGGAGGAGTCATTTGGTTCGTTTTGAGTGAAATCCAAACGCTAGAAGTATGGAATACACCAACCACTCCAATTAGGAACGAACTGCCGTTGAACTTGAATTGTCCAATTTCGAACACCTATTGATTTCGGATCGAGCCCAAAACTTGGGCAACATCATAATATCGTGGGAGGAGTCATTTGGTGAGTTTTGAGTGAATCCAATCGCTAGAAGTATGGAATACACCAACCACTCCAATTAGGAACGAACTGCCGTTGAACTTGAATTGTCTAATTTGGAACACCTATTGATTTCGGATCGAGCCCAAAACATGGGCAACATCATAATATGGTGGGAGGAGTCATTTGGTGCGTTTTGAGCGAAATCCAATCGCTAGAAGTATGGAATACACCAACCACTCCAGTTAGGAACGAACTGCCGTTGAACTTGAATTGTCCAATTTCTCACACCTATTGATTTCGGATTGAGCCCAAAACTTGGGCAACATCATAATATGGTGGGAGGAGTCATTTGGTGAGTTTTGAGTGAAATCCAATCGCTAGAAGTATGGAATACACCAACCACTCCAATTAGGAACGACATGCCGTTGAAATTGAATTGACCAATTTCCCACACCTATTGATTTCGGATCGATCCCAAAACTTGGGCAATATCAAAATATGGTGGGAGGAGTCATTTGGTTCGTTTTGAGTGAAATCCAAACGCTAGAAGTATGGAATACACCAACCACTCCAATTAGGAACGAACTGCCGTTGAACTTGAATTGTCCAATTTGGAACACCTATTGATTTCGGATCGAGCCCAAAACTTGGGCAACATCATAATATGGTGGGAGGAGTCATTTGGTGAGTTTTGAGTGAAATCCAATCGCTAGAAGTATTGAACACACCAACCACTCCAATTTGGAACGAACTGCCGTTGAACTTGAATTGTCCAATTTCGAACACCTATTGATTTCGGATCGAGCCCAAAACTTGGGCAACATCATAATATCGTGGGAGGAGTCATTTGGTGAGTTTTGAGTGAATCCAATCGCTAGAAGTATGGAATACACCAACCACTCCAATTAGGAACGAACTGCCGTTGAACTTGAATTGTCTAATTTGGAACACCTATTGATTTCGGATCGAGCCCAAAACATGGGCAACATCATAATATGGTGGGAGGAGTCATTTGGTGCGTTTTGAGCGAAATCCAATCGCTAGAAGTATGGAATACACCAACCACTCCAGTTAGGAACGACATGCCGTTGAAATTGAATTGACCAATTTCCCACACCTATTGATTTCGGATCGATCCCAAAACTTGGGCAATATCAAAATATGGTGGGAGGAGTCATTTGGTTCGTTTTGAGTGAAATCCAAACGCTAGAAGTATGGAATACACCAACCACTCCAATTAGGAACGAACTGCCGTTGAACTTGAATTGTCCAATTTGGAACACCTATCGATTTCGGATCGAGCCCAAAACTTGGGCAACATCATAATATGGTGGACGGAGTCATTTGGTGAGTTTTGGGTGAAATCCAATCGCTAGAAGTATGGAATACACCAACCACTCCAATTAGGAACGAAATGCCGTTGAAATTGAATTGACCAATTTCTCACAACTATTGATTTCGGATCGATCCCAAAACTTGGGCAACATCATAATATGGTGGGAGGAGTCATTTGGTGAGTTTTGAGTGAAATCCAATCGCTAGAAGTATGGAATACACCAACCACTCCAATTAGGAACGAACTGCCGTTGAACTTGAATTGTCCAATTTGGAACACCTATTAATTTCGGATCGAGCCAAAAACTTGGGCAACATCATAATATGGTGGGAGGAGTCATTTGGTGAGTTTTGTGTGAAATCCAATCGCTAGAAGTATGGAATACACCAACCACCCCAATTAGGAACGAACTGCCGTTGAACTTGAATTGTCCAATTTCTCACACCTATTGATTTCGGATCGAGCCCAAAACTCGGGCAACATCATAATATCGGGGGAGAAGTCATTTGGTGAGTTTTGAGTGAATTCCAATCGCTAGAAGTATGGAATACACCAACCACTCCAATTAGGAAAAAACTGCCGTTGAACTTGAATTGTCCAATTTGGAACACCTATTGATTTCGGATCGAGCCCAAAACTTGGGCAACATCATAATATGGTGGGAGGAGTCATTTGGTGAGTTTTGAGTGAAATCCAATCGCTAGAAGTATGGAATACACCAACCCCTCCAATTAGGAACGAACTGCCATTCAAAATGAATTGACCAATTTCTCACACGTATTGATTTCGGATCGAGCCCAAAACTTGGGCAACATCATAATATGGTGGGAGGAGTCATTTGGTGAGTTTTGAGTGAAATCCAATCGCTAGAAGTATGGAATACACCAACCACTCCAATTAGGAACGAACTGCCGTTGAACTTGAATTGTCCAATTTGGAACACCTATTGATTTCGGATCGAGCCAAAAACTTGGGCAACATCATAATATGGTGGGAGGAGTCATTTGGTGAGTTTTGAGTGAAATCCAATCGCTAGAAGTATGGAATACACCAACCACTCCAATTAGGAACGAACTGCCGTTGAACTTGAATTGTCCAATTTCTCACACCTATTGATTTCGGATCGAGCCCAAAACTCGGGCAACATCATAATACCGTGGGAGAAGTCATTTGGTGAGTTTTGAGTGAATTCCAATCGCTAGAAGTATGGAATACAGCAACCACTCCAATTAGGAACCAACTGCCGTTGAACTTGAATTGTCCAATTTGGAACACCTATAGATTTCGGATCGAGCCCAAAACTTGGGCAACATCATAATATGGTTTGAGTCATTTGGTGAGTTTTGAGTGAAATCCAATCGCTAGAAGTATGGAATACACCACCAACCCCTCCAATTAGGAACGAACTGCCGTTCAAATTGAATTGACCAATTTCTCACACGTATTGATTTCGGATCGAGCCCCAAACTTGGGCAACATCATAATATGGTGGGCGGAGTCATTTGGTGAGTTTTGAGTGAAATCCAATCGCTAGAAGTATGGAATACACCAACCACTCCAATTTGGAACGAACTGCCGTTGAACTTGAATTGTCCAATTTGGAACACCTATTGATTTCGGATCGAACCCAAAACTTGGGCAACATCATAATATGGTGGGAGGAGTCATTTGGTGAGTTTTGAGTGAATTCCAATCGCTAGAAGTATGGAATCCACCAACCCCTCCAATTAGGAACGAACTGCCGTTCAAATTGAATTGACCAATTTCTCACACGTATTTATTTCGGATCGAGCCCAAAACTTGGGCAACATCATAATATGGTGGGAGGAGTCATTTGGTGAGTTTTGAGTGAAATCCAATCGCTAGAAGTATGGAATACACCAACCACTCCAATTAGGAACGAACTGCCGTTAAACTTGAATTGTCCAATTTCTCACACCTTTTGATTTCGGATCGAGCCCCAAACTTGGGCAACATCATAATATGGTGGGAGGAGTCGTTTGGTGAGTTTTGAGTGAAATCCAATCGCAAGAAGTATGGAATACACCAACCACTCCATTTAGGAACGACATGCCGTTGAAATTGAATTGACCCATTTCTCACACCTATTGATTTCGGATCGAGCCCCAAACTTGGGCAACATCATAATATGGTGGGAGGAGTCATTTGGTGAGTTTTGATTGAAATCCAATCGCTAGAAGTATGGAATACACCAACCACTCCAATTTGGAACGAACTGCCGTTCAACTTGAATTGTCCAATTTCTCACACCTATTGATTTCGGATCGAGCCCAAAACTTGGGCAACGTCATAATATGGTGGGAGGAGTCATTTGGTGAGTTTTGAGTGAAATCCAATGACTAGAAGTATGGAATACACCAACCACACCAATTAGGAACGAACTGCCGTTGAACTTGAATTGTCCAATATGGAACACCTATTGATTTCGGATCGAGCCCAAAACTTGGGCAACATCATAATATGGTGGGAGGAGTCATTTGGTGAGTTTTGAGTGAAATCCAATCGCAAGAAGTATAGAATACACCAACCACTCCAATTAGGAACGAACTGCCGTTGAACTTGAATTGTCCAATTTGGAACACCTATTGATTTCGGATCGAGCCCAAAACTTGGGCAACATCATAATATGGTGGGAGGAGTCATTTGGTGAGTTTTGAGTGAAATCCAATCGCTAGAAGTATGGAATACACCAACCACTCCAATTAGGAACGAACTGGCGTTGAACTTGAATTGTCCAATTTGGAACACCTATTGATTTCGGATCGAGCCCAAAACTTGGGCAACAACATAATATGGTGGGAGGAGTCATTTGGTGAGTTTTGAGTGAAATCCAATCGCTAGAAGTATGGAATACACCAACCACTCGAATTAGGAACGAACTGCCGTTGAACTTGAATTGTCCAATTTGGAACACCTATTGATTTCGGATCGAGCCCAAAACTTGGGCAACATCATAATATGGTGGGAGGAGTCATTTGGTGAGTTTTGAGTGAAATCCAATCGCAAGAAGTATAGAATACACCAACCACTCCAATTAGGAACGAACTGCCGTTGAACTTGAATTGTCCAATTTCTCACACCAATTGATTTCTGATCGAGCCCAAAACTTGGGCAACATCATAATATGGTGGGAGGAGTCATTTGGTGAGTTTTGAGTGAAATCCAATCGCTAGAAGTATGGAATACACCAACCACTCCAATTAGGAACGAACTGCCGTTGAACTTGAATTGTCCAATTTGGAACACCTATTGATTTCGGATCGAGCCCACAACTTGGGCAACAACATAATATGGTGGGAGGAGTCATTCGGTGAGTTTTGAGTGAAATCCAATCGCGAGAAGTATGGAATACACTAACCACTCCAATTAGTAACGAACTGCCGTTGAACTTGAATTGTCCAATTTCTCACACCTATTGATTTCGGATCGAGTCCCAAACTTGGGCAACAACATAATATGGTGGGAGGAGTCATTTGGTGAGTTTTGAGTGAAATCCAAACGCTAGAAATATGGAATACACCAACCACTCCAATTAGGAACGAACTGCCGTTGAACTTGAATTGTCCAATTTGGAACACCTATTGATTTCGGATCGAGCCCAAAACTTGGGCAACATCATAATATGGTGGGAGGAGTCATTTGGTGAGTTTTGAGTGAAATCCAATCGCTAGAAGTTTGGAATACACCAACCACTCCAATTAGGAACGAACTGCCGTTGAACTTGAATTGTCCAATTTCTCACACCTATTGATTTCGGATCGATCCCAAAACTTGGGCAACATCATAATATTGTGGGAGGAGTCATTTGGTGCGTTTTGAGTGAAATCCAATCGCTAGAACTATGGAATACACCAACACTCCAATTAGGAACGAACTGCCGTTGAAATTGAATTGTCCAATTTGGAACACCTATTGATTTCGGGTCGAGCCCAAAACTTGGGCAACATCATAATATGGTGGGAGGAGTCATTTGGTGAGTTTTTAGTGAAATCCAATCGCTATAAGTATGGAATACACCAACCACTCCAATTAGGAACGAACTGCCGTTGAACTTGAATTGTCCAATTTCTCACTCCTATTGATTTCGGATCGAGCCCAAAACTTGGGCAACATCATAATATGGTGGGAGGAGTCATTTGGTGAGTTTTGAGTGAAATCCAATCGCTAGAAGTATGGAATACACCAACCACTCCAATTAGGAACGAACTGTCGTTGAACTTGAATTGTCCAATTTCTCACACCTATTGATTTCGGATCGAGCCCAAAACTTGGGCAACATCATAATATGGTGGGAGGAGTCATTTGGTGAGTTTTGAGTGAAATCCAATCGCTAGAAGTATGGAATACACCAACCACTCCAATTAGGAACGAACTGCCGTTGAACTTGAATTGTGGAATTTCTCACACCTATTGATTTCGGATCGAGCCCCAAACTTGGGCAACATCATAATATGGTGGGAGGAGTCATTTGGTGAGTTTTGATTGAAATCCAATCGCTAGAAGTATGGAATACACGCTCCAATTAGGAACGAACTGCCGTTGAACTTGAATTGTCCAATTTCTCACACCTATTGATTTCAGATCGAGCCCAAAACTTGGGCAACATCATAATATGGTGGGAGGAGTCATTTGGTGAGTTTTGAGTGAAATCCAATCGCTAGAAGTATGGAATACACCAACCACTCCAATTAGGAACGAACTGCCGTTGAACTTGAATTGTCCAATTTCTCACACCTATTGATTTCAGATCGAGCCCAAAACTTGGGCAACATCATAATATGGTTGGAGGAGTCATTTGGTGAGTTTTGAGTGAAATCCAATGGCTAGAAGTATGGAATACACCAACCACTCCAATTAGGAACGAACTGCCGTTGAACTTGAATCGTCCAATTTGGAACACCTATTGATTTCGGATCGAGCCCAAAACTTGGGCAACATCATAATATGGTGGGAGGAGTCATTTGGTGAGTTTTGAGTGAAATCCAATCGCTAGAAGAACGGAATACACCAACCACTCCAATTAGGAACGAACTGCCGTTGAACTTGAATTGTCCAATTTGGAACACCCATTGATTTCGGATCGAGCCCAAAACTTGGGCAACATCATAATATGGTGGGAGGAGTTATTTGGTGATTTTGAGTGAAATCCAAACGCTAGAAGTATGTAATACACAAACCACTCCAATTAGGAACGAACTGCCGTTGAACTTGAATTGTCCAATTTCTCACACCTATTGATTTCGGATCGATCCCAAAACCTGGGCAACATCATAATATGGTGGGAGGAGTCATTTGGTGAGTTTTGAGTGAAATCCAATCGCAAGAAGTATAGAATACACCAACCACTCCAATTAGGAACGAACTGCCGTTGAACTTGAATTGTCCAATTTGGAACACCTATTGATTTCAGATCGAGCCCAAAACTTGTGCAATATCATAATATGGTGGGAGGAGTCATTTGGTGAGTTTTGAGTGAAATCCAAATGCTAGAAGTATGTAATACACCAACCACTCCAATTAGGAACGAACTGCCGTTGAACTTGAATTGTCCAATTTGGAACACCTATTGATTTCGGATCGAGCCCAAAACTTGGGCAACAACATGATATGGTGGGAGGAGTCATTTGGTGAGTTTTGAGTGACATCCAATCGCTAGAAGTTTGGAATACACCAACCACTCCAATTAGGAATGAACTGCCGTTGAACTTGAATTGTCCAATTTGGAACACCTATTGATTTCGGATCGATCCCAAAACTTGGGCAACATCATAATATGGTGGGAGGAGTCATTTGGTGAGTTTTGAGTGAAATCCAATCGCAAGAAGTATAGAATACACCAACCACTCCAATTAGGAACGAACTGCCGTTGAACTTGAATTGTCCAATTTGGAACACCTATTGATTTCGGATCGAGCCCAAAACTTGGGCAACAACATAATATGTTGGGAGGAGTCATTTGGTGAGTTTTGAGTGAAATCCAATCGCTAGAAGTATGGAATACACTAACCACTCCAATTAGTAACGAACTGCCGTTGAACATGAATTGTCCAATTTCTCACACCTATTGATTTCGGATCGAGCCCCAAACTTGGGCAACATCATAATATGGTGGGAGGAGTCATTTGGTGAGTTTTGAGTGAAATCCAATCGCTAGAAGTATGGAATACACCAACCACTCCAATTAGGAACGAACTGCCGTTGAACTTGAATTGTGCAATTTCTCACACCTATTGATTTCGGATCGAGCCCCAAACTTGGGCAACATCATAATATGGTGGGAGGAGTCATTTGGTGAGTTTTGATTGAAATCCAATCGCTAGAAGTATGGAATACACGCTCCAATTAGGAACGAACTGCCGTTGAACTTGAATTGTCCAATTTCTCACACCTATTGATTTCAGATCGAGCCCAAAACTTGGGCAACATCATAATATGGTGGGAGGAGTCATTTGGTGAGTTTTGAGTGAAATCCAATCGCTAGAAGTATGGAATACACCAACCACTCCAATTAGGAACGAACTGCCGTTGAACTTGAATTGTCCAATTTCTCACACCTATTGATTTCAGATCGAGCCCAAAACTTGGGTAACATCATAATATGGTGGGAGGAGTCCTTTGGTGAGTTTTGAGTGAAATCCAATGGCTAGAAGTATGGAATACACCAACCACTCCAGTTAGGAACGAACTGCCGTTGAACTTGAATCGTCCAATTTGGAACACCTATTGATTTCGGATCGAGCCCAAAACTTGGGCAACATCATAATATGGTGGGAGGAGTCATTTGGTGAGTTTTGAGTGAAATCCAATCGCTAGAAGAACGGAATACACCAACCACTCCAATTAGGAACGAACTGCCGTTGAACTTGAATTGTCCAATTTGGAACACCTATTGATTTCGGATCGAGCCCAAAACTTGGGCAACATCATAATATGGTGGGAGGAGTTATTTGGTGATTTTGAGTGAAATCCAAACGCTAGAAGTATGTAATACACCAACCACTCCAATTAGGAACGAACTGCCGTTGAACTTGAATTGTCCAATTTCTCACACCTATTGATCTCGGATCGATCCCAAAACCTGGGCAACATCATAATATGGTGGGAGGAGTCATTTGGTGAGTTTTGAGTGAAATCCAATCGCAAGAAGTATAGAATACACCAACCACTCCAATTAGGAACGAACTGCCGTTGAACTTGAATTGTCCAATTTGGAACACCTATTGATTTCGGATCGAGCCCAAAACTTGTGCAATATCATAATATGGTGGGAGGAGTCATTTGGTGAGTTTTGAGTGAAATCCAAATGCTAGAAGTATGTAATACACCAACCACTCCAATTAGGAACGAACTGCCGTTGAACTTGAATTGTCCAATTTGGAACACCTATTGATTTCGGATCGAGCCCAAAACTTGGGCAACAACATAATATGGTGGGAGGAGTCATTTGGGGAGTTTTGAGTGAAATCCAATCGCTAGAAGTTTGGAATACACCAACCACTCCAATTAGGAATGAACTGCCGTTGAACTTGAATTGTCCAATTTCTCACACCTATTGATTTCGGATCGATCCCAAAACTTGGGCAACATCATAATATGGTGGGAGGAGTCATTTGGTGAGTTTTGAGTGAAATCCAATCGCAAGAAGTATAGAATACACCAACCACTCCAATTAGGAACGAACTGCCGTTGAACTTGAATTGTCCAATTTGGAACACCTATTGATTTCGGATCGAGCCCAAAACTTGGGCAACAACATAATATGTTGGGAGGAGTCATTTGGTGAGTTTTGAGTGAAATCCAATCGGTAGAAGTATGGAATACACTAACCACTCCAATTAGTAACGAACTGCCGTTGAACATGAATTGTCCAATTTCTCACACCTATTGATTTCGGATCGAGCCCCAAACTTGGGCAACATCATAATATGGTGGGAGGAGTCATTTGGTGAGTTTTGATTGAAATCCAATCGCTAGAAGAACGGAATACACCAACCACTCCAATTAGGAACGAACTGCCGTTGAACTTGAATTGTCCAATTTGGAACACCCATTGATTTCGGATCGAGCCCAAAACTTGGGCAACATCATAATATGGTGGGAGGAGTTATTTGGTGATTTTGAGTGAAATCCAAACGCTAGAAGTATGTAATACACAAACCACTCCAATTAGGAACGAACTGCCGTTGAACTTGAATTGTCCAATTTCTCACACCTATTGATTTCGGATCGATCCCAAAACCTGGGCAACATCATAATATGGTGGGAGGAGTCATTTGGTGAGTTTTGAGTGCAATCCAATCGCAAGAAGTATAGAATACACCAACCACTCCAATTAGGAACGAACTGCCGTTGAACTTGAATTGTCCAATTTGGAACACCTATTGATTTCGGATCGAGCCCAAAACTTGTGCAATATCATAATATGGTGGGAGGAGTCATTTGGTGAGTTTTGAGTGAAATCCAATCGCTAAAACTATGGAATACACCAACCACTCCAATTAGGAACGAACTGCCGTTGAACTTGAATTGTCCAATTTCTCACACCTATTGATTTCGGATCGATCCCAAAACTTGGGCAACATCATAATATGGTGGGAGGAGTCATTTGGTGAGTTTTGAGTGAAATCCAATGGCTAGAAGTATGGAATACACCAACCACTCCAATTAGGAACGAACTGCCGTTGAACTTGAATTGTCCAATTTGGAACACCCATTGATTTCGGATCGAGCCCAAAACTTGGGCAACATCATAATATGGTGGGAGGAGTTATTTGGTGATTTTGAGTGAAATCCAAACGCTAGAAGTATGTAATACACCAACCACTCCAATTAGGAACGAACTGCCGTTGAACTTGAATTGTCCAATTTCTCACACCTATTCATCTCGGATCGATCCCAAAACCTGGGCAACATCATAAAATGGTGGGAGGAGTCATTTGGTGAGTTTTGAGTGAAATCCAATCGCAAGAAGTATAGAATACACCAACCACTCCAATTAGGAACGAACTGCCGTTGAACTTGAATTGTCCAATTTGGAACACCTATTGATTTCGGATCGAGCCCAAAACTTGTGCAATATCATAATATGGTGGGAGGAGTCATTTGGTGAGTTTTGAGTGAAATCCAAATGCTAGAAGTATGTAATACACCAACCACTCCAATTAGGAACGAACTGCCGTTGAACTTGAATTGTCCAATTTGGAACACCTATTGATTTCGGATCGAGCCCAAAACTTGGGCAACAACATAATATGGTGGGAGGAGTCATTTGGGGAGTTTTGAGTGAAATCCAATCGCTAGAAGTTTGGAATACACCAACCACTCCAATTAGGAATGAACTGCCGTTGAACTTGAATTGTCCAATTTCTCACACCTATTGATTTCGGATCGATCCCAAAACCTGGGCAACATCATAATATGGTGGGAGGAGTCATTTGGTGAGTTTTGAGTGCAATCCAATCGCAAGAAGTATAGAATACACCAACCACTCCAATTAGGAACGAACTGCCGTTGAACTTGAATTGTCCAATTTGGAACACCTATTGATTTCGGATCGAGCCCAAAACTTGTGCAATATCATAATATGGTGGGAGGAGTCATTTGGTGAGTTTTGAGTGAAATCCAATCGCTAAAACTATGGAATACACCAACCACTCCAATTAGGAACGAACTGCCGTTGAACTTGAATTGTCCAATTTCTCACACCTATTGATTTCGGATCGATCCCAAAACTTGGGCAACATCATAATATGGTGGGAGGAGTCATTTGGTGAGTTTTGAGTGAAATCCAATCGCTAAAACTATGGAATACACCAACCACTCCAATTAGGAACGAACTGCCGTTGAACTTGAATTGTCCAATTTCTCACACCTATTGATTTCGGATCGATCCCAAAACTTGGGCAACATCATAATATGGTGGGAGGAGTCATTTGGTGAGTTTTGAGTGAAATCCAATGGCTAGAAGTATGGAATACACCAACCACTCCAATTAGGAACGAACTGCCGTTGAACTTGAATTGTCCAATTTGGAACACCCATTGATTTCGGATCGAGCCCAAAACTTGGGCAACATCATAATATGGTGGGAGGAGTTATTTGGTGATTTTGAGTGAAATCCAAACGCTAGAAGTATGTAATACACCAACCACTCCAATTAGGAACGAACTGCCGTTGAACTTGAATTGTCCAATTTCTCACACCTATTCATCTCGGATCGATCCCAAAACCTGGGCAACATCATAAAATGGTGGGAGGAGTCATTTGGTGAGTTTTGAGTGAAATCCAATCGCAAGAAGTATAGAATACACCAACCACTCCAATTAGGAACGAACTGCCGTTGAACTTGAATTGTCCAATTTGGAACACCTATTGATTTCGGATCGAGCCCAAAACTTGTGCAATATCATAATATGGTGGGAGGAGTCATTTGGTGAGTTTTGAGTGAAATCCAAATGCTAGAAGTATGTAATACACCAACCACTCCAATTAGGAACGAACTGCCGTTGAACTTGAATTGTCCAATTTGGAACACCTATTGATTTCGGATCGAGCCCAAAACTTGGGCAACAACATAATATGGTGGGAGGAGTCATTTGGGGAGTTTTGAGTGAAATCCAATCGCTAGAAGTTTGGAATACACCAACCACTCCAATTAGGAATGAACTGCCGTTGAACTTGAATTGTCCAATTTCTCACACCTATTGATTTCGGATCGATTACAAAACTTGGGCAACATCATAATATGGTGGGAGGAGTCATTTGGTGAGTTTTGAGTGAAATCCAATCGCAAGAAGTATAGAATACACCAACCACTCCAATTAGGAACGAACTGCCGTTGAACTTGAATTGTCCAATTTGGAACACCTATTGATTTCGGATCGAGCCCAAAACTTGGGCAACAACATAATATGTTGGGAGGAGTCATTTGGTGAGTTTTGAGTGAAATCCAATCGGTAGAAGTATGGAATACACTAACCACTCCAATTAGTAACGAACTGCCGTTGAACATGAATTGTCCAATTTCTCACACCTATTGATTTCGGATCGAGCCCCAAACTTGGGCAACATCATAATATGGTGGGAGGAGTCATTTGGTGAGTTTTGATTGAAATCCAATCGCTAGAAGTATGGAATTCACCAACCACTCCAATTAGAAACGAACTGCCGTTGAACTTGAATTGTGCAATTTTGAACACCTATTGATTTCGGATCGAGCCCAAAACTTGGTCAACATCATAATATGGTGGGAGGAGTCATTTGGTGAGTTTTGAAAGAAATCCAATCGCTAGAAGTATGGAATTCACCAACCACTCCAATTAGAAACGAACTGCCGTTGAACTTGAATTGTCCAATTTTGAACACCTATTGATTTCGGATCGAGCCCAAAACTTGGGCAACATTATAATATGGTGGGACGAGTCATTTGGTGAGTTTTGAGTGAAATCCAATTGCTAGAAGTATGGAATACACCAACCACTCCAATTAGGAACGAACTGCCGTCGAACTTGAATTGTCCAATTTGGAACACCTATTGATTTCGGATCGAGCCCAAAACTTGGGCAACATCATAATATGGTGGGAGGAGTCATTTGGTGAGTTTTGAGTGAAATCCAATCGCTAAAACTATGGAATACACCAACCACTCCAATTAGGAACGAACTGCCGTTGAACTTGAATTGTCCAATTTGGAACACCTATTGATTTCGGATCGATCCCAAAACTTGGGAAACATCATAATATGGTGGGAGGAGTCATTTCGTGAGTTTTGAGTGAAATCCAATCGCAAGAAGTATGGAATACACCAACCACTCCAATTAGGAACGAACTGCCGTTGAACTTGAATTGTCCAATTTGGAACACCTATTGATTTCGGATCGAGCCCAAAACTTGGGCAACATCATAATATGGTGGGAGGAGTCATTTGGTGAATTTTGAGTGAAATCCAATCGCTAGAAGTTTGGAATACACCAACCACTCCAATTAGGAACGAACTGCCGTTGAACTTGAATTGTCCAATTTCTCACACCTATTGATTTCGGATCGATCCCAAAACTTGGGCAACATCATAATATTGTGGGAGGAGTCATTTGGTGCGTTTTGAGTGAAATCCAATCGCTAGAACTATGGAATACACCAACACTCCAATTAGGAACGAACTGCCGTTGAAATTGAATTGTCCAATTTGGAACACCTATTGATTTCGGGTCGAGCCCAAAACTTGGGCAACATCATAATATGGTGGGAGGAGTCATTTGGTTACTTTTGAGAGAAATCCAATCGCTAGAAGTATGGAATACACCAACCACTCCAGTTAGGAACGACATGCCGTTGAAATTGAATTGACCAATTTCTCACACCTATTGATTTCGGATCGATCCCAAAACTTGTGCAACATCATAATATGGTGGGAGGAGTCATTTGATTCGTTTTGAGTGAAATCCAATCGCTAGAAGTACGGAATACACCAACCACTCCAATTAGGAACGAACTAACTTGGGCAACGTCATAATATGGTGGGAGGAGTCATTTGGTGAGTTTTGAGTGAAATCCAATCGCTAGAAGTATGGAATACACCAACCACTCCAATTACGAACGAACTGCTGTTGAACTTGAATTGTCAAATTTGGAACACCTATTGATTTCGGATCGAGCCCAAAACTTGGGCAACATCATAATATGGTGGGAGGAGTCATTTGGTGAGTTTTGGGTGAAATCCAATCGATAGAAGTGTGGAATACACCAACCACTCCAATTAGGAACGAACTGCCATTGAACTTGAATTGTCCAATTTCTCACACCTATTGATTTCGGATCGAACCCCAAACTTGTGTAACATTATAATATGGTGGGAGGAGCCATGTGGTGAGTTTTGAGTGAAATCCAATCGCTAGAAGTATGGAATACACCAACCACTCCCATTTGGAACGAACTGCCGTTGAACTTGAATTGTCCAATTTGTCACACCTATTGATTTCGGATCGAGCCCAAAACTTGGGCAACATCATAATATGGTGGGAGGAGTCATTTGGTGAGTTTTGAGTGAAATCCAATCGCAAGAAGTATGGAAAACACCAACCACTCCAATTAGGAACGAACTGCCGTTGAACTTGAATTGTCCAATTTGGAACACCTATTGATTTCGGATCGAGCCCCAAACTTGGGCAACATCATAATATGGTGGAAGGAGTCATTTGGTGAGTTTTGAGTGAAATCCAATCGCTAGAAGTACGGAATACACCAACCACCCCAATTAGGAACGAACTGCCATTTAACTTGAATTGTCCAATTTCTCACACCAATTGATTTCGGATCGGGCCCAAAACTTGGGCAACTTCATAATATGGTGGGAGGAGTCATTTGGTGAGTTTTGAGTGAAATCCAATCGTTAGAAGTATGGAATACACCAACCACTCCCATTAGGAACGAACTGCCGTTGAACTTGAATTGTCCAATTTTTCACACCTATTGATTTAGGATCGAGCCCAAAACTTGGTCAACTTTATAATATGGTGGCAGGAGTCATTTGGTGAGTTTTGAGTGAAATCCAATCGCTAGAAGTATGGAATACACCAACCACTCCAATGAGGAACGAACTGCCGTTGAACTTGAATTGTCCAATTTGGAACACCTACGGATTTCGGATCGAGCCCCAACCTTTTGAAACATCGTAATATCTTGGGAGGAGTCATTTGGTGAGTTTTGAGTGAAATCCAATCGCTAGAAGTATGGAATACACCAACCACTCCAATTAGGTACGAACTGCCATTGAACTTGAATTTTCCAATTTCTCACACGAATTTATTTTGGATCGGGCCCAAAACTTCGGCAACTTCATAATATGGTGGGAGGAGTCATTTGGTGAGTTTTGAGTGAAATCGATTAGGTAGAAGTATGGAATACACCAACCACTCCAATTCGGAACGAACTGCCGTCGAACTTGAATTGTAAAATTTCTCACACCTGTTGATTTCGGATCGAGCCGAAAACTTGGGCAACATCATAATATGGTGGGAGGAGTCATTTGGTGAGTTTTGAGTGAAATCCAATCGCTAGAAGTATGGAATACACCAACCACTCCGATTAGGGACGAACTGCCGTTGAACTTGAATTGTCCAATTTCTCACACCTATTAATTTCGGATCGAGCCCAAAACTTGGGCAGCATCATAATATGGTGGGAGGAGTCATTTGGTGAGTTTTGAGTGAAATCCAATCGCTAGAAGTATGGAATAAACCAACCACTCCAATTAGGAACGACATGCCGTTGAAATTGAATCGACCAATTTCCCACACCTATTGATTTCGGATCGATCGCAAAACTTGGGCAACATCAAAAATGGTGGGAGGAGTCATTTGGTGAGTTTTGAGTTAAATCCAAACGCTAGAAGTATGGAATACACCAACCACTCCAATTAGGAACGAACTGCCGTTGAACTTGAATTGTCCAATTTGGAACACCTATTGATTTCGGATCGAGCCCAAAACTTGTGCACCATCATAAAATGGTGGGAGGAGTCATTTGTTGAGTTTTGAGTGAAATCCAATTGCTAGAAGTATGGAATACACCAACCACTCCAGTTAGGAACGAAATGCCGTTGAAATTGAATTGACCAATTTCCCACACCTATTGATTTCGGATCGAGCCCAAAACTTGGGCAACATCATAATATGGTGGGAGGAGTCATTTGGTGAGTTTTGAGGGAAATCCAATCGCTAGAAGTGTGGAATACACCAACCACACCAATTGGGAACGAACTGCCGTTGAACTTGAATTGTCCAATTTGGAACACCTATTGATTTCGGATCGAGCCCAAAACTTGGGCAACATCATAATACGGTGGGAGGAGTCATTTGGTGAGTTTTGAGTGAAATCCAATCGCTAGAAGTATGGAATACACCAACCACTCCAATTAGGAACGAACTGCCGTTGAACTAGAATTGTCCAATTTGGAACACCTATTGATTTCGGGTCGAGCCCAAAACTTGGGCAACATCATAATATGGTGGGAGGAGTCATTTGGTGAGTTTTGAGTGAAATCCAATCGCTATAAGTATGGAATACACCAACCACTCCAATTAGGAACGAACTGCCGTTCAACTTGAATTGTCCAATGTCTCACACCTATTGATTTCAGATCGAGCCCAAAACTTGGGCAACATCATAATATGGTGGGAGGAGTCATTTGGTAAGTTTTGAGTGAAATCCAATCGCTAGAAGTATGGAATACACCAACCAAACCAATTAGGAACGAACTGCCGTTGAACTTGAATTGTCCAATTTGGAACACCTATTGATTTCGGATCGAGCCCAAAACTTGGGCATCATCATATTATGGTGGGAGGAGTCATTTGGTTAGTTTTGAGTGAAATCCAATCGCTAGAAGTATGGAATACACCAACCACTCCAATTAGGAACGAACTGCCGTTGAACTTGAATTGTCCAATTTCTCACACCTACTGATTTCGGATCGAGCCCAAAACTTGGGCAACATCTTAATATGGTTGGAGGAGTCATTTGGTGAGTTTTGAGTGAAATCCAATCGCTAGAAGTATGGAATACACCAACCACTCCAATTAGGAACGAACTGCCGTTGAACTTGAATTGTCCAATTTGGAACACCTATTGATTTCGGATCGAGCCCAAAATTTGGGCAACATCATAATATGGTGGGCGGAATCATTTGGGGAGTTTTGAGTGAAATCCAATCGCTAGAAGTGTGGAATATACCAACCACTCCAATTAGGAACGAACTGCCGTTGAACTTGAATTGTCCAATTTCTCACACCAATTGATTTCGGATCGAGCCCAAAACTTGGGCAACATCATAATATGGTGGGAGGAGTCATTTGGTGAGTTTTGAGAGAAATCCAATCCCTAGAAGTATGGAATACACCAACCACTCCAATTAGGAACGAACTGCCGTTGAACTTGAATTGTCCAATTTGGAACACCTATTGATTTCGGATCGGGCCCAAAACTTGGGCAACATCATAATATGGTGGGAGGAGTCATTTGGGGAGTTTTGAGTGAAATCCAATCGCTAGAAGTATGGAATACACCAACCACTCCAATTAGGAACGAACTGCCGTTGAACTTGAATTGTCCAATTTCTCACACCTATTGATTTCGGATCGAGCCCAAAACTTGGGCAACATCATAATATGGTGGGAGGAGTCATTTGGTGAGTTTTGAGTGAAATCCAATCGCTAGAAGTACGGAATACACCAACCACTCCAATTAGGAACGAACTGCCGTTGAACTTGAATTGTCCAATTTGGAACACCTATTGATTTCGGATCGAGCCCACAACTTGGGCAACATCATAATATGGTGGGAGGAGTCATTTGGTTAGTTTTGAGTGAAATCCAATCGCTAGAAGTATGGAATACACCAACCACTCCAATTAGGAACGAACTGCCGTTGAACTTGAATTGTCCAATTTCGAACACCTATTGATTACGGATCGAGCCCAAAACATGGGCAACATCATTATATGGTGGGTGGAGTCGTTTGGTTAGTTTTGAGTGAAATCCAATCGCTAGAAGTATGGAATACACCAACCACTCCAATTAGGAACGAACTGCCGTTGAACTTGTATTGTCCAATTTGGAAAACCTATTGATTTCGGATCGGGCCCAAAACTTGGGCAACATCATAATATGGTGGGAGGAGTCATTTGGGGAGTTTTGAGTGAAATCCAATCGCTAGAAGTATGGAATACACCAACCACTCCAATTAGGAACGAACTGCCGTTGAACTTGAATTGTCCAATTTCTCACACCTATTGATTTCGGATCGAGCCCAAAACTTGGGCAACATCATAATATGGTGGGAGGAGTCATTTGGTGAGTTTTGAGAGAAATCCAATCCCTAGAAGTATGGAATACACCAACCACTCCAATTTGGAACGAACTGCCGTTGAACTTGAATTGTCCAATTTGGAACACCTATTGATTTCGGATCGGGCCCAAAACTTGGGCAACATCATAATATGGTGGGAGGAGTCATTTGGGGAGTTTTGAGTGAAATCCAATCGCTAGAAGTATGGAATACACCAACCACTCCAATTAGGAACGAACTGCCGTTGAACTTGAATTGTCCAATTTCTCACACCTATTGATTTCGGATCGAGCCCAAAACTTGGGCAACATCATAATATGGTGGGAGGAGTCATTTGGTGAGTTTTGAGTGAAATCCAATCGCTAGAAGTACGGAATACACCAACCACTCCAATTAGGAACGAACTGCCGTTGAACTTGAATTGTCCAATTTGGAACACCTATTGATTTCGGATCGAGCCCACAACTTGGGCAACATCATAATATGGTGGGAGGAGTCATTTGGTTAGTTTTGAGTGAAATCCAATCGCTAGAAGTATGGAATACACCAACCACTCCAATTAGGAACGAACTGCCGTTGAACTTGAATTGTCCAATTTCGAACACCTATTGATTACGGATCGAGCCCAAAACATGGGCAACATCATTATATGGTGGGTGGAGTCGTTTGGTTAGTTTTGAGTGAAATCCAATCGCTAGAAGTATGGAATACACCAACCACTCCAATTAGGAACGAACTGCCGTTGAACTTGTATTGTCCAATTTGGAAAACCTATTGATTTCGGATCGGGCCCAAAACTTGGGCAACATCATAATATGGTGGGAGGAGTCATTTGGTGAGTTTTGAGTGAAATCCAAACGCTAGAAGTATGGAATACACCAACCACTCCAATTAGGAACGAACTGCCGTTGAACTTGAATTGTCCAATTTCGAACACCTATTGATTTCGGATCGAGCCCAAAACATGGGCAACATCATAATATGGTGGGAGGAGTCATTTGGTGAGTTTTGAGTGAAATCCAATCGCTAGAAGTATGGAATACACCAACCACTAAAATTTGGAACGAACTGCCGTTGAACTTGAATTGTCCAATTTGGAACACCTATTGATTTCGGATCGAGCCCAAAACTTGGGAAACATCATAATATGGTGGGAGGAGTCATTTGGTAAGTTTTGAGTGAAATCCAATCGCTAGAAGTATGGAATACACCAACCACTCCAATTAGGAACGAACTGCCGTTGAACTTGAATTGTCCAATTTCTCACATCTATTGATTTCGGATCGAGCCCCAAACTTGGGCAACATCATAATATGGTGGGAGGAGTCATTTGGTGAGTTTTGTGTGAAATCCAATCGCTAGAAGTATGGAATACACCAACCACTCCAATTAGGAACGAACTGCCGTTCAACATGAATTGTCCAATTTTGAACACCTATTGATTTCGGATCGAACCCAAAACTTGGGCAACATCATAATATGGTGGGAGGAGTCGTTTGGTGAGTTTTGAGTGAAATCCAATCGCTAGAAGTATGGAATACACCAACCACTCCAATTAAGAACGAACTGCCGTTGAACTTGAATTGTCTAATTTGGAACACCTATTGATTTCGGATGGAGCCCAAAACTTGGGCAACATCATAATATGGTGGGAGCAGTCATTTGGTGAGTTTTGAGTGAAATTCAATCGCTAGAAGTATGGAATACACCAACCACTCCAATTAGGAACGAATTGCCGTTGAACTTGAATTGTCCAATTTGTAACACCTATTGATTTCGGATCGAGCCCAACACTTGGGCAACATCATAATATGGTGGGAGGAGTCATTTGGTGAGTTTTGTGTGAAATCCAATCGCTAGAAGTACGGAATACACCAACCACTCCAATTAGGAACGAACTGCCGTTGAACTTGAATTGTCCAATTTGGAACACCTATTGATTTCGAATCGAGCCCAAAACTTGGGCAACATCATAATATAGTGGGAGGAGTCATTTGGTTAGTTTTGAGTGAAATCCAATCGCTAGAAGTATGGAATACACCAACCACTCCAATTAGGAACGAACTGCCGTTGAACTTGAATTGTCCAATTTGGAACACCTATTGATTTCGGATCGAGCCCAAATCTTGGGCAACATCATAATATGGTGGGAGGAGTCATTTGGTGAGTTTTGAGTGAAATCCAATCGCTAGAAGAATGGAATACAACTACCACTCCAATTAGGAACGAACTGTCGTTGAAATTGAATTGTCCAATTTGGAACACCTATTGATTTCGGATCGGGCCCAAAACTTGGGCTGTATGGTGGGAGGAGTCTTTTGGTGAGTTTTGAGTGAAATCCAATCGCTAGAAGTATGGAATACACCAACCACTCCAATTAGGAACGAACTGCCGTTGAACTTGAATTCTCATACCTATTGATTTCGGATCGAGCCCAAAACTTGGGCAACATCATAATATGGTGGGAGGAGTCATTTGGTGAGTTTTGAGTGAAATCCAATCGCTAGAAGTGTGGAATACACCAACCTCTCCAATTAGGAACGAAATGCCGTTGAAATTGAACTGATCAATTTCTCACACCTATTGATTTCGGATCGAGCCCAAAACTTGGGCAACATCACAATATGGTGGGAGGAGTCATTTGGTGAGTTTTGAGTGAAATCCAATCGTTAGAAGTATGGAATACACCAACCACTCCAATTAGGAACGAACTGCCGTTGAACTTGAATTGTCCAATTTCGAACACCTACTGATTTTGGATCGAGCCCAAAACATGGGCAACATCATAATATGGTGGGAGGAGTCATTTGGTGAGTTTTGAGTGAAATCCAATCGCTAGAAGTATGGAATACACCAACCACTCCAATTTGGAACGAACTGCCGTTGAACTTGAATTGTCCAATTTGGAACACCTATTGATTTCGGATGGAGCCCAAAACTTGGGCAACATCATAATATGGTGGGAGGAGTCATTTGGTTCGTTTTGAGTGAAATCCAATCGCTAGAAGTATGGAATCCACCAACCACTCCAATTAGGAACGAACTGCTGTTGAACTTGAATTGTCCAATTTCTCACACCTATTGATTTCGGATCGAGCCCAAAACTTGGGCAACATCATAATATGGTGGGATGAGTCATTTGGTGCGTTTTGAGTGAAATCCAATTGCTAGAAGTACGGAATACACCAACCACTCCAATTAGGAACGAACTGCCGCTGAACTTGAATTGTCCAATTTGTCACACCTACTGATTTCGGATCGAGCCCAAAACTTGGTCAACATCATAATATGGTGGGAGGATTCATTTGGCGAGTTTTGAGTGAAATCCAATCGCTAGAAGTATGGAATACACCAACCACTCCAATTTGGAACGAACTGCCGTTGAACTTGAATTGTCCAATTTCTCACACCTATTGATTTCGGATCGAGCCCAAAACTTGGGCAACATCATAATATGGTGGGAGGAGTCATTTGGTGAGTTTTGAGTGAAATCCAATCGCTAGAAGTATGGAATACACCAACCACTCCGATTAGGGACGAACTGCCGTTGAACTTGAATTGTCCAATTTCTCACACCTATTAATTTCGGATCGAGCCCAAAACTTGGGCAGCATCATAATATGGTGGGAGGAGTCATTTGGTGAGTTTTGAGTGAAATCCAATCGCTAGAAGTATGGAATAAACCAACCACTCCAATTAGGAACGACATGCCGTTGAAATTGAATCGACCAATTTCCCACACCTATTGATTTCGGATCGATCGCAAAACTTGGGCAACATCAAAAATGGTGGGAGGAGTCATTTGGTGAGTTTTGAGTTAAATCCAAACGCTAGAAGTATGGAATACACCAACCACTCCAATTAGGAACGAACTGCCGTTGAACTTGAATTGTCCAATTTCTCACACCTATTGATTTCGGATCGAGCCCAAAACTTGGGCAACATCATAATATGGTGGGAGGAGTCATTTGGTGAGTTTTGAGTGAAATCTAATCGCTAGAAGTATGGAATACACCAACCACTCCAATTAGGAACGAACTGCCGTTGAACTTGAATTATTCAATTTATCACACCTATTGATTTCGGATCAAGCCCAAAACTTGGGCAACATCATAATATGGTGGGAGGAGTCATTTCGTGAGTTTTGAGTGAAATCCAATCGCCAGAAGTACGGAATACACCAACCACTCCAGTTAGGAACGAACTGCCGTTGAACTTGAATTGTCCAATTTCGAACACCTATTGATTTCGGATTGATCCCAAAACTTGGGCAACATCATAATATGGTGGGAGGAGTCATTTGGTGAGTTTTGAGTGAAATCCAATCGCTAGAAGTATGGAATACACCAAACACTCCAATTAGGAACGAACTGCCGTTGAACTTGAATTGTCCAATTTCTCACACCTATTGATTTCGGATCGAGCCCAAAACTTGGGCAACATCATAATATGATGGGAGGAGTCATTTGGTGCGTTTTGAGTGAAATCCAATCGCTAGAAGTATGGAATACACCAACCACTCCGATTAGGGACGAACTGCCGTTGAACTTGAATTGTCCAATTTCTCACACCTATTAATTTCGGATCGAGCCCAAAACTTGGGCAGCATCATAATATGGTGGGAGGAGTCATTTGGTGAGTTTTGAGTGAAATCCAATCGCTAGAAGTATGGAATAAACCAACCACTCCAATTAGGAACGACATGCCGTTGAAATTGAATCGACCAATTTCCCACACCTATTGATTTCGGATCGATCGCAAAACTTGGGCATCATCAAAAATGGTGGGAGGAGTCATTTGGTGAGTTTTGAGTTAAATCCAAACGCTAGAAGTATGGAATACACCAACCACTCCAATTAGGAACGAACTGCCGTTGAACTTGAATTGTCCAATTTGGAAAACCTATTGATTTCGGATCGAGCCCAAAACTTGGGCAACATCATAATATGGTGGGAGGAGTCATTTGGTGAGTTTTGAGTGAAATCCAATTGCTAGAAGTATGGAATACACCAACCACTCCAATTTGGAACGAACTGCCGTTGAACTTGAATTGTCCAATTTCTCACACCTATTGATTTCGGATTGAGCCCAAAACTTGGGCAACATCATAATATGGTGGGAGGATTCATTTGGTGAGTTTTGAGTGAAATCCAATCGCTAGAAGTATTGAATACACCAACCACTCCAATTAGGAACGACATGCCGTTGAAATTGAATTGACCAATTTCTCACACCTATTGATTTCGGATCGATCCAAAACATGAGCAACAACATAATATGGTGGGACGAGTCATTTGGTGAGTTTTGAGTGAAATCCAATCGCTAGAAGTATGGAATACACCAACCACTCCAATTAGGAAAGAACTGCCGTTGAACTTGAATTGTCCAATTTCTCACACCTATTGATTTCGGATCGAGCCCAAAACTTGGGCAACATCATAATATGGTGGGAGGAGTCATTTGGTGAGTTTTGAGTGAAATCTAATCGCTAGAAGTATGGAATACACCAACCACTCCAATTAGGAACGAACTGCCGTTGAACTTGAATTATTCAATTTATCACACCTATTGATTTCGGATCAAGCCCAAAACTTGGGCAACATCATAATATGGTGGGAGGAGTCATTTCGTGAGTTTTGAGTGAAATCCAATCGCCAGAAGTATGGAATACACCAACCACTCCAATTAGGAACGAACTGCCGTTGAACTTGAATTGTCCAATTTGAAACACCTATTGATTTCGGATCGAGTCCAAAACTTGGGCAACATCATAATATGGTGGGAGGAGTCATTTGGTTCGTTTTGAGTGAAATCCAATCGCTAGAAGTATGGAATCCACCAACCACTCCAATTAGGAACGAACTGCTGTTGAACTTGAATTGTCCAATTTGGAACACCTATTGATTTCGGATCGAGCCCAAAACTCGGGCAACATCATAATATGGTGGGAGGAGTCATTTGGTGAGTTTTGAGTGAAATCCAATCGCTAGAAGTATGGAATACACCAACCACTCCAATTGGGAACGAACTGCCGTTGAACTTGAATTGTCCAATTTCTCACACCTATTGATTTCGGATCGAGCCCAAAACTTGGGCAACATCATAATATTGTGGGACGAGTCATTTGGTGCGTTTTGAGTGAAATCCAATTGCTAGAAGTACGGAATACACCAACCACTCCAATTATGAACGAACTGCCGTTGAACTTGAATTGTCCAATTTCTCACACCTACTGATTTCGGATCGAGCCCAAAACTTGGTCAACATCATAATATGGTGGGAGGATTCATTTGGCGAGTTTTGAGTGAAATCCAATCGCTAGAAGTATGGAATACACCAACCACTCCAATTAGGAACGACATGCCGTTGAAATTGACTTGACCAGTTTCTCACACCTATTGATTTCGGATCGATCCCAAAACTTGGGCAACATCATAATATGGTGGGAGGAGTCATTTGGTGAGTTTTGAGTGAAATCCAAACGCTAGAAGTACGGAATACACCAACCACTCCAGTTAGGAACGAACTGCCGTTGAACTTGAATTGTCCAATTTCGAACACCTATTGATTTCGGATTGAGCCCAAAACTTGGGCAACATCATAATATGGTGGGAGGAGTCATTTGGTGAGTTTTGAGTGAAATCCAATCGCTAGAAGTATGGAATACACCAAACACTCCAATTAGGAACGAACTGCCGTTGAACTTGAATTGTCCAATTTCTCACACCTATTGATTTCGGATGGAGCCCAAAACTTGGGCAACATCATAATATGGTGGGAGGAGTCATTTGGTGCGTTTTGAGTGAAATCCAATCGCTAGAAGTATGGAATACACCAACCACTCCGATTAGGAACGAACTGCCGTTGAACTTGAATTGTCCAATTTCTCACACCTATTGATTTCGGATCGAGCCCAAAACTTGGGCAGCATCATAATATGGTGGGAGGAGTCATTTGGTGAGTTTTGAGTGAAATCCAATCGCTAGAAGTATGGAATAAACCAACCACTCCAATTACGAACGACATGCCGTTGAAATTTAATTGACCAATTTCCCACACCTATTGACTTCGGATCGATCCCAAAACTTGGACAACATTAAAATATGGTGGGAGGAGTCATTTGGTGAGTTTTGAGTTAAATCCAAACGCTAGAAGTATGGAATACACCAACCACTCCAATTAGGAACGAACTGCCGTTGAACTTGAATTGTCCAATTTGGAAAACCTATTGATTTCGGATCGAGCCCAAAACTTGGGCAACATCATAATATGGTGGGAGGAGTCATTTGGTGAGTTTTGAGTGAAATCCAATTGCTAGAAGTATGGAATACACCAACCACTCCAATTAGGAACGAACTGCCGTTGAACTTGAATTGTCCAATTTCTCACACCTATTGATTTCGGATCGAGCCCAAAACTTGGGCAACATCATAATATGGTGGGAGGATTCATTTGGTGAGTTTTGAGTGAAATCCAATCGCTAGAAGTATGGAATACACCAACCACTCCAATTAGGAACGACATGCCGTTGAAATTGAATTGACCAATTTCTCACACCTATTGATTTCGGATCGAGCCCAAAACATGGGCAACATCATAATATGGTGGGAGGATTCATTTGGTGAGTTTTGAGTGAAATCCAATCGCTAGAAGTATGGAATACACCAACCAGTCCAAGTAGGAACGACATGCCGTTGAAATTCAATTGACCAATTTCTCACACCTATTGATTTCGGATCGATCCCAAAACTTGGGAAACATCATAATATGGTGGGAGGAGTCATTTTGTGAGTGTTGAGTGAAATCCAAACGCTAGAAGTACGGAATACACCAATCACTCCAATTAGGAACGAACTGCCGTTGAACTTGAATTGTCGAATTTGGAACACCTATTGATTTCGGATCGAGCCCAAAACTTGGGCAACATCATAATATGGTGGGAGGAGTCATTTGGTGAGTTTTGAGTGAAATCCAATCGCTATAAGTATGGAATACACCAACCACTCCAATTAGGAACGAACTGCCGTTGAACTTGAATTGTCCAATTTTTCACACCTATTGATTTCGGATCGAGCCCAAAACTTGGGCAACATCATAATATGGTGGGAGGAGTCATTTGGTGAGTTTTGAGTGAAATCCAATTGCTAGAAGTTTGGAATACACCAACCACTCCAATTAGGAACGAACTGCCGTTGAACTTGAATTGTCCAATTTGGAACACCTTTTGATTTCGGATCGAGCCCAAAACTTGGGCAACATCATAATGTGGTGGGAGGAGTCATTTGGTGAGTTTTGAGTGAAATCCAATCGCTAGAAGTTTGGAATACACCAACCACTCCAATTTGGAACGAACTGCCGTTGAACTTGAATTGTCCAATTTGGAACACCTATTGATTTCGGATCGAGCCCAAAACTTGGGCAACATCATAATATGGTGGGAGGAGTCATTTGGTGCGTTTTGAGTGAAATCCAATCGCTAGAAGTATGGAATACACCAACCACTCCAATTAGGAACGAACTGCCGTTGAACTTGAATTGTCCAATTTCTCACACCTATTGATTTCGGATCGAGCCCAAAACTTGGGCAACATCATAATATGGTGGGAGGATTCATTTGGTGAGTTTTGAGTGAAATCCAATCGCTAGAAGTATGGAATACACCAACCACTTGTTGTTAACTCGCAATTGTACGGGGCAATTAGTAGTATAGCAAGACAAGTACGAGGTCGTACCCACGAAGACTGAGAAGTTCAAATTAGTTATGTACTTAGATTACCAAATTCAAGAAGTTAGGAAGTCTAGTCTAAAACAGAATTTAAAAGTGAGAGTGATTGTGATTGTGAAAAGAAGTGAGCAAACTGAAATTGCAAATGGAAGCAAATAAACAAGTGTAACAAAGAGTGATTTTGAAGGGCTGGAAAACGGATTTGGAGACTAGGGCATTCGATTCACCATAACAATTCAATTCTGGGTTATGAGGAGTCAAGTAACAAGTCTAATTCAGATTCAAAGATTGATTCTAGCTAAAGTATGATTAGGCCATGGTGTCTGGTCCTAACCTTGTGTTCCTAATTCCCTAATTTGATCATTTGTTGTCTAACCTAAAATTAAGCATTAGGAACCCATTAAGCAATGAAGAACAATTTAAACAACCAAGCATGTATCTAATCCCTGTTGTCGAATGTCCATACATACTCTTCCTATTCATAGTTCAATTCGAATTAAAGCATGGTGTATACTATTAATTCAAACCAAGATATACAAATCAAAATGGTAGCTAAGCATTCCGATCAGCATATAGGCAAGTAGGCAAAATGAATAAAAACATGAATCATGAATCAAACTTGAAACTCCAAACTTCAAACTTATAAACCTAGAATATTCATGTTAGGTTACATCGAAACCCTAGTTATGGATTTAGCTACTCATAATGGAAAAGAAACTAAAACAGAATTGGGAAAACATAATGAATGTCATAAGAGTAGAAAAACCCTTTTCTGAAGTTCTTGTGGTGTCCAATGCTTCTTCAAGAGCTTCTCCACGTCTGGAAGGATGTATGAAGGATATGGAGGTGATTTAGGATGAGTTTGAGTGAGTGGTGATGGTTGAGAGAGAGGAAATTCGTAGGAAATAGAAGGGAGGTTTTCTGGAGCTGTTTTGGTGTTTTGGGGCAGTTTAGAGTATCTGGCTGTGTACCTAGAGTGTATGGGGTGGATGTGTGTTTTTGAAGCTTGAAGACTCCTCTATTTATAGGACTAAGAGGGGGGGACATCATGATGAACTCCCACACCATCCTTCATCCTTTTGCTGCTGCACCTCAAGCTTTCATCACATGCATGCACAGGTGGTCAGATGTGGCTGCCTTAGTCATGTGGTGGTCTTCTTCTGCTGCCAAAGTCATGTGGTGGTCTTCTTTTGCTGCCAAAGTCATGTGGTCTGGGGTGAGGCACATGGCTAAAGGGAGGTACAAGAAGGCACATGACAAAAGCTCATCAGCGGGCAGCTGCACTCCTGAGCAGGGTGGATATTTTGATGGAACCACGGATTGGGCTTAGCTTCATCAATGGATATGTTTGAGTAGTCCATCTTGCAGTTCAGAATCTCCTCTTTCCAACCACATGTTATTTGGGCCAATCCAAGCTTGGATGAAAGAGATAAGTCCGGAATGAATTTATAACTCAGCCAGCTCGTTTTTGAGCCATTGTGCAACTTCTCTTATCCAAAGCCACCATTGCTACCTAAGGCCCAATAAACTGAATGACAAACAGAAAAGGGATTAAAAGCACAAGTTTAACTCAACAACATAACCAAATCATAAGCTAGAGGGGTACAAAATGATATACAATTATGAACTGATCACCACTCCAATTAGGAACGACATGCCGTAGAAATTGAATTGACCAATTTCTCACACCTATTGATTTCGGATCGATCCCAAAACTTGGGCAACATCATAATATGGTGGGAGGAGTGATTTGGTGAGTTTTGAGTGAAATCCAAACGCTAGAAGTACGGAATACACCAACCACTCCAATTAGGAACGAACTGCCGTTGAACTTGAATTGTCCAATTTGGAACACCTATTGATTTCGGATCGAGCCCAAAACTTGGGCAACATCATAATATGGTGGGAGGAGTCATTTGGAGCGTTTTGAGTGAAATCCAATCGCTAGAAGTATGGAATACACCTACCACTCCAATTAGGAACGAACTGCCGTTGAACTTGAATTGTCCAATTTGGAACACCTATTGATTTCGGATTGAGCCCAAAACATGGGCAACATCATAATATGGTGGGAGGAGTCATTTGGTGAGTTTTGAGTGAAATCCAATCGCTAGAAGTATGGAATACACCAACCACTCCAATTAGGAACGAACCGCCGTTGAACATGAATTGTCCAATTTCTCACACCTATTGATTTCGGATCGAGCCCAAAACTTGGGCAACATCATAATATGGTGGGAGGAGTCATTTGGTGCGTTTTGAGTAAAATCCAATCTCTAGAAGTATGGAATACACCAACCACTCCAATTAGGAACGACATGCCGTTGAAATTCAATTGACCAATTTCTCACACCTATTGATTTCGGATCGATCCCAAAACTTGGGAAACATCATAATATGGTGGGAGGAGTCATTTGGTGAGTTTTGAGTGAAATCCAAACGCTAGAAGTACGGAATACACCAACCACTCCAATTAGGAACGAACTGCCGTTGAACTTGAATTGTCCAATTTGGAACACCTATTGATTTCGGATCGAGCCCAAAACTTGGGCAACATCATAATATGGTGGGAGGAGTCATTTGGTGAGTTTTGAGTGAAATCCAATCGCTAGAACTATGGAATACACCAACCACTCCAATTAGGAACGAACTGCCGTTGAACATGAATTGTCCAATTTGGAACACCTATTGATTTCGGATCGAGCCCAAAACTTGGGCAACATCATAATATGGTGGGAGGAGTCATTTGGTGCGTTTTGAGTGAAATCCAATCGGTAGAAGTATGGTATACACCTACCACTCCAATTAGGAACGAACTGCCGTCGAAGTTGAATTGTCCAATTTGGAACACCTACTGATTTCGGATCGAGCCCAAAACTTGGGCAACATCATAATATGGTGGGAGGATTCATTTGGTGTGTTTTGAGTGAAATCCAATCGCTAGAAGTATGGAATACACCAACCACTCCAATTAAGAACGAACTGCCGTTGAACTTGAATTGTCCAATTTGGAACACCGATTAATTTCGGATCGAGCCCAAATCTTGGGCAACATCATAATATGGTGGGAGGAGTCATTTGGTGAGTTTTGAGTGAAATCCAATCGCTAGAAGTATGGAATACAACAACCACTCCAATTAGGAACGAACTGCCGTTGAACTTGAATTGTCCAATTTCGCACACCTATTGATTTCGGATCGAGCCCAAAACTTGGGCAACATCATCATATGGTGGGAGGAGTCATTTGGTGAGTTTTGAGTGAAATCCAATCGCTAGAAGTATGGAATACACCAACCACTCCAATTAGGAACGAAATGCCGTTGAAATTGAATTGACCAATTTCTCACACCTATTGATTTCGGATCGAGCCCAAAACTTGGGCAACATCATAATATGGTGGGAGGAGTCATTTGGTGAGGTTTGAGTGAAATCCAATCGCTAGAAGTGTGCAATACACCAACCACTCCAATTAGGAACGAACTGCCGTTGAACTTGAATTGTCCAATTTGGAACACCTATTGATTTCGGATCGAGCCCAAAATTTGGCAACAACATAATATGGTGGGGGGAGTCATTTGGTGAGTTTTGAGTGAAATCCAATCGCTAGAAGTATGGAATACACCAACCACTCCAATTAGGAACGAACTGCCGTTCAACTTGAATTGTCCAATTTCACACACCTATTGATTTCGGATCGAGCCCAAAACTTGGGCAACATCATAATATGGTGGGAGGAGTCATTTGGTGCGTTTTGAGTGAAATCCAGTCGCTACAAGTTTGGAATACACCAACCACTCCAATTAGGAACGACATGCCGTTGAAATTGAATTGACCAATTTCCCACACCTATTGATTTCGGATCGAGCCCAAAACCTGGGCAACATCATACTATGGTGGGAGGATTCATTTGGTGAGTTTTGAGTGAAATCCAATCGCTAGAAGTATGGAATACACCAACCACTCCAATTAGGAACGACATGCCGTTGAAATTGAATTGACCAATTTCCCACACCTATTGATTTCGGATCGATCCCAAAACTTGGGCAACATCAAAATATGGTGGGAGGAGTCATTTGGGGCATTTTGAGTGAAATCCAATCGCTAGAAGTATGGAATACACCAACCACTCCAATTAGGAACGAACTGCCGTTGAACTTGAATTGTCCAATTTCTCACACCTATTGATTTCGGATCGAGCCCAAAACTTGGGCAACATCATACTATGGTGGGAGGATTCATTTGGTGAGTTTTGAGTGAAATCCAATCGCTAGAAGTATGGAATACACCAACCACTCCAACTAGGAACGACATGCCGTTGAAATTGAATTGACCAATTTCCCACACCTATTGATTTCGGATCGATCCCAAAACTTGGGCAACATCATAATATGGTGGGAGGAGTCATTTGGTGCGTTTTGAGTGAAATCCAATCGCTAGAAGTATGGAATACACCTACCACTCTAATTAGGAACGAACTGCAGTTGAACTTGAATTGTCCAATTTCTCACACCTATTGATTTCGGATCAAGCCCAAAACTTGGGCAACATCATAATATGGTGGGAGGAGTCATTTGGTACGTTTTGAGTGAAATCCAATCGCTAGAAGTATGGAATATACCTACCACTCCAATTAGGAACGAATTGCCGTTGAACTTGAATTGTCCAATTTGGAACACCTATTGATTTCGGATCGAGCCCAAAACTTGGGTAACATCATAATATCGTGGGAGGAGTCATTTGGTGAGTTTTGAGTGAAATCCAAATGCGAGAAGTACGGAATACACCAACCACTCTAATTAGGAACGAACTGCCGTTGAACTTGAATTGTCCAATTTGGAAAACCTATTGATTTCGGATCGAGCCCAAAACTTGGGCAACATCATAATATGGTGGGAGGATTCATTTGGTGAGTTTTGAGTGAAATCCAATCGTTAGAAGTATGGAATACACCAACCACTCAAATTAGGAACGACATGCCGTTGAAATTGAATTGACCAATTTTTCACACCTATTGATTTCGGATCGATCCAAAACTTGGGCAACATCATAATATGGTGGGAGGATTCATTTGGTGAGTTTTGAGTGAAATCCAATCGCTAGAAGTATGGAATACACCAACCACTCCAATTAGGAACGACATGCCGTTGAAATTGAATTGACCAATTTCCCACACCTATTGATTTCGGATCGATCCCAAAACTTGGGCAACATCAAAATATGGTGGGATGAGTCATTTGGTGCATTTTGAGTGAAATCCAATCGCTAGAAGTATGGATTACCCCAACCACTCCAATTAGGAACGAACTGCCGTTGAACTTGAATTGTCCAATTTGGAACACCTGTTGATTTCGGATCGAGCCCAAAACTTGGGCAACATCATAATGTGGTGGGAGGAGTCATTTGGTTCGTTTTGAGTGAAGTCCAATCGCTAGAAGTATGGAATACACCAACCACTCCAATTTGGAACGAAATGCCGTTGAACTTGAATTGTCCAATTTGGAACACCTATTGATTTCGGATCGAGCCCAAAACTTGGGCAACATCATAATATGGTGGGAGGAGTCATTTGGTGAGTTTTGAGTGAAATCCAATCGCTAGAAGTATGGAATACACCAACTACTCCAATTAGGAACGAACTGCCGTTGAACTTGAATTGTCCAATTTGGAACACCTATTGATTCCGGATCGAGCCCAAAACTTGGGCAACATCATAATATGGTGGGAGGAGTCATTTGGTGCGTTTTGAGTGAAATCCAATCGCTAGAAGTATGGAATACACCTACCACTCCAATTAGGAACGAACTGCCGTTGAACTTGAATTGTCCAATTTGGAACACCTATTGATTTCGGATTGAGCCCAAAACATGGGCAACATCATAATATGGTGGGAGGAGTCATTTGGTGAGTTTTGAGTGAAATCCAATCGCTAGAAGTATGGAATACACCAACCACTCCAATTAGGAACGAACCGCCGTTGAACTTGAATTGTCCAATTTCTCACACCTATTGATTTCGGATCGAGCCCAAAACTTGGGCAACATTATAATATGGTGGGAGGAGTCATTTGGAGCGTTTTGAGTGAAATCCAATCGCTAGAAGTATGGAATACACCAACCACTCCAATTAGGAACGACATGCCGTTGAAATTGAATTGACCAATTTCTCACACCTATTGATTTCGGATCGAGCCCAAAACTTGGGCAACAACACAATATGGTGGGAGGAGGCATTTTGTGAGTTTTGAGAGAAATCCAAACGCTAGAAGTACGGAATACACCAACCACTCCAATTAGGAACGAACTGCCGTTGAACTTGAATTGTCCAATTTGGAAGACCTATTGATTTCGGATCGAGCCGAAAACTTGGGCAACATCATAATATGGTGGGAGGAGTCATTCGGTGAGTTTTGAGTGAAATCCAATCGCTATAAGTATGGAATACACCAACCACTCCAATTAGGAACGAACTGCCGTTGAACTTGAATTGTCCAATTTTTCACACCTATTGATTTCGGATCGAGCCCAAAACTTGGGCAACATCATAATATGGTGGGAGGAGTCATTTGGTGAGTTTTGAGTGAAATCCAAACGCTAGAAGTATGGAATACACCAACCACTACAATTAGGAACGAACTGCCGTTGAACTTGAATTGTCCAATTCGGAACACCTATTGATTTCGGATCGAGCCCAAAACTTGGGCAACATCATAATGTGGTGGGAGGAGTCATTTGGTGAGTTTTGAGTGAAATCCAATCGCTAGAAGTATGGAATACACTAACCACTCCAATTAGGAACGAACTGCCGTTGAACTTGAATTGTCCAATTTGGAACACCTATTGATTTCGGATCGAGCCCAAAACTTGGGCCACATCATAATATGGTGGGAGGAGTCATTTGGTTAGTTTTGAGTGAAATCCAATCGCTAGAAGTATGGAATACACCAACCACTCCAATTAGGAAGGAACTGCTGTTGAACTTGAATTGTCCAATTTCTCACACCTATTGATTTCGGATCGGGCCCAAAACTTGGGCAACATCATAATAAGGTGGGAGGAATCATTTGGTGAGTTTTGAGTGAAATCCAATCGCAAGAAGTATGGAATACACCAACCACTCCAATTAGGAACGACATGCCGTTGAAATTGAATTGACCAATTTCTCACACCTATTGATTTCGGATCGATCCCAAAACTTGTGCAACAACATAATATGGTGGGAGGAGTCATTTGGTTCGTTTTGAGTGAAATCCGATCGCTAGAAGTATGGAACACACCAACCACTCCAATTAGGAACGAACTGCCGTTCAACTTGAATTGTCCAATTTCTCACACCTATTGATTTCGGATCGAGCCCAAAACTTGGGCAACATCATAATATGGTGGGAGGAGTCATTTGGTGAGTTTTGAGTGAAATCCAATCGCTAGAAGTATGGAATACACCAACCACTCCAATTAGGAACGAACTGCCGTTGAACTTGAATTGTCCAATTTGGAACACCTATTGATTTCGGATCGAGCCCAAAACTTGGGCAACATCATAATATGGTGGGAGTTGTCATTTGGTGAGTTTTGAGTGAAATCCAATCGCTAGAAGTATGGAATACACCAACCACTCCAATTAGGAACGAACTGCCGTTGAACTTGAATTGTCCAATTTGAAACACCTATTAATTTCGGATCGAGCCCAAAACTTGGGCAACATCATAATATGGTGGGAGGAGTCACTTGGTGAGTTTTGAGTGAAATCCAAACGCTAGAAGTACGGAATACACCAACCACTCCAATTAGGAACGAACTGCCGTTGAACTTGAATTGTCCAATTTGGAACACCTATTGATTTCGGATCGAGCCCAAAATTTGGGCAACATCATAATATGGTGGGAGGAGTCATTTGGTGAGTTTTAAGTGAAATCCAATCGCTCGAAGTATGGAATACACCAACCACTCCAATTAGGAACGACATGCCGTTGAAATTGACTTGACCAATTTCTCACACCTATTGATTTCGGATCGATCCCAAAACTTGGGCAACATCATAATATGGTGGGAGGAGTCATTTGGTGAGTTTTAAGTGAAATCCAATCGCTAGTAGTATGGAATACACCAACCACTCGAATTAGGAACGAAATGCCGTTGAAATTGAATTGACCTATTTCTCACACCTATTGATTTCGGATCGATCCCAAAACTTGGGCAACATCATAATATGGTGGGAGTTGTCATTTGGTGAGTTTTGAGTGAAATCCAATCGCTACAAGTATGGAATACACCAACCACTCCAATTAGGAACGAACTGCCGTTGAACTTGAATTGTCAAATTTGAAACACCTATTAATTTCGGATCGAGCCCAAAACTTGGGCAACATCATAATATGGTGGGAGGAGTCATTTGCTGAGTTTTGAGTGAAATCCAAACGCTAGAAGTTTGGAATACACCAACCACTCCAATTAGGAACGAACTGCCATTGAACTTGAATTGTCCAATTTCTCACACCTATTGATTTCGGATCGAGCCCAAAACTTGGGCAACATCATAATATGGTGGGAGTTGTCATTTGGTGAGTTTTGAGTGTAATCCAAACGCTAGAAGTATGGAATACAACAACCACTCGAATTAGGAACGAACTGCCGTTGAACTTGAATTGTCCAATTTGGAATACCTATTGATTTCGGATCGAGCCCAAAACTTGGGCAACATCATAATCTAGTGGGAGGAGTCATTTGGTGAGTTTTGAGTGAAATCCAATCGCTAGAAGTTTGGAATACACCAACCACTCCAATTTGGAACGAACTGCCGTTGAACTTGAATTGTCCAATTTGAAACACCTATTGATTTCGGATCGACCCCAAAACTTGGGCAACATCATAATATGGTGGGAGGAGTCATTTGGTGCGTTTTGAGTGAAATCCAATCGCTAGAAGTATGGAATACACCAACCACTCCAATTAGGAACGAACTGCCGTTGAACTTGAATTGTCCAATTTCTCACACCTATTGATTTCGGATCGAGCCCAAAACTTGGGCAACATCATAATATCATAATATGGTGGGAGGAGTCATTTGGTGAGTTTTGAGTGAAATCCAATCGCTCGAAGTATGGAATACACCAACCACTCCTATTAGGAACGAACTGCCGTTGAACTTGAATTGTCCAATTTGGAACACCTATTGATTTCGGATTGAGCCCAAAACTTGGGCAACATCATAATATGGTGGGAGTTGTCATTTGGTGAGTTTTGAGTGAAATCCAATCCCTAGAAGTATGGAATACACCAACCACTCCAATTAGGAACGAACTGCCGTTGAACTTGAATTGTCCAATTTGAAACACCTATTAATTTCGGATCGAGCCCAAAACTTGGGCAACATCATAATATGGTGGGAGGAGTCACTTGGTGAGTTTTGAGTGAAATCCAAACGCTAGAAGTACGGAATACACCAACCACTCCAATTAGGAACGAACTGCCGTTGAACTTGAATTGTCCAATTTGGAACACCTATTGATTTCGGATCGAGCCCAAAATTTGGGCAACATCATAATATGGTGGGAGGAGTCATTTGGTGAGTTTTATGTGAAATCCAATCGCTCGAAGTATGGAATACACCAACCACTCCAATTAGGAACTAACTGCCGTTCAACTTGAATTGTCCAATTTGAAACACCTATTGATTTCGGATCGAGCCCAAAACTTGGGCAACATCATAATCTGGTGGGAGGAGTCATTTGGTGAGTTTTGAGTGAAATCCAATCGCTAGAATTATGGAATACACCAACCACTCCAATTATGAACGAACTGCCGTTCAACTTGAATTGTCCAATTTCTCACACCTATTGATTTCGGATCGAGCCCAAAACTTGGGCAACATCATAATATGGTGGGAGGAGTCATTTGGTGAGTTTTGAGTGAAATCCAATCGCTAGAAGTTTGGAATACACCAACCACTCCAATTTGGAACGAACTGCCGTTGAACTTGAATTGTCCAATTTGAAACACCTATTGATTTCGGATCGACCCCAAAACTTGGGCAACATCATAATATGGTGGGAGGAGTCATTTGGTGCGTTTTGAGTGAAATCCAATCGCTAGAAGTATGGAATACACCAACCACTCCAATTAGGAACGAACTGCCGTTGAACTTGAATTGTCCAATTTCTCACACCTATTGATTTCGGATCTAGCCCAAAACTTGGGCAACATCATAATATCATAATATGGTGGGAGGAGTCATTTGGTGAGTTTTGAGTGAAATCCAATCGCTCGAAGTATGGAATACACCAACCACTCCTATTAGGAACGAACTGCCGTTGAACTTGAATTGTCCAATTTGGAACACCTATTGATTTCGGATCGAGCCCAAAACTTGGGCAACATCATAATATGGTGGGAGTTGTCATTTGGTGAGTTTTGAGTGAAATCCAATCGCTAGAAGTATGGAATACACCAACCACTCCAATTAGGAACGAACTGCCGTTGAACTTGAATTGTCCAATTTGAAACACCTATTAATTTCGGATCGAGCCCAAAACTTGGGCAACATCATAATATGGTGGGAGGAGTCACTTGGTGAGTTTTGAGTGAAATCCAAACGCTAGAAGTACGGAATACACCAACCACTCCAATTAGGAACGAACTGCCGTTGAACTTGAATTGTCCAATTTGGAACACCTATTGATTTCGGATCGAGCCCAAAATTTGGGCAACATCATAATATGGTGGGAGGAGTCATTTGGTGAGTTTTAAGTGAAATCCAATCGCTCGAAGTATGGAATACACCAACCACTCCAATTAGGAACTAACTGCCGTTGAACTTGAATTGTCCAATTTGAAACACCTATTGATTTCGGATCGAGCCCAAAACTTGGGCAACATCATAATATGGTGGGAGGAGTCATTTGGTGAGTTTTGAGTGAAATCCAATCGCTAGAAGTATGGAATACACCAACCACTCCAATTAGGAACGAACTGCCGTTGAACTTGAATTGTCCAATTTGGAACACCTATTGATTTCGGATCGATCCCAAAACTAGGGCAACATCATAATATGGTGGGAGGAGTCATTTGGTGAGTTTTGAGTGAAATCCAATCGCTAGAAGTATGGAATACACCAACCACTCCAATTAGGAACGAACTGCCGTTGAACTTGAATTGTCCAATTTGGAACACCTATTGATTTCGGATCGAGCCCAAAACTTGGGCAACATCATAATATGGTGGGAGGAGTCATTTGGTGCGTTTTGAGTGAAATCCAATCGCTAGAAGTATGGAATACACCAACCACTCCAATTTGGAACGAACTGCCGTTGAACTTGAATTGTCCAATTTGAAACACCTATTGATTTCGGATCGAGCCCAAAACTTGGGCAACATCATAATATGGTGGGAGGAGTCATTTGGTGCGTTTTGAGTGAAATCCAATCGCTAGAAGTATGGAATACACCAACCACTCCAATTAGGAACGAACTGCCGTTGAACTTGAATTGTCCAATTTCTCACACCTATTGATTTCGGATCGAGCCCAAAACTTGGGCAACATCATAATATGGTGGGAGGAGTCATTTGGTGAGTTTCGAGTGAAATCCAATCGCTCGAAGTATGGAATACACCAACCAGTCCAATTAGGAACGAACTGTCGTTGAACTTGAATTGTCCAATTTCTCACACCTATTGATTTCGGATCGAGCCCAAAACTTGGGCAACATCATAATATGGTGGGAGGAGTCATTTGGTGAGTTTTGAGTGAAATCCAATCGCTAGAAGTATGGAATACACCAACCACTCCAATTAGGAACGAACTGCCGTTGAACTTGAATTGTCAAATTTGAAACACCTATTAATTTCGGATCGAGCCCAAAACTTGGGCAACATCATAATATGGTGGGAGGAGTCATTTGGTGAGTTTTGAGTGAAATCCAAACGCTAGAAGTACGGAATACACCAACCACTCCAATTAGGAACGAACTGCCGTTGAACTTGAATTGTCCAATTTGGAACACCTATTGATTTCGGATCGAGCCCAAAATTTGGGCAACATCATAATATGGTGGGAGGAGTCATTTGGTGAGTTTTGAGTGAAATCCAACCGCTCGAAGTGTGGAATACACCAACCACTCCAATTAGGAACGAACTGCCGTTGAACTTGAATTGTCCAATTTGAAACACCTATTGATTTCGGATCGAGCCCAAAACTTGGGCAACCTCATAATATGGTGGGAGGAGTCATTTGGTGAGTTTTGAGTGAAATCCAATCGCTAGAAGTATGGAATACACCAACCACTCCAATTATGAACGAACTGCCGTTCAACTTGAATTGTCCAATTTCTCACACCTATTGATTTCGGATCGAGCCCAAAACTTGGGCAACATCATAATATGGTGGGAGGAGTCATTTGGTGAGTTTTGAGTGAAATCCAATCGCTAGAACTATGGAATACACCAACCACTCCAATTAGGAACGAACTGCCGTTGAACTTGAATTGTCCAATTTCTCACACCTATTGATTTCGGATCGAGCCCAAAACTTGGGCAACATCATAATATGGTGGGAGGAGTCATTTGGTTCGTTTTGAGTGAAATCCAATCGCTAGAACTATGGAATACACCAACCACTCCAATTAGGAACGAACTGCTGTTGAACTTGAATTGTCCCATTTCTCACACCTATTGATTTCGGATCGGGCCCAAAACTTGGGCAACATCATAATAAGGTGGGAGGAGTCATTTGGTGAGTTTTGAGTGAAATCCAATCGCAAGAAGTATGGAATACACCAACCACTCCAATTAGGAACGACATGCCGTTGAAATTGAATTGACCAATTTCTCACACCTATTGATTTCGGATCGATCCCAAAACTTGTGCAACAACATAATATGGTGGGAGGAGTCATTTGGTTCGTTTTGAGTGAAATCCAATCGCTAGAAATATGGAACACACCGACCACTCCAATTAGGAACGAACTGCCGTTGAACTTGAATTGTCCAATTTCTCACACCTATTGATTTCGGATCGAGCCCAAAACTTGGGCAACATCATAATATGGTGGGAGCAGTCATTTGGTGAGTTTTGAGTGAAATCCAATCGCTAGAACTATGGAATACACCAACCACTCCAATTAGGAACGAACTGCCGTTGAACTTGAATTGTCCAATTTCTCACACCTATTGATTTCGGATCGAGCCCAAAACTTGGGCAACATCATAATATGGTGGGAGGAGTCATTTGGTGCGTTTTGAGTGAAATCCAATCGCTAGAAGTATGGAATACACCAATCACTCCAATTAGGAACGAACTACCGTTGAACTTGAATTGTCCAATTTGGAACACCTATTGATTTTGGATCGAGCCCAAAACTTGGGCAACATCATAATATGGTGGGAGGAGTCATTTGGTGAGTTTTGAGTGAAATCCAATCGCAAGAAGTATGGAATACACCAACCACTCCAATTAGGAACGACATGCCGTTGAAATTGAATTGACCAATTTCTCACACCTATTGATTTCGTATCGATCCCAAAACTTGTGCAACATCATAATATGGTGGGAGGAGTGTTCGGTTCATTTTTACACATGATTTTTCATGTTATTCACCCACTATTTTGAGTTAGTTCTTGACATTTTATAGCTTTTTACTTCCGTTTTGTGTTTTCTTAGATTTTACCTTGGTTGGAATGAAAATGAGCTAAAAGTGCTTTATTAGTTATAAATTTTGTTTTTGTTCATTTTCGTAGGTCAACTTCTTGGCCTGGGATCAACATGCTCTGGTGCTCGGATGAGGTCATGATCTTCATGAGACTTGTTCCAATGGATATTAACTACAACATATCCAAATTTGAGCTCCATTGGACAAGTATTGCCTATCCAACCAATCCAGCATGTTACCACAGCTCTGGAAATCCGGAATTGGCCAGCTTTTACCTCCATTGTGTCATCTTGATTATTCTTGTTACCATAACACTTGGTAACAAGAATTTACCTTAGTAGATGAGATATTTTCTGAAGCATTTGGCATCTTTGTGAGGACAAGGCTTCATTATTTGCAAGGGGACAAGAAGACAATGGGTGAAGACTTTGCATTAGAATACTAAAAGTAAAGCTGGAAAGGAGGAGAGAGGGAAGCAAAGGGAGTGTAATCTGATATTGGAGAGGCTTTTCAACGGGGGTATTGGATTCATTACATCATTCCACAATTGAGGAGGAGATTGGAGAGCAAAAAAGCTAAGGAAGGAAGGAGAGGGAGGTGCAGCCGCAGGAAGAAGGGGGAAGACTTCCACCATTGAAGACTTCAAGCTTTCATCATTTCCAAATCTGTAAACTCTTTCTAGTTATATTTCGAATTTGTGTTTGAAATGATTATGAGGAACTAAACTCCATAGCTAGGGCTTAGGTTGAAGCCCTAAACATGATTACCTTATTGTTTTGATGCTTGAGTGTATGAATTTCTAGATATTGTTGATGAATTCCAATTCACCAAATTAATCTATCCTTGATGTGTGTTTTTCCTTGGTTGGCCATCTTTGAAAGCATGCTTCTTGAGATTGTTGGGATTATGTGTATCTTCATGTTATCCTAAGCAATAAATGGATGAAGTAAGAATCATCCATGTGATTTGGTTTCTTGAATACCTAATGTAAATACCATGCTATTAGGATTCTTGTGATGTTCATATTCTCTTTGAACTTAATGGGTTCTCCTTGTAATTGAATCGAAGTACGAACCATACCTAGGTTCGGTTATGGGGAGGGCACAAGTATTGTAGCACGAACCATGCACTTTACGTATATTAGAGAGAATCAATGCGTCTTGAGCCACGACCCATGGTCTTGATTGCGAACATCTTCATCAACACGTTTAGAGTTCATCACTTGAGTATCCATGAACATTGGTAGAATTGTTTAGGGTGGATTCCAAAACCCTAGTGTTTGTTACATCTTGATTCCACTCTTTGATAATTCATCTCTGCCATTCTCATTTAATTTCAAAGTCCATTTACTTTCATGCAATAGAAATAGGTCACTTCAAACAAATCAAACCCCCCCCCCCCCCCCCAATGTGTGTGTGAGTTGCGTGTTTGACACGTTATGTGTCTTTGTCACTGTTCACGACAGGTCGCACTGTTCACTGTTCACGGCACTGTTCACAGGTGATAAAGTGGTGATAAAATGGCGATAGAAAATGCTGTTTGTGTTTTTGTTTAGTTTTCTTGTGTTGTTTCATTTCTTTTACACTTCTTTACTCATTTTTAGTTTCCATTTTGCATTTGTGCATTTGTGGTGTGTCAATTAAGTGTTCTTTACGTACTAAAATTAGAACTTATAGGAAGCCGACAAGTTCTTCGTGGGATCGACCCCGTACTTACATAATCTATACTTCAATAGATTCGTGCACTTGCGGGTATTTTTAATTGGTTGTTTGTACATTAATTTGTGTCCTCTTAGGAATGCAACAAGGAGTCATTTGGTGAGTTTTGAGTGAAATCCAATCGCTAGAAGTTTGGAATACACCAACCACTCCAATTAGGAACGAACTGCCGTTGAACTTAAATTGTCCAATTTCTCACACCTATTGATTTCGGATCATGCCCAAAACTTGGCCAACATCATAATATGGTGGGAGGAGTCATTTGGTGCATTTTCAGTGAAATCCAATCGCTAGAAGTATGGAATACACCAACCACTCCAATTAGGAACGACCTGCCGTTGAACTTTAATTGTCCAATTTGGAACACCTATTGATTTCGGATCGAGCCCAAAACTTGGGCAACATCATAATATGGTGCGAGGAGTCATTTGGTGAGTTTTGAGTGAAATCCAATCGCTAGAAGTATGGAATACACCAACCACTCCAATTAGGAACGAACTGCCGTTCAACTTGAATTGTCCAATTTCTCACACCTATTGATGTCGGATCGAGCCCAAAACTTGGGCAACATCATAATATGGTGGGAGGAGTCATTTGGTGAGTTTTGAGTGAAATCCAATCGCTAGAACTATGGAATACACCAACCACTCCAATTAGGAACGAACTGCCGTTGAACTTGAATTGTCCAATTTCTCACACCTATTGATTTCGGATCGAGCCCAAAACTTGGGCAACATCATAATATGGTGGGAGGAGTCATTTGGTGAGTTTTGAGTGAAATCCAATCGCAAGAGGTATGGAATACACCAACCACTCCAATTAGGAACGAACTGCCGTTGAACTTGAATTGTCCAATTTGGAACACCTATTCATTTCGGATCGAGCCCAAAACTTGGGCAACATCATAATATGGTGGGAGGAGTCATTTGGTGAGTTTTGAGTGAAATCCAATCGCTAGAAGTATGGAATACACCAACCACTCCAAATAGGAACGAAATGCCGTTGAAATTGAATTGACCAATTTCTCACACCTATTGATTTCGGATCGATCCCAAAACTTGGGCAACACCATAATATGGTGGGAGGAGTCATTTGGTGAGTTTTGAGTGAAATCCAAATGCTAGAAGTATGGAATACACCAACCACTCCAATTAGGAACGAACTGCCGTTGAACTTGAATTGTCCAATTTCGAACACCTATTGATTTCGGATCGAGCCCAAAACTTGGGCAACATCATAATATGGTGGGAGGAGTCATTTGGTGAGTTTTGAGTGAAATCCAATCGGTAGAAGTATGGAATACACCAACCACTCCAATTAGGAACGAACTGCCGTTGAACTTGAATTGTCCAATTTCTCACACCTGTTGAATTCGGATCGAACCCAAAACTTGGGCAACATCATAATATGGTGGGAGGAGTCATTTGGTGCGTTTTGAGTGAAATCCAATCGCTAGAAGTATGGAATACACCAACCACTCCAATTAGGAACGAACTGTCGTTGAACTTGAATTGTCCAATTTCTCACACCTATTGATTTCGGATCGAGCCCAAAACTTGGGCAACATCATAATATGGTGGGAGTAGTCATTTGGTGAGTTTTGAGTGAAATCCAAACGCTAGAAGTATGGAATACACCAACCAATCCAATTAGGAACGAACTGCCGTTGAACTTGAATTGTCCAATTTGGAACACCTATTGATTTCGGATCGAGCCCAAAACTTGGGCAACATCATAATATGGTGGGAGGAGTCATTTGGTGATTTTTGAGTGAAATCCAATCGCTAGAAGTATGGAATACACCAACCACTCCAATTAGGAACGAACTGCCGTTCAACTTGAATTGTCCAATTTCTCACACCTATTGATGTCCGATCGAGCCCAAAACTTGGGCAACATCATAATATGGTGGGAGGACTCATTTGGTGAGTTTTGAGTGAAATCCAATCGCTAGAACTATGGAATACACCAACCACTCCAATTAGGAACGAACTGCCGCTGAACTTGAATTGTCCAATTTCTCACACCTATTGATTTCGGATCGAGCCCAAAACTTGGGCAACATCATAATATGGTGGGAGGAGTCATTTGGTGAGTTTTGAGTGAAATCCAATCGCAAGAGGTATGGAATACACCAACCACTCCAATTAGGAACGAAATGCCGTTGAACTTGAATTGTCCAATTTGGAACACCTATTCATTTCGGATCGAGCCCAAAACTTGGGCAACATCATAATATGGTGGGAGGAGTCATTTGGTGAGTGTTGAGTGAAATCCAATCGCTAGAAGTATGGAATACACCAACCACTCCAAATAGGAACGAAATGCCGTTGAAATTGAATTGACCAATTTCTCACACCTATTGATTTCGGATCGATCCCAAAACTTGGGCAACATCATAATATGGTGGGAGTAGTCATTTGGGGAGTTTTGAGTGAAATCCAAACGCTAGAAGTATGGAATACACCAACCACTCCAATTAGGAACGAACTGCCGTTGAACTTGAATTGTCCAATTTCGAACACCTATTGATTTCGGATCGAGCCCAAAACTTGGGCAACATCATAATATGGTGGGAGGAGTCATTTGGTGAGTTTTGAGTGAAATCCAATCGGTAGAAGTATGGAATACACCAACCACTCCAATTAGGAACGAACTGCCGTTGAACTTGAATTGTCCAATTTCTCACACCTGTTGATTTCGGATCGAGCCCAAAACTTGGGCAACATCATAATATGGTGGGAGGAGTCATTTGGTGCGTTTTGAGTGAAATCCAATCGCTAGAAGTATGGAACACACCAACCACTCCAATTAGGAACGAACTGTCGTTGAACTTGAATTGTCCAATTTCTCACACCTATTGATTTCGGATCGAGCCCAAAACTTGGGCAACATCATAATATGGTGGGAGTAGTCATTTGGTGAGTTTTGAGTGAAATCCAATCGCTAGAACTATGGAATACACCAACCACTCCAATTAGGAACGAACTGCCGTTGAACTTGAATTGTCCAATTTCTCACACCTATTGATTTCAGATCGAGCCCCAAACTTGGGCAACATCATAATATGGTGGGAGGAGTCATTTCGTGAGTTTTGAGTGAAATCCAATCGCAAGAGGTATGGAATACACCAATCGCTCCAATTAGGAACGAAGTGACGTTGAACTTGAATTGTCCAATTTGGAACACCTATTGATTTCGGATCGAGCCCAAAACTTGGGCAACATCATAATATGGTGGGAGGAGTCATTTGGTGTGTTTTGAGTGAAATCCAATCGCTAGAAGTATGGAATACACCAACCACTCCAATTAGGAACGAACTGCCGTTGAACTTGAATTGTCCAATTTCTCACACCTATTGATTTCGGATCGAGCCCAAAACTTGGGCAACATCATAATATGGTGGGAGGAGTCATTTGGTTCGTTTTGACTGAAATCCAATCGCTAGAACTATGGAATACACCAACCACTCCAATTAGGAATGAACTGCCGTTGAACTTGAATTGTCAAATTTGGAACACCTATTGATTTCGGATCGAGCCCAAAATTTGGACAACAGCATAATATGGTGGAAGGAGTCATTTGGGGTGTTTTGAGTGAAATCCAATCGCTAGAAGTATGGAATACACCAACCACTCCAATTAGGAACGAACTGCCGTTGAATTTGATTTGGCCAATTTGGAACACCTATTGATTTCGGATCGAGCTCAAAACTTGGGCAACGTCCTAATATGGTGGGAGGTGTCATTTGGTGAGTTTTGAGTGAAATCCAATCGCTAGAACTACGGAATACACCAAACACTCCAATTAGGAACGAACTGCCGTTCAACTTGAATTGTCCAATTTCTCACACCTATTGATTTCGGATCGAGCCCAAAACTTGGGCAACATCATAATATGGTGGGAGGAGTCATTTGGTGAGTTTTGAGTGAAATCCAATCGCAAGAAGCATAATACACCAACCACTCCAATTAGGAACGAACTGCCGTTGAACTTGAATTGTCCAATTTGGAACACCTATAGATTTCGGATCGAGCCCAAAACCTGGGCAACATCATAATATGGTGGGAGGAGTCATTTGGTGAGTTTTGAGTGAAATCCAATTGCTAGAAGTATGGAATACACCAACCACTCCAATTTGGAACGAACTGCCGTTCAACTTGAATTGCCCAATTTTGAACACCTATTGATTTCGGATCGAGCCCAAAACTTAGGCAAAATCATAATATGGTGGGAGTAGTCATTTGGTGAGTTTTGAGTGAAATCCAATCGCTACAAGTATGGAATACACCAACCACTCCAATTAGGAACGAACTGCCGTTGAACTTGAATTGTCCAATTTCTCACACCTATTGATTTCGGATCGAGCCCCAAACTTGGGCAGCATCATAATATGGTGGGAGGAGTCATTTGGTTAGTTTTGAGTGAAATCCAATCGCTAGAAGTATGGAATTCACCAACCACTCCAGTTAGGAACGAACTGCCGTTGAACTTGAATTGTCCAATTTTGAACACCTATTGATTTCTGATCGGGCCCAAAACTTGGGCAACAACGTAATATGGTGGGAGGCGTCATTTGGTGAGTTTTGAGTGAAATCCAATCGCTAGAAGTATGGAATACACTAACCACTCCAATTAGGAACGAACTGCCGTTGAACTTGAATTGTCCAATTTTGAACACCTATTGATTTCGGATCGAGCCCAAAACTTGGGCAACATCATAATATGGTGGGAGGAGTCATTTGGTGAGTTTTGAGTGAAATCCAATCGCTAGAAGTATGGAATACACCAACCACTCCAATTAGGAACGAATTGCCGTTGAAGTTGAATTGTCCAATTTGGAACACCTATTGATTTCGGATCGAGCCCAAAACTTGGGCAACAACATAATATGGTGGGAGGAGTCATTTGGTGAGTTTTGAGTGAAATCCAATCGCTAGAAGTGTGGAATACACTAATCACTCCAATTAGGAACGAACTGCCGTTGAACTTGAATTGTCCAATTTCTCACACCTATTGATTTCGGATCGAGCCCAAAACTTGGGCAACATCATAATATGGTGGGAGGAGTCATTTGGTTAGTTTTGAGTGAAATCCAATCACTAGAAGTATGGAATACACCAACCACTCCAATTAGGAACGAACTGCTGTTGAACTTGAATTGTCCAATTTGGAACACCTATTGATTTCGGATCGAGCCCAAATCTTGGGCAACATCATAATATGGTGGGAGGAATCATTTGGGGAGTTTTGAGTGAAATCCAATTGTTAGAAGTATGGAATACACCAACCACTCCAATTAGGAACGAACTGCCGTTGAACTTGAATTGACCAATTTCTCACACCTATTGATTTCGGATCGAGCCCCAAACTTGGGCAACATCATAATATGGTGGGAAGAGTCATTTGGTGAGTTTTGAGTGAAATCCACTCGCTAGAAGTATGGAATACACCAACCACTCCAATTAGGAACGAACTGCCGATGAACTTGAATTGTCCAATTTGGAACACCTATTGATTTCGGATCGAGCCCAAAACTTGGGCAACAACATAATATGGTGGGAGGAGTCATTTGGTGAGTTTTGAGTGAAATCCAATCGCTAGAAGTATGGAATACACTAATCACTCCAATTAGGAACGAACTGCCGTTGAACTTGAATTCTCCAATTTCTCAAACCTATTGATTTCGGATCGAGCCCAAAACTTGGGCAACAACATAATATGGTGGGAGGAGTCATTTGGTTAGTTTTGAGTGAAATCCAATCACTAGAAGTATGGAATACACCAACCACTCCAATTAGGAACGAACTGCTGTTGAACTTGAATTGTCCAATTTGGAACACCTATTGATTTCGGATCGAGCCCAAATCTTGGGCAACATCATAATATGGTGCGAGGAATCATTTGGGGAGTTTTGAGTGAAATCCAATTGTTAGAAGTATGGAATACACCAACCACTCCAATTAGGAACGAACTGCCGTTGAACTTGAATTGACCAATTTCTCACACCTACTGATTTCAGATCGAGCCCAAAACTTGGGCAACATCATAATATGGTGGGAGGAGTGATTTCGTTAGTTTTCAGTGAAATCCAATCACTAGAAGGATGGAATACACCAACCACTCCAATTAGGAACGAACTGGTTTTCAACTTGAATTGCCCAATTTGGAACATCTATTGATTTCGGATCGAGCCCAAAACTTGGGCAACATCATATTATGGTGGGAGGAGTCATTTGGTGAGTTTTGAGTGAAATCCAATCGCTAGAAGTATGGAATACACCAACCACTCCAATTAGGAACGAACTGCCGTTGAACTTGAATTGTCCAATTTCGAACACCTATTGATTTCGGATCGAGCCCAAAACTTGGGCAACATCATAACATGGTGGGAGAAGTCATTTGGTTAGTTTTGAGTGAAATCCAATCACTAGAAGTATGGAATACACCAACCACTCCAATTAGGAACGAACTGCTGTTGAACTTGAATTGTCCAATTTGGAACACCTATTGATTTCGGATCGAGCCCAAATCTTGGGCAACATCATAATATGGTGGGAGGAATCATTTGGTGAGTTTTGAGTGAAATCCAAACGCTAGAAGTATGGAATACACCAACCAGTCCAATTAGGAACGAACTGCCGTTGAACTTGAATTGTCCAATTTCTCACACCTAATGATTTCGGATCGAGCCCAAAACTTTGGCAACGTCATAATATGGTGGGAGGAGTCATTTGGTGAGTTTTGAGTGAAATCCAATTGCTAGAAGTGTGGAATTCACCAACCACTCCAATTAGGAACGAACTGCCGTTGAACTTGAATTGCCCAATTTGGAACACCTATTGATTTCGGATCGAGCACAAAACTTGGGCAACATCATAATATGGTGGGAGGAGTCATTTGGTGAGTTTTGAGTGAAATCCAATCGCTAGAAGTATGGAATACACCAACCACTCCAATTAGGAATAAACTGCCATTGAACTTGAATTGTCCAATTTCTCACACCTATTGATTTCGGCTCGAGCCCAAAAGTTGGGCAACATGATAATATAGTGGGAGGAGTCATTTGGTGAGTTTTGAGTGAAATCCAATCGGTAGAAGTATGGAATACACCAACCACTCCAATTAGGAACGAACTGCCGTCGAACTTGAGTTGTCCAATTTCTCACACCTATTGATTTCGGATCGAGCCCAAATCTTGGGCAACATCATAATATGGTCGGAGGAATCATTTGGTGAGTTTTGAGTGAAATCCAATAGCTAGAAGTATGGAATACACCAACCACTCCAATTAGGAACGAACTGCCGTTCAACTTGAATTGTCCAATTTCTCACACCTATTGATTTCAGATCGAGCCCAAAACATGGGCAACATAATAATATGGTGGGAGGAGTCATTTGGTTAGTTTTGAGTGAAATCCAATCACTAGAAGTATGGAATACACCAACCAATCGAATTAGAAACGAACTGCCGTTGAACTTGAATTGCCCAATTTGGAACACCTATTGATTTCGGATCGAGCACAAAACTTGGGCAACATCATAATATGGTGGGAGGAGTCATTTGGTGAGTTTTGAGTGAAATCCAATCGCTAGAAGTATGGAATACACCAACCACTCCAATTAGGAACGAACTGCCATTGAACTTGAATTGTCCAATTTCTCACAACTATTGATTTCGGCACGAGCCAAAAATTGGGCAACCTGATAATATGGTGGGAGGAGTCATTTATGAAGTTTTGAGTGAAATCCAATCGCTAGAAGTATGGAATACAGCAACGACTCCAATTAGGAACGAACTGCCGTTGAACTAGAATTGTCCAATTTCTCACACCTATTGATTTCACATCGAGCCCAAAACTTGGGCAACATCATAATACGGTGGGAGGAGTCATTTGGTTAGTTTTGAGTGAAATCCAATCACTAGAAGTATCGAATACACCAACCACTCCAATTAGGAACGAACTGCCGTTGAACTTGAATTGCCCAATTTGGAACACCTATTGATTTCGGATCGAGCACAAAACTTGGGCAACATCAAAATATGGTGGGAGAAGTCATTTGGTGAGTTTTGGGTGAAATCCAATCGCTAGAAGTATGGAATACACCAACCACTCCAATTAGGAACGAACTGCCGTTGAACTTGAATTGTCCAATTTCTCACACCTATTGATTTCGGATCGAGCCCAAAACTTGGGCAACATCATAATATGGTGGGAGGAGTCATTTGGTGAGTTTTGAGAGAAATCCAATCGCTAGAAATATGGAATACACCAACCACTCCAATTAGGAACGAACTACCATTGAACTTGAATTGTCCAATTTCTCACACCTATTGATTTCGGATCGACCCCCAAACTTGGGCAACATGATAATATGGTGGGAGGAGTCATTTGGTGAGTTTTGAGTGAAATCCAATCGCTAGAAGTATGGAATATACTCCAACCACTCCAATTAGGAACGAACTGCCATTGAACTTGAATTGTCCAATTTCTCACAACTATTGATTTCGGCTCGAGCCAAAAATTGGGCAACCTGATAATATGGTGGGAGGAGTCATTTATGAAGTTTTGAGTGAAATCCAATCGCTAGAAGTATGGAATACACCAACCACTCCAATTATGAACGAACTGCCATTGAACTTGAATTTTCCAATTTCTCACACCTACTGATTTCGGATCGAGCCCAAAACTTGGGCAATATGATAATATGGTGGGAGGAGTCATTTGGTGAGTTTTGAGTGAAATCCGATCGCTAGTAGTATGGAATACACCAACCACTCCAATTAGGAACGAACAGCCGTTGAACATTGTCCAATTTGGAACACCTATTGATTTCGGTTCGAGCCCAAAACTTGGGCAACAAGATAATATGGTGGGAGGAGACATTTGGTGAGTTTTGGGTGAAATCCAATCGCTACAAGTATGGAATACACCAACCACTCCAATTAGGAACGAACTGCCGTTGAACTTGAATTGTCCAATTTGGAACACCTATTGATTTCGGATCGAGCCCAAATCTTGGGCAACATCATAATATGGTGGGAGGAATCATTTGGTGAGTTTTGACTGAAATCCAATCTCTAGAAGTATGGAATACACCAACCACTCCAATTAGGAACGAACTTCCGTTGAACTTGAATTGTCCAATTTCTCACACCTATTGATTTCGGATCGAGCCCCAAACTTGGGCAACATCATAATATGGTGGGAGGAGTCATTTGGTGAGTTTTCAGGGAAATCCAATCGCTAGAAGTATGGAATACACCAACCACTCCAATTAGGAACGAACTGCCATTGAACTTGAATTGTCCAATTTCTCACACCTATTGATATCGGATCGAGCCCAAAACTTGGGTAACATCATAATATGGTGGGAGGAGTCATTTCGTGAGTTTTGAGTGAAATCCAATCGCTAGAAGTTTGGAATACACCAACCACTCTTATTAGGAACGAACTGCCGTTGAACTTGAATTGTCCAATTTGGAAAACCTATTGATTTCGGATCGAGCCCAAAACTTGGGCAACAACATAATATGGTGGAAGGAGTCATTTGGTGGGTTTTGAGTGAAATCCAATCGCTAGAAGTATGGAATACACCAACCACTCCAATTATGAACGAACTGCTGTTGAACTTGAATTGTCCAATTTCTCACACCTATTGATATCGGATCGAGCCCAAAACTTGGGCAACATCATAATATGGTGGGAGGAGTCATTTGGTGAGTTTTGAGGGAAATCCAATCGCTAGAAGTATGGAATACACCAACCACTCCAATTAGGAACGAACTGCCGTTGAACTTGAATTTTCCAATTTCTCACACCTATTGATATCGGATCGAGCCCAAAACTTGGGCAACATCATAATATGGTGGGAGGAGTCATTGGGTAAGTTTTGAGTGAAATCCAATCGCTAGAAGTACGGAATACACCAACCACTCCAATTAGGAACGAACTGCCGTTGAACTTGAATTTTCCAATTTCTCACACCTATTGATATCGGATCGAGCCCAAAACTTGGGCAACATCATAATATGGTGGGAGGAGTCATTGGGTAAGTTTTGAGTGAAATCCAATCGCTAGAAGTACGGAATACACCAACCACTCCAATTAGGAACGAACTGCCGTTGAACTTGAATTTTCCAATTTCTCACACCTATTGATATCGGATAGAGCCCAAAACTTGGGCAACATCATAATATGGTGGGAGGAGTCATTGGGTAAGTTTTGAGTGAAATCCAATCGCTAGAAGTACGGAATACACCAACCACACCAATTAGGAACGAACTGCCGTTGAACTTGAATTGTCCAATTTCTTACGCCTATTGATTTCGGATCGAGCCCCAAACTTGGGCAACATCATAATATGGTGGGAGGAGTCATTTGGTGAGTTTTGAGTGAAATCCAATCGCTAGAAGTATGGAATACACCAACCACTCCAATTAGGAACGAACTGCCGTTGAACTTGAATTGTCCAATTTCTCACAACTATTGATTTTGGAACGAGCCCAAAACTTGGGCAACATCATAATATGGTGGGAGGAGTCATTTTGTGAGTTTTGAGTGAAATCCAATCGCTAGAAGTATGGAATACACCAACCACTCCAATTTGGAACGAACTGCCGTTGAACTTGAATTGTCCAATTTCTCACACCTATTGATATCGGTTCATGCCCAAAACTTGGGCAACATCATAATATGGTGGCAGGAGTCATTTGGTGAGTCTTGAGTGAAATCCAATCTTTAGAAGTATGGAATACACCAACCACTCCAATTAGGAACGAACTGTCGTTGAACTTGAATTGTCCAATTTCTCACACCTATTGATTTCGGATCGAGCCCCAAACTTGGGCAACATCAGAATATGGTGGGAGGAGTCATTTGGTAAGTTTTGAGTAAAATCTAATCACTAGAAGTATGTAATACACCAACCACTCCAATTAGGAACGAACTGCCGTTGAACTTGAATTGTCCAATTTCTCACACCTATTGATTTCGGATCAAGCCCAAAACTTGGGCAACATTAGAATATGGTGGGAGGAGTCATTTGGTGAGTTTTGAGTGAAATCCAATCGCTAGAAGTATGGAATACACCAACCCCTCCAATTTGGAACGAACTGCCGTTGAACTTGAATTGTCCAATTTCTTTCACCTATTTATTTCGGATTGAGCCCAAATCTTGGGCAACATCATAATATGGTGGGAGGAGTCATTTGGTGAGTTTTGAGTGAAATCCAATCGCTAAAAGTATGGAATACACCAACCACTCCAATTAGGAACGAACTGCCATTGAACTTGAATTGTCCAATTTCGCACACCTATTGATTTCGGATCGAGCCCAAAACTTGGGCAACATCATAATATGGTGGGAGGAGTCATTTGGTGAGTTTTGAGTGAAATCCAATCGCTATAAGTACGGAATACACCAACCACTCCAATTAGGAACGAAATGCCGTTGAAATTGAATTGACCAATTTCTCACCCCTATTGATTTCGGATATAGCCCAAAACTTGGGCAACATCATAATATGGTGGGAGTAGTCATTTGGTGAGTTTTGAGTGAAATCCAATCGCTAGTAGTATGGAATACACCAACCACTCCAATTAGGAACGAACTGCCGTTGAACTTGAATTGTCCAATTTGGAAAACCTATTGATTTCGGATCGAGCTCAAAACTTGGGCAACAACATAATATGGTGGAAGGAGTCATTTGGTGAGTTTTGAGTGAAATCCAATCGCTAGAAGTATGGAATATACCAATGATCGGTTCATAATTGTATATCATTTTGTACCCTTCTAGCTTATGATTTGGTTATATTATTGAGTTAAACCTGTGCTCTTAATTCATTTTCTGTTTTGATAAGTCCATAATTTCATACACTTGCATGCCTTCTTTACTTAGTGATTTTGCTTAGTTTCTCTTTATTTTGAGTCACTTACCTATGTTTGTGTGTTTTGTAGGTTGAGATAGCAAGAGATAACATTTGTTGCAATCCATGCATGTTAAGGGCTGATTGGCATATGAGGAATATGAGCTTAAAGACAAACTAATTTTGGCTACAGCCCATTTCCAGCCCAGTTTCGTAGGTCAACTTCTTGGCCTTGAATCAGCATGCTCTGGGGCTTGGATGAGGTGAAGATCTTCATGAAAGTTGTTCCATTGGGTGTGTACTATAACATATCCAAATTTCAGCCCAATTGAACATATGTGGAGTCCTTAGCCCGTCCAACACTGAACCATGCTCAGGAGGATTTGCAGCTGCCAGCTTTGAGCCTTGTCTCCTCCTTTAAGCCATGTGCCTCACCCATGCTGCAACTGACTTTGGATCCAACATAATGAGTGAAGTGGGGAGGCATTCCAGCTATGAAATTCTAAAGGAGCAAGTTGGTACATGCTGGAGTTATTATAGAGAAAGCATGTGCATGCATGTAAAGCAAAGAAATGAAATGAAGTCAATTCCAGTCTCTGTTCGGCTGCCAACTTGCAAGGCCCAAAACGCACACTTCTACTGCTCCGATGGGAATACTTTCTTCATAGAAGTTGTTCCAATGGGTGTCTAGTATAACATATCCAAATTTGAGCCCCATTGGATACGTTTTGAAACCTCTGGCCTTCCTACACCAAGACTGGTTCAGAAAACTCGTTTTTCAGCAACCAAAAGGCAACCACATGGGTTGGCAACCAAAAGGCAACCACATGGGTTGGCAGCAAAGGCAGCCACAACTGATCACCTTTGAACCCATGTGAAGATGCTTGAGGTGCAGCAGCAAAAGATGAAGGATGGTGTGGGAATCCATCATGATGTTCCTCCCTCTTAGCCCTATAAATAGAGAAGTCTTCAAGCTTCAAATCACACCCCAAGGGGGGAGCTCTCAAACACTTCTCTAGAGCTCCCTTCCCTTCTCTCCCTCAAATTCTCTTAGTTTCCTTTCAAGTTGTCAATTGTTGTAACAATAATGTTTTTACTAAATTTTCCTTCAAGTTTTCTTAGTTCCACTTTACTTTTATTTGTAATGTACATTCTTTCTTAAGTATTCAAGTTTAATTAGTTTCCAAGTTTCAATTATGGTTTTTGTTCTTATTCATTATGCTTATAAGTTAATATGCTAGTTTGAATGATTGATCACCATTTAGGCTTGCATGTTAGCTATCTTGGTTTGAATTAAGAGTAGACACCATGCTTTAATTCGAATTGAACTATGAATAGGAAGAGTATGTATGGACATTCAACAACAGGGATTAGATACATGCTTGGTTGTTTAAATTGTTCTTCTATGCTTAATGGGTTCCTAATGCTTAGTTTTAGGTTAGACAACAAATGATCAAATTAGGGAATTAGGAACACAAGGTTATGACCAAACACCATGGCTTAATCATACTTTAGCTAGAATCAATCCATTAATCTAAATTGAACTTGGGAACTTATTTGCTTGAGTTATTTCCTTTCTTTCTTGTTTCATTTATTTTCTTTCTTGTTCTTCTGTTTTGTGTAGGAAAACTGAATTGGATTATTCAATCACCAATCCCTGTGGAATCGACCTCGCACTTACATATGTTATACTACCGAACGGCTCGTGCACTTGCGAGTATCACAAGTTGAAGATGCAGCTGAATCCATTTTGGTGCAGCTGAATCGAGCCCAAAACTTGGGCAACATCATAATATGGTGGGAGGAGTCATTGGGTAAGTTTTGAGTGAAATCCAATCGCTAGAAGTACGGAATACACCAACCACTCCAATTAGGAACGAACTTCCGTTGAACTTGAATTGTCCAATTTCTCACACCTATTGATTTCGGATCGAGCCCCAAACTTGGGCAACATCATAATATGGTGGGAGGAGTCATTTGGTGAGTTTTCAGTGAAATCCAATCGCTAGAAGTATGGAATACACCAACCACTCCAATTAGGAACGAATTGCCGTTGAACTTGAATTGTCCAATTTCTCACCCCTATTGATTTCGGATCTAGCCCAAAACTTGGGCAACATCATAATATGGTGGGAGGAGTCATTTGGTGAGTTTTGAGTGAAATCCAATCGCTAGAAGTATGGAATACACCAACCACTACAATTAGGTACGAACTGCCGTTGAACTTGAATTGTCCAATTTCTCACACCTATTGATTTCGGATTGAGCCCAAAACTTGGGCAACACCATAATATGTTGGGAGGAGTCATTTGGTGTGTTTTGAGTGAAATCCAATCGCTCGAAGTATGGAATACACGAACCACTCCAATTAGGAACGAACTGCCGTTGAACTTGAATTGTCCAATTTCTCACACCTATTGATTTCGGATCGACCCCAAAACTTGGGCAACATCATAATATGGTGGGAGGAGTCATTTGGTGAGTTTTGAGTGAAATCCAATCGCTAGAGGTATGGAACCACTCCAATTAGGAACGAACTGCCGTTGAACTTGAATTGTCCAATTTCTCACACCTATTGATTTCGGATCGAGCCCCAAACTTAGGCAACATCATAATATGGTGGGAGGAGTCATTTGGTGAGTTTTGAGAGAAATCCAATCGCTAGAGGTATGGAATACACCAACCACTCCAATTAGGAACGAACTGCCGTTGAACTTGAATTGTCCAATTTCTCACACCTATTGATTTCGGATCGAGCCCTAAACTTGGGCAACATCATAATATGGTGGGAGGAGTCATTTGGTGAGTTTTGAGAGAAATCCAATCGCTAGAGGTATGGAATACACCAACCACTCCAATTAGGAACGAACTGCCGTTGAACTTGAATTGTCCAATTTCTAACACGTATTGATTTCGGATCGAGCCCCAAACTTGGGCAACATCATAATATGGTGGGAGGAGTCATTTGGTTAGTTTTGAGTGAAATCCAATCCCTAGAAGTATGGAATACACCAACCACTTCAACTAGGAACGAACTGCCGTTGAACTTGAATTGTCCAATTTCTCACACCTATTGATTTCGGATCGAGCCCCAAACTTAGGCAACATCATAATATGGTGGGAGGAGTCATTTGGTGAGTTTTGAGAGAAATCCAATCGCTAGAGGTATGGAATACACCAACCACTCCAATTAGGAACGAACTGCCGTTGAACTTGAATTGTCCAATTTCTCACACCTATTGATTTCGGATCGAGCCCTAAACTTGGGCAACATCATAATATGGTGGGAGGAGTCATTTGGTGAGTTTTGAGAGAAATCCAATCGCTAGAGGTATGGAATACACCAACCACTCCAATTAGGAACGAACTGCCGTTGAACTTGAATTGTCCAATTTCTAACACGTATTGATTTCGGATCGAGCCCCAAACTTGGGCAACATCATAATATGGTGGGAGAGTCATTTGGTGAGTTTTGAGAGAAATCCAATCGCTAGAGGTATGGAATACACCGACCACTCCAATTAGGAACGAACTGCCGTTGAACTTGAATTGTCCAATTTCTCACACCTATTGATTTCGGATCGAGCCCCAAACTTGGGCAACATCATAATATGGTGGGTGGAGTCATTTTGTGAGTTTTGAGAGAAATCCAATCGCTAGAGGTATGGAATACACCGACCACTCCAATTAGGAACGACCTGCCGTTGAACTTTAATTGTCCAATTTCTCACACCTATTGATTTCGGATCGAGCCGCAAACTTGGGCAACATCATAATATGGTGGGAGGAGTCATTTGGTGAGTTTTGGGTGAAATCCAATCGCTAGAAGTGTGGAATACACCAACCACTCCAATTAGGAACGAACTGCCGTTGAACTTGAATTGTTAAATTTCTCACACCTATTGATTTCGGATCGAGACCAAAACTTGGGCAACATCATAATATGGTGGGAGGAGTCATTTGGTTAGTTTTGAGTGAAATCCAATCCCTAGAAGTATGGAATACACCAACCACTTCAACTAGGAACGAACTGCCGTTGAACTTGAATTGTCCAATTTCTCACACCTACTGATTTTGGATCGAGCCCAAAACTTGGGCAACATCATAATATGGTGGGAGTAGTCATTTGGTGAATTTTGAGTGAAATCCAATCCCTAGAAGTATGGAATACACCAACCACTCCAATTAGGAACGAACTGCCGTTGAACTTGAATTGTCCAATTTCTCACACCTATTGATTTCGGGTTGAGCCCAAAACTATGGCAACTTCATAATATGGTGGGAGGAGTCATTTGGTGAGTTTTGAGTGAAATCGAATCGCTAGAAGTATGGAATACAGCAACCACTCCAATTAGGAAGGAACTGCCTTTGAACTAGAATTGTCCAATTTCTCACACCTATTGATTTCGGATCGAGCCCAAAACTTGGGCAACAGCATAGTATGGTTGGAGGAGTCATTTGGTGAATTTTGAGTGAAATCCAATCGCTAGAAGTATGGAATACACCAACGACTCCAATTAGGAACGAACTGCCGTTGAACTTGAATTGTCCAATTTCTAACAACTATTGATTTCGGATTGAGCCCAAAACTTGGGCAACATCATAATACGGTGGGAGGAGTCATTTGGTTAGTTTTGAGTGAAATCCAATCGCTAGAAGTATGGAATACACCAACCACTCCAATTTGGAACGAACTGCCGTTGAACTTGAATTGTCCAATTTCTGACACCTATTGATTTCGGATCGAGCCTCAAACTTGGGCAACATCATAATATGGTGGGAGGAGTCATTTGGTGAGTTTTGAGTGAAATCCAATCGCTAGAAGTATGGAATACACCAACCACTCCAATTAGGAACGAACTGTCGTCGAACTTGAATTGTCCAATTTCTCACACCTATTGATTTCGGATCGAGCCGCAAACTTGGGCAACAACATAATATGGTGGGAGGAGTCATTTGGTGAGTTTTGGGTGAAATCCAATCGCTAGAAGTGTGGAATACACCAACCACTCCAATTAGGAACGAACTGCCGTTGAACTTGAATTGTCCAATTTCTCACACCAATTGATTTCGGATCGACCCCAAAACTTGGGCAACAACATAATATGGTGGGAGGAGTCATTTGGTTAGTTTTGAGTGAAATCCAATCGCTAGAAGTATGGAATACACCAACCACTCCAATTAAGAACGAACTGCCGTTGAACTTGAATTGTCCAATTTCTCACACCTATTGATTTTGGATCGAGCCCAAAACTTGGGCAACATCATAATATGGTGGGAGTAGTCATGTGGTGAATTTTGAGTGAAATCCAATCGCTAGAAGTATGGAATACACCAACCACTCCAATTAGGAACGAACTGCCGTTGAACTTGAATTGTCCAATTTGGAACACCTATTGATTTCGGGTTGAGCCCAAAACTATGGCAACCTCATAATATGGTGGGAGGAGTCATTTGGTGAGTTTTGAGTGAAATCGAATCGCTCGAAGTATGGAATACAGCAACCACTCCAATTAGGAAGGAACTTCCTTTGAACTAGAATTGTCCAATTTCTCACCCCTATTGATTTCGTATCGAGCCCAAAACTTGGGCAACAGCATAATATGGTGGGAGGAGTCATTTGGTGAATTTTGAGTGAAATCCAATCGCTAGAAGTATGGAATACACCAACGACTCCAATTAGGAACGAACTGCCGTTGAACTTGAATTGTCCAATTTGGAACACCTATTGATTTCTGATCGAGCCCAAAACTTGGGCAATATCATAATATGGTGGGAGGAGTCATTTGGTGAGTTTTGAGTGAAATCCAATTGCTAGAAGTACGGAATACACCAACCACTCCAATTAGGAACGAACTGCCGTTGAACTTGAATTGTCCAATTTGGAACACCTATTGATTTTGGATCTAGCCCAAAACTTGGGCAACATCAGAATATGGTGGGAGGAGTCATTTGGTGAGTTTTGGGTGAAATCCAATTGCTAGAAGAGTGGAATACACCAACCACTCCAATTAGGAACGAACTGCCGTTGAACTTGAATTGTCCAATTTCTCACACCAATTGATTTCGGATCGAGCCCCAAACTTGGGCAACATTATAATATGGTGGGAGGAGTCATTTTGTGAGTTTTGAGTGAAATCCAATCGCTAGAAGTATGGAATACACCAACCACTCCAATTAGGAACGAACTGTCGTTGAACTTGAATTGTCCAATTTGGAACACCTATTGATTTTGGATTGAGCCCAAAACTTGGGCAACATCATAATATGGTGGGAGGAGTCATTTGGTTAGTTTTGAGTGAAATCCAATCGCTAGAAGTATGGAATACACCAACCACTCCAATTAGGAACGAACTGCCGTTGAACTTGCATTGTCCAATTTCTCACACCTATTGATTTCGGATCGAGCCCCAAACTTGGGCAACATCATAATATGGTGGGAGGAGTCATTTGGTGAGTTTTGAGTGAAATCCAATCGCTAGAAGTATGGAATACACCAACCATTCCAATTAGGAACGAACTGTCGTTGAACTTGAATTGTCCAATTTCTCACACCTATTGATTTCGGATCGAGCCCAAAACATGGGCAACATCATAATATGGTTGGAGGAGTCGTTTGGTGAGTTTTGAGTGAAATCCAATCGCTAGAAGTATGGAATACAACAACTACTCCGATTAGGAACGAACTGTCGTTGAAATTGAATTGACCAATTTCTCACACCTATTTATTTCGGATCGAACCCAAAACTTGGGCAACATCATAATATGGTGGGAGGAGTCATTTGGTGAGTTTTGAGTGAAATCCAATTGCTAGAAGTACGTAATACACCAACCACTCCAATTAGGAACGAACTGCCGTTGAACTTGAATTGTCCAATTTGGAACACCTATTGATTTCGGATCTAGCCCAAAACTTGGGCAACATCAGAATATGGTGGGAGGAGTCATTTGGTGAGTTTTGGGTGAAATACAATTGCTAGAAGTGTGGAATACACCAACCACTCCAATTAGGAACGAACTGCCGTTGAACTTGAATTGTCCAATTTCTCACACCAATTGATTTCGGATCGAGCCCCAAACTTGGGCAACATCATAATATGGTGGGAGGAGTCATTTGGTGAGTTTTGAGTGAAATCCAATCGCTAGAAGTATGGAATACACCAACCACTCCAATTAGGAACGAACTGTCGTTGAACTTGAATTGTCCAATTTCTCACACCTATTGATTTCGGATCGAGCCCAAAACATGGGCAACATCATAATATGGTTGGAGGAGTCGTTTGGTGAGTTTTGAGTGAAATCCAATCGCTAGAAGTATGGAATACAACAACTACTCCGATTAGGAACGAACTGTCGTTGAAATTGAATTGACCAATTTCTCACACCTATTTATTTCGGATCGAACCCAAAACTTGGGCAACATCATAATATGGTGGGAGGAGTCATTTGGTGAGTTTTGAGTGAAATCCATTCGCTAGAAGTATGGAATACACCAACCACTCCAATTAGGAACGAACTGCCGTTGAACTTGAATTGTCCAATTTCTCACACCTATTGATTTCAGATCGAGCCCTAAACTTGGGCAACATCATAATATGGTGGGAGGAGTCATTTGGTGAGTTTTGAGTGAAATCCAATCGCTAGAAGTATGGCATACACCAACCACTCCAATTAGGAACGAACTGCCGTTGAACTTGAATTGTCCAATTTGGAACACCTATTGATTACGGATCGAGCCCAAAACTTGGGCAACATCGTAATATGGTGGGAGGAGTCATTTGGTGAGTTTTGAGTGAAATCCAATCGCTAGAAGTATGGAATACCACTCCAATTAGGAACGAACAGCCGTTGAACTTGAATTGTCCAATTTGGAACACCTATTGATTTCGGATCGAGCCCAAAACTTGGGCAACATCATAATATGGTGGGAGGAGTCTTTTGGTGAATTTATATTGAAATCCAATCGCTAGAAGTATGGAATACACCAACGACTCCAATTAGGAACGAACTGCCGTTGAACTTGAATTGTCCAATTTGGAACACCTATTGATTTCGGATCGAGCCCAAAACTTGGGCAACATCAAAATATGGTGGGAGAAGTCATTTGGTGAGTTTTGAGTGAAATCCAATCGCTAGAAGTATGGAATACACCAACCACCCCAATTAGGAACGAACTGCCGTTGAACTTGAATTGTCCAATTTGGAATACCTATTGATTTCGGATCGAGCCCAAAACTTGGGAAAAATCATAATATGGTGGGAGGAGTCATCTGGTGAGTTTTGAGTGAAATCCAATCGCTAGAAGTATGGAATACACCAACCACTCCAATTAGGAACGAACTGACGTTGAACTTGAATTGTCCAATTTCTCACACCTATTGATTTCGGATCGAGCCCCAAACTTGGGCAACATCATAATATGGTGGGAGGAGTCATTTGGTGAGTTTTGAGTGAAATCCAATCACTAGAAGTATGGAATACCACTCCAATTTGGAACGAACTGCCGTTGAACTTGAATTGTCCAATTTGGAACACCTATTGATTTCGGATCGAGCCCAAAACTTAGGCAACATCATAATATGGTGGGAGGAGTCTTTTGGTGAATTTTGATTGAAATCCAATCGCTAGAAGTATGGAATACACCAACGACTCCAATTAGGAACGAACTGCCGTTGAACTTGAATTGTCCAATTTGGAACACCTATTGAATTCGGATCGAGCCCAAAACTTGGGCAACATCAAAATATGGTGGGAGAAATCATTTGGTGAGTTTTGAGTGAAATCCAATCGCTAAAAGTATGGAATACACCAACCACTCCAATTAGGAACGAACTACCGTTTAACTTGAATTGTCCAATTTCTCACACCTATTGATTTCGGATCGAGCTCTAAACTTGGGCAACATCATAATATGGTGGGAGGAGTCATTTGGTGAGTTTTGAGTGAAATCCAATCGCTAGAAGTATGGCATACACCAACCACTCCAATTAGGAACGAACTGCCGTTGAACTTGAATTGTCCAATTTGGAACACCTATTGATTTCGGATCGAGCCCCAAACTTGGGCAACATCATAATATGGTCGGAGGAGTCATTTGGTGAGTCTTGAGTGAAATCCAATCGCTAGAAGTATGGAATACCACTCCAATTAGGAACGAACTGCCGTTGAACTTGAATTGTCCAATTTGGAACACCTATTGATTTCGGATCGAGCCCAAAACTTGGGCAACATCATAATATGGTGGGAGGAGTCATTTGGGGAGTTTTGAGTGAAATCCAATCGCTAGAAGTATGGAATGCACCAACCACTCCAATTAGGAACGAACTGCCGTTGAACTTGAATTGTCCAATTTCTCAGACCTATTGATTTCGGTTCGATCCCCAAACTTGGGCAACATCATAATATGGTGGGAGGAGTCATTTGGTGAGTTTTGAGTGAAATCCAATCGCTAGAAGTATGGAATACCACTCCAATTAGGAACGAACTGCCGTTGAACTTGAATTGTGCAATTTGGAACACCTATTGATTTCGGATCGAGCCCCAAACTTGGGCAACATCATAATATGGTGGGAGGAGTCATTTGGTGAGTTTTGAGTGAAATCCAATCGCTAGAAGTATGGAATACCACTCCAATTAGGAACGAACTGCCGTTGAACTTGAATTGTCCAATTTGGAACACCTATTGATTTCGGATCGACCCCAAAACTTGGGCAACATCATAATATGGTGGGAGGAGTCATTTGGGGAGTTTTGAGTGAACACTACAACACAAAAACCCTTCTATGACGTCTGATTTGCGTCATGGAAGGCATTTAATGACGCGGATCAGGCGTCGTAACCTGCGTCGTCGAAAGGGGGGGTCATGGAAACTTTTTTCAAAACACGACGCCTGTTCCGCGTCATGGAATGGTGTTTCAATGACGCGGATCGTGTGTCGTCCTACTCTTTCCATGACGCGTCCTCGATGTCATGGATGAAGTTTTGATGACGTCAATTAAGCGTCATTAAGAATATGACGTTCTATTTGACGCCTTCTTTTAGGAGTTTACATGACGCGGCCTAGGCGTCATGGAACTTAACGACGCTGATGAGACGTCATTGAAATATTTTTCATGACACAGTTCAGACGTCATTGAAATTCTTTATTTATAAAAAAAAAAATTAAAATTCTAATATTTATATATATCCCATCATTATAATTATTAAAAAATAAATTAATAAATAGAAGCAAAAATGAAGACACAAAGGCAAAGTACTCTAAATTATATTTCTATTACTCAAAATGATGCTAGTACATTAATATTGTCTTGAACTAATCCCACAAAGTCAATCCTATGAAGTTTGAGAAGATTTGATACTTGGACTGTCCAAAACAAAGTATGCTCCATGATCGTATGAGAGGATGTGATGCTTCATGTCCAAAAGAGAGTGTAAAAGGTACTAAAATAATTACAACCACACCTGCATTAAAACAGAAGATTAGAAAATGAGAATGAAGGTCTAGAAATTACAAGCAAGCATGAATGAAAATGATACAGGTCTGTAAATTCTTGGTCAAAATTGGAAATTTCATTTGTGGAAATTTCATTTGATAGAAATGTCTTGCTAAACCAAATGCCAAATAAAACAAGAGGAACAATAGAATCCAACAAAACAAATTTTAAGGACCAAAAATTCCTGAATGAAGTTAACTTACCAAAAAACCAGAAAAAAAGAGAGATAAGAAATAGGTGCAAGTACGGGGAGGGATGGTAAGAGAAACTAATATCATATATGGCATTATATCCAAAACCCAAAAACCAGTTAGTTTTGTTCAATTCTTTTGGGCTGGAACCTATCACCTCTCAAAGACGATCAATTGCATAGAAGGTTAATTGGGGTTACAATCTTGACAGAGGAAATCCTAAGCTCTGTGGCCATGCCCCTAACATTTGCAGTGGTGTTGCTAACTAAACATTCAGTTTAATTCAAAAGAATGTAAAACTTTCCAGATCATAACAAGACATATAGAACCTCATCATATCAAAAATTCATTCAATTCGAAGTTCAGGAATCATGTCAAAAACTGAATTCAAAACAGACTAAGTTACAGACTTTTCTGTTTTTCTGCAGCATAACACTAACTTGGAAAAGTTACCATAAATTCAATTTAACTCTGATTTACATGAAACAAGTTTTCAAATGTTCATTGAGATGTCTATTTTCATATAACAAAGGTAAGTGTTTCAAAACTGAAACTGCAGCCCCTGTTTTTGAAAGATTTTGTAGTCATACTTTAATTACCAAACTTTAGGTATCAAACTTCAGCCAAATTACATGATATCAGAGGGCTTTTAATCCTGGATATGTATAGTTTAAAACCAAGTACTTATATCTCAAAACTAACCCACAACCTGTGCAAACTTTTTAAAAATCTGAAACTGAACAACTTCTGCACCTATTTGTTTTTTTAACAAAACAAAACCCCAAAACACTTTTGAACAATCTTAAAAACAAGTATATATTTCAGTTATGACTGCTACTCAATTACCAACAAGAATCGAAGTTTGAAAAACCAAAACCCGAAACTGAAAGTTGATCAATACACCCAAACTTAATAAATCCAATTCATACTCTTCTTCCATTTAGTTTCGTCGGTTCTGTGGAGCAATCAATCAACTACACAATTTAAATAATCAACCCAACAAGACAACAACATCCAAAAACAAGAAATTAAAATCTGAGAAAACAAACTTACAAAGGGTTCAAGAAGAAATTCAAAATTCCTTAGCTCTCTCAACGAATTGCCCAAGCTGACAATGGCTTTATGAAGCTCTCTCAAATGTCCCCAGAAGAAATTAAAGGCTCGAAAAGACACCTCTTCAACAGCTCAAATGTCCCGAAAATTCATTACAAAAATGATAATATAAAAAAGAATTAGGGGCAAACTAAAATATAAATGAGAAAAATGCAAAGAAGAGAAGAAGAAGAAAAAATTCGTACCTTGAGCATTGAATTACCACAACTTCAATTAGAATCTCCACCTTCAAAACTCAATATCACACATCCCCAGCAAAATAAGCCACCGTTGGAGATACACGAGAAGAAAAGATGAGGAGAAGATCAGGGGGTGCTGGAGAATGAGTGAAGAGTGAACAGAAAAAGAAAAGAAAGGGAAGGGAGCGATGAGAGAGAATGAAGAGAAGATTTGGAGTTGGGGACAGAGAGAGAGATCCTTAGGTATGAGAATGAGGAGAATATTTTAGAAAGACAGAGAGAGAGAGCGCGCCTTCTGGAAGGGAATAGCGGGCAAACTAAAATTTCACCCAAAAAAAGAGCGCAACGTGAAAAAAAATTGGGGCCTCAAAACCAAATTTCATGACGCAGAATCTACGTCGTAAAATTACATTCTATGATGCGTATACTGCGTCCTCAAAACCAATTCCATGACGCATATACTGCGTCGTCAAATCGTTAAAGTTTTTATGGCGCTCAAGACGCGTCATCTTAAGGTTATTAAAAATATTTTTATAATATGTGAAAAAATAGCGGGCAAAATTAAAGAGGTAAAAAATAATTGCGTGGAACGAAAAAAAAAAGGTGGGAAATTTTCATAGATCTATGACGCATAGGAAACGTCATTGAAAAACACTTCCATGATGCAGCTAGCCAGCCATGGATACTTGATTCCATGACGCAACCCAAATGTCATAGACATTTATGACGCGCAATTTGCGTCATTGATTTAACAAACGTTTCATGACGCAGATCCAACGTCATATAAAGTCAAAAAAATCTATGACGCGTAAAACGCGTCATTGAATGCATATTCAATGGCGTGCATATCCGGATGTCATTGAAAGGATATCACTAACCAGCTTCAATGACGCATTTTAAAAGCACGTCATAGATAATTACAATTAATGACGTGTATTCCTGACACGTCATTAAAACCATGTCATCAAAAAGCCTTTTTGTTGTAGAGGAAATCCAATCGCTAGAAGTATGGAATGCACCAACCACTCCAATTAGGAACGAACTGCCGTTGAACTTGAATTGTCCAATTTCTCACACCTATTGATTTCGGTTCGAGCCCAAAACTTGGGCAACATCATAATATGGTGGGAGGAGTCATTTGGTGAGTTTTGGGTGAAATCCAATCGCTAGACGTATGGAATACAACAACCACTCCAATTAGGAACGAACTGCCGCTGAACTTGAATTGTCCAATTTCTCACACCTATTGATTTCGGATCGAGCCCAAAACTTGGGCAAAATCATAATATGGTGGGAGGAGTCATTTGGTTAGTTTTGAGTGAAATCCAATAGCTAGAAGTATGGAATACACCAACCACTCCAATTAGGAACGAACTGCCGTTGAACTTGAATTGTCCAATTTCTCACACCTATTGATTTCGGATCGAGCCCAAAACTTGGGCAACATCATAATATGGTGGGAGGAGTCATTTGGTTAGTTTTGAGTGAAATCCCATCGCTAGAAGTATGGAATACACCAACTACTCCAATTAGGAACGAAATGCCGTTGAACTTGAATTATCCAATTTGGAACACCTATTGATTTCGGCTCGAACCCAAAACTTGGGCAACATCATAATATGGTGGGAGGACTCATTTGGTGAGTTTGGAGTGAAATCCAATCACTAGAAGTATGGAATACACCAACCACTCCAATTTGGAACGAACTGCGGTTGAACTTGAATTGTCTAATTTCTCACACCTATTGATTTCGGATCGAGCCCAAATGTTGGGCAACATGATAATATAGTGCGAGGATTAATTTGGTGAGTTTTGAATGAAATCCAATCGCTAGAAGTATGGAATACACCAACCACTCCAATTAGGAACGAACTGCCTTTGAACTTGAATTGTCCAATGTCTCACACCAATTGATTTCGGATCGAGCCCAAAACTTGGGCAACATAGCAATATGGTGGGAGGAGTAATTTGGTGAGCTTTGAGTGAAATCCAATCACTAGAAGTATGGAATACACCAACCACTCCAATTAGGAACGAACTGCCGTTGAACTTGAATTGTCCAATTTCTCACACCTATCGATTTCGGATCGAGCCCAAAAGTTGGGCAACATGATAATCTGGTGTTAGTAGTCAGTTGGTGAGTTTTGAGTGAAATCCAATCACTAGATGTATGGAATACACCAACCACTCCAATTAGGAACGAACTGCCTTTGAACTTGAATTGTCCAATTTCTCACACCTATTGATTTTGGATTGAGCCCAAAACTTGGGCCACATGATAATATGGTGTTAGGAGTCGTTTGGTGAGTTTTGAGTGAAATCCAATCGCTAGAAGTATAGAATACAGCAACCACTCCAATTTGGAATGAACTGCCGTTGAACTTGAATTGTCCAATTTCCCACACCTATTGATTTCAGATCGAGCCCAAAACTTGGGCAACATCATAATATGGTGGGAGGAGTCATTTGGTGAGTTTTGAGTGAAATCGAATCGCTAGAAGTAGGGAATGCACCAACCACACCAATTAGGAACGAACTGCCATTGAACTTGAATTGTCCAATTTCTCACACCAAATGATTTCGGATCGAGCCCAAAACGTGGGCAACATCATAATATTGTGGGAGGAGTCATTTGGTGAGTTTTGAGTGAAATCCAATCGCTAGAAGTATGGAATACACCAACCACTCCAATTAGGAACGAACTGCCGTTGAACTTGAATTGTCCAGTTTCTTTCTCCTATTGATTTCGGATCGAGCCCAAAACTTGGGCAACATCATAATATAGTGTTAGGAGTCATTTGGTGAGTTTTGAGTAAAATCCAATCGCCAGAAGTATGGAATACACCAACCCCTCCAATTAGGAACGAACTGCCGTTGAACTTGAATTGTCCAATTTCTCACACCTATTGATTTCGGATCGAGCCCAAAACTTTGGCAACGTGATAATATGGTGTTAGGAGTCATTTGGTGAGCTTTGAGTGAAATCCAATCGCTAGAAGTATGGAATACACCAACAACTACAATTAGGTACGAACTGCCGTTGAAATTGAATTGTCCAATTTCTCACACCTATTGATTTCGGATCGAGCCCAAAACTTGGGCAACACCATAATATGTTGGGAGGAGTCATTTGGTGTGTTTTGAGTGAAATCCAATTGCTAGAAGTAGGAAATACATGAACCACTCCGATTAGGAACGAACTGCCGTTGAACTTGAATTGTCCAATTTCTCACACCTATTGATTTCGGAACGAGCCCAAGACTTGGGCAACATGATAATATGGTGGGAGGAGTAATTAGGTGAGTTTTAAGTGAAATCCAATCGCTAGAAGTATGGAATACACCAACCACTCCAATTAGGAACGAACTGCCGTTGAACTTGAATTGTCCAATGTCTCACACCAATTGATTTCGGATCGAGCCCAAAACTTGGGCAACATGGTAATATGGTGGGAGGAGTAATTTAGTGAGCTTTGAGTGAAATCCAATCACTAGAAGTATGGAATACACCAACCACTCCAATTAGGAACGAACTGCCGTTGAACTTGAATTGTCCAATTTCTCACACCTATCGATTTCGGATCGAGCCCAAACGTTGGGCAACATGATAATCTGGTGTTAGTAGTCAGTTGGTGAGTTTTGAGTGAAATCCAATCGCTAGATGTATGGAATACACCAACCACTCCAATTAGAAACGAACTGTCGTTCAACTTGAATTGTCCAATTTCTCACACCAATTGATTTCGGATCGAGCCCAAAACTTGGGCAACATGGTAATCTGGTGTTACGAGTCATTTGGTGAGCTTTGAGTGAAATCCAATCGCTAGAAGTATGGAATACAACAACCACTCCAATTAGGAACGAACTGCCATTGAACATGAATTGTCCAATTTCTCACACCTATTGATTTCCGATCGAGCCCCAAAATTGGGCAACATCATAATATGGCGGGAGGAGTCATTTGGCGAGTTTTGATTGAAATACAATCGCTAGAAGTATGGAATACACTGTTCGGTTCATTTTTACACATGATTTTTCATGTTATTCACCCACTATTTTGAGTTAGTTCTTGACATTTTATAGCTTTTTACTTCCTTTTTGTGTTTTCTTAGATTTTGCCTTGGTTGGGATGAAAATGAGCTAAAAGTGCATTATTAGTTATAAATTCTGTTTTTGTTCATTTTCGTAGGTCAACTTCTTGGCCTGGGATCAACATGCTCTGGTGCTCGGATGAGGTCATGATCTTCATGAGACTTGTTCCAATGGATGTTAACTACAACATATCCAAATTTGAGCTCCATTGGACAAGTATTGCCTATCCAACCAATCCATCATGTTACCACAGTTCTGGAAGTCCGGATTTGGCCAGCTTTTACCTCCCTTGTGTCATCTTAACTTCTTGTTACCATAACTCTTGGTAACAAGGAATTACATTTGTAAAATAGATATTTTCTGAGCTTTTGGCATCTTTGTGAAGTCAAAGCTCCATCATGGCAAGGGGACAATGGGCTAAGGCTTTATCAAAGGTGGTAGTTTTATATTAAAAGGTAAAAGCTGGAAAGGAGGAGAGAGGGAGGAGAAGTCAAAATTGCAATCTGATATTGGGAGCCTTTTGATCGTGGGAAATCAGGCTATTCCACATTCTATACAGATTGAGAGCAGATTTTGGAGAGTTTGGAGCTTGGAGAAAGCCAAGGTGCAGCCAAGAAAAGTGGAGAAGAAGACTTCCACCATTGATGATCTTGAAGCTTTCATCATTTTCTGAAAATCTGTAAACTCTTTCTAATTTCATTTTGAGTTTGTATTTGAAATAAGTATGAGCAACTAAACTCTATAGCTAGGGCTTAGGTTGAAGCCCTAAACATGATTACCTTATTGTTTTGATACTTGAGTGTATGAATTTCTAGATATTGTTGATGAATTCCAATTCACCAAATTAATCTATCCTTGATGTGTGTTTTTCCTTGGTTGGCCATCTTTGAAAGCATGCTTCTTGAGATTGTTGGGATTATGTGTATCTTCATGTTATCCTAAGCAATAAATGGATGAAGTAAGAATCATACATGTGAATTGGTTTCTTGAATACCTAATGTAAACACCATGCTATTAGGATTCTTGTGATGTTCATATTCTCTTTGAACTTAATGGGTTCTCCTTGTAATTGAATCAAAGTACGAACCATACCTAGGTTCGGTTATGGGGAGGGCACAAGTATTGTAGCACGAACCATGCACTTTACGTATATTAGAGAGAATCAATGCGTCTTGAGCCACGACCCATGGCCTTGATTGCGAACATTTTCATCAACACGTTTAGAGTTCATCACTTGAGTATTCATGAACTTGGGTAGAATTGTTTAGGGTGGATTCCGAAACCCTAGTGTTTGTTACTTTTTAATTCCACTCTTTGATATTTCATCTCTGCCTTTCTCATTTAAATTCAAAGTCCATTTACTTTCATGCAATAGAAATAGGTCACTTGAAACAAATCAAAACCCCCCCCCAATGTGTGTGTGAGTTGTGTGTTTGATACGTGGTGTGTCTTTGATACTGAATTTTATTTGTTTCCGTAATTGTTTTGGACTTTTGGTCCGCGTTGTGTTCTTGCATTTTCTGTTCTGAATCCAACCGTATAAAGAACGTGAATTTTCGACGTACGGTTGGAAAGTTATAGGCAAAAAACTGGACAGAGGTCGAAATTGAAAAACAGAGAAACGAATCTGCCCAAAAACGACCGGTCGTTACTGTTCACGACCGGTCGCTCATCACACGTTTATTGAAATTTCGACTCTGCCGACAAACGACCGGTCGTCACTGTTCACGCGACCGGTCGTCACTGTTCACTGTTCACTGTTCACGGCACTGTTCACATGTGATAAACAGGTGATAAAATGGCAATAGAAAGTGCTGTTTGTGTTTTTCTCTAGTTTTCTTGTGTTGTTCCATTTCTTTTACACTTCTTTACTCATTTCTAGTTTCCCTCTTTTATTTGTGCATTTCTGGTGTGTTAAATAAGTGTTCTTTATGTACTCAAATTAGAACTTATAGGAAGCCGACAAGTTCTTCGTGGGATCGACCCCGTACTTACATAATCTATACTTCGATAGATTCGTGCACTTGCGGGTATTTTTAATTGGTTGTTTGCACATTAATTTGTGTCCTCTTAGGAATGCAACATACACCAACCACTCCAATTAGGAACGAACTGCCGTTGTACTTGAATTGTCCAATTTCTCACACCTATTGATTTCGGATCGAGCCCAAAACTTGGGCAACATGATAATCTGGTGTTAGGAGTCAGTTGGTGAGTTTTGAGTGAAATCCAATCGCTAGATGTATGGAATACACCAACCACTCCAATTAGGAACGAACTGCCGTCGAACTTGAATTGTCCAATTTCTCACACCTACTGATTTCGGATCGAGCCCAAAACTTGGGTAACTTCATAATATGGTGGGAGTAGTCATTTGGTTAGTTTTGAGTGAAATCCAGTCTTTTGAAGTACAGAATACACGAACCACTCCAATTAGGAACGAACTGTCGTTCAACTTGAATTGTCCAATTTCTCACACCAATTGATTTCGGATCGAGCCCAAAACTTGGGCAACATGGTAATATGGTGTTACGAGTCATTTGGTGAGCTTTGAGTGAAATCCAATCGCTAGAAGTATGGAATACACCAACCACTCCAATTAGGAACGAACTGCCATTGAACAAGAATTGTCCAATTTCTCACACCTATTGATTTCCGATCGAGCCCCAAAATTGGGCAACATCATAATATGGCGGGAGGAGTCATTTGGCGAGTTTTGATTGAAATCCGATCGCTAGAAGTATGGAATACACCAACCACTCCAATTAGGAACGAACTGCCGTTGTACTTGAATTGTCCAATTTCTCACACCTACTGATTTCGGATCGAGCCCAAAACTTGGGTAACTTCATAATATGGTGGGAGTAGTCATTTGGTTAGTTTTGAGTGAAATCCAGTCTTTAGAAGTACAGAATACACCAACCACTCCAATTAGGAACGAACTGCCGTTGAACTTGAATAGTCCAATTTCTCACACCTATTGATTTCGGATCAAGCCCCAAACTTGGGCAACATCATAATATGGTGGGAGGAGTCATTTTGTGAGTTTTGAGTGAAATCCAATCGTTAGAAGTATGGAATACACCAACCACTCCAATTAGGAACGAGCTGCCGTTGAACTTGAATTGTCCAATGTCTTACACCAATTGATTTCGGATCGAGCCCAAAACTTGGGCAACATGGTAATATGGTGGGAGGAGTAATTTGGTGAGCTTTGAGTGAAATCCAATCACTAGAAGTATGGAATACACCAACCACTCCAATTAGGAACGAACTGCCGTTGAACTTGAATTGTCCAATTTCTCACACCTATTGATTTCGGATCGAGCCCAAAAGTTGGGCAACATGATAATCTGGTGTTAGGAGTCAGTTGGTGAGTTTTGAGTGAAATCCAATCGCTAGAAGTATGGAATACACCAACCACTCCAATTAGGAACGAACTGCCATTGAACATGAATTGTCCAATTTCTCACACCTATTGATTTCCGATCGAGCCCCAAAATTGGGCAACATCATAATATGGCGGGAGGAGTCATTTGGCGAGTTTTGATTGTAATCCAATCGCTAGAAGTATGGAATACACCAACCACTCCAATTAGGAACGAACTGTCGTTGTACTTGAATTGTTCAATTTCTCACACCTATTGATTTCGGATCGAGCCCAAAACTTGGGCAACATGATAATCTGGTGTTAGGAGTCAGTTGGTGAGTTTTGAGTGAAATCCAATCGCTAGATGTATGGAATACACCAACCACTCCAATTAGGAACGAACTGCCGTTGAACTTGAATTGTCCAATTTCTCACACCTATTGATTTCGGATTGAGCCCAGAACTTGGGCAACACGTTAATATGGTGGGAGGAGTCATTTGGGGAGTTTTGAGTGAAATCCAATCGCTAGATGTATGGAATACACCAACCACTCCAATTAGGAACGAACCGCTTTTGAACTTGAATTGTCCAATTTCTCACACCAATTGAATTCGGATCGAGCCCAAAACTTGGGCAACACGGTAATATGGTGGGAGAAGTAATTTGGTGAGTTTTGAGTGAAATCCAATCACTAGAAGTATGGAATACACCAACCACTCCAATTAGGAACGAACTGCCGTTGAACTTGAATTGTCCAATATCTCACACCTATTGATTTCAGATCGAGCCCAAAACTTGGGCAACTTGATAATCTGGTGTTAGGAGTCAGTTGGTGAGTTTTGAATGAAATCCAATCGCTAGATGTATGGAATACACCAACCACTCCAATTAGGAACGAACTGCCGTCGAACTTGAATTGTCCAATTTCTCACACCTACTGATTTCGGATCGAGCCCAAAACTTGGGTAACTTCATAATATGGTGGGAGTAGTCATTTGGTTGGTTTTGAGTGAAATCCAGTCTTTAGAAGTACAGAATACACCAACCACTCCAATTAGGAACGAACTGCCGTTGAACTTGAATAGTCCAATTTCTCACACCTATTGATTTCGGATCAAGACCCAAACTTGGGCAACATCATAATATGGTGGGAGGAGTCATTTGGTGAGTTTTGAGTGAAATCCAATCGCTAGAAGTATGGAATACACCAACCACTCCAATTAGGAACGAACTGCCGTTGAACTTGAATTGTCCAATGTCTCACACCAATTGATTTCGGATCGAGCCCAAAACTTGGGCAACATGGTAATATGGTGGGAGATGTAATTTGGTGAGCTTTGAGTGAAATCCAATCACTAGAAGTGTGGAATACACCAACCACTCCAACTAGGAACGAACTTCCACCGAACTTGAATTGTCCAATTTCTCGCACCTATTGATTTCGGATAGAGCCCCAAACATGGGCAACATCATAATATGGTGGGAGGAGTCATTTGGTGAGTTTTGAGTCAAATCCAATCGCTAGAAGTATGGAATACACCAACCACTCCAATTAGGAACGAACTACCGTTGAACTTCAATTGTCCAATTTCTCACACCTATTGATTTCGGATCGAGCCCAAAAGTTGGGCAACATGATAATCTGGTGTTAGGAGTCAGTTGGTGAGTTTTGAGTGAAATCCAATCGCTAGATGTATGGAATACACCAACCACTCCAATTAGGAACGAACTGCTGTTGAACTTGAATTGTCCAATTTCCCACACCTATTGATTTCGGATCGAGCCCAAATCTTGGGCAACATGATAATATCGTGGGAGGAGTAATTTGGTGAGTTTTGAGTGAAATCCAATCGCTAGAAGTATGGAATACACCAACCACTCCAATTGGGAACGAACTGCTGTTGAAATTGAATTGGCCAATTTCTAACACCTATTGATTTCGGATCGAGCCCAAAACTTGGGCAACATGATAATATGGTGGGAGGAGTCATTTGGTGAGTTTTGAGGGAAATCCAATCGCTAGAAGTTTGGAATACACCAACCACTCCAATTAGGAACGAATTGCCGTTGAACTTGAATTGTCCAATTTATCACACCTATTGATTTCGGATCGAGCCCCAAACTTGGGCAACATCATAATATGGCGGGAGGAGTCATTTGGTGAGTTTTGATTGAAATCCAATCGCTAGAAGTATGGAATACACCAATCACTCCAATTAGGAACGAACTGCCGTTGTACTTGAATTGTCTAATTTCTCACACCTATTGATTTCGGATCGAAACCAAAACTTGGGCAACAAGATAATCTGGTGTTAGGAGTCAGTTGGTGAGTTTTGAGTGAAATCCAATTGCTAGATGTATGGAATACACCAACCACTCCAATTAGAAACGAATTGCCGTTGAACTTGAATTGTCCAATTTATCACACCTATTGATTTCGGATCGAGCCCCAAACTTGGGCATCATCATAATATGGCGGGAGGAGTCATTTGGTGAGTTTTGATTGAAATTCAATTGCTAGAAGTACGGAATACACCAACCACTCCAATTAGGAACGAACTGCAGTTGAACTTGAATTGTCTAATTTCTCACACCTATTGATTTCGGATCGAGCCCAAATGTTGGGCAACATGATAATATAGTGCGAGGATTAATTTGGTGAGGTTCTAGTGAAATCCAATCGCTAGAAGTATGGAATACACCAACCACTCCAATTAGGAACGAACTGCCTTTGAACTTGAATTGTCCAATTTCTCACACCTATTGATTTCGGATCGAGCCCCAAACTTGGGCAACATCATAATATGGTGGGAGGAGTCGTTTGGTGAGTTTTGAGTGAAATCCAATTGCTAGAAGTGTGGCATCCACCAACCACTCCAATTAGGAACGAACTGTCGTTGAACTTGAATTGTCCAATTTGGAACACCTATTGATTTCGGATCGAGCCCCAAACTTGGGCAACATGATAATATGGCGGGAGGAGTCATTAGGTGAGTTTTGAGTGAAATCCAATCGCTAGAAGTATGGAATACACCATCCACTCCAATTTGGAACGAACTGCCGTTGAACTTGCATTAGCCATATTGAATTCAGATTTTTCACTTCCTTAGGCCTATAAATAGGGAGGTTCTCTAAGCTTGTAAACACACCCCAAGGTAAGGGTGGGCACGGTCCGGTTCGGCCCGGTTCTCCCCTAAACCCGAAACCGAAACCGGTACTGTTCATCCGGTCCGGTTCGGTCCGGTTTTTCAATTAAACACCTAAGAGAACCGCACCAACCCGAACCGGTTTATATCCGGTTCGGTTTCCGATTTTACAATTTGGACCGGCCCTTGGGCCCAATTGATTTTTTTATTATAAATTTTTAGAGATTTAAGCCCAACTGAAGTTTTTAAACAAAATTTGGGCCTACAAATTCACAATTAGCCCAATTCCCACCCAATCATCCCAAACATTAAATTTAAAATTACATGCCAATAACAAAACAAATACACTTAATTGCAAACAAAATTACTAAAAAAATTATAGAAATAACATTTAAACTACTCCATTTTCCACTGAAAAAAAAAGAAAAAAAAAGCTCCATCTTCCCCTTGTTCTTTCTCGGAGGCAAGGGCAACACAAAGAGGCATGTTCTTCAAACCTTCTCTATTAAGCTCTCCCAGCCCCTGGATTTCCTGTGCAAAGATATACTGCTTCTTCTGTTATCTGCTGCTGTGAAGCCATATGAGTTGACTGCAGGTGAGAAAGTATGTCCTCCATGATATGATTGCACAAAAGTCTTGTCCAATGAATTAATAAACTTTGGAGAATCGGAAACTACATACATGTCATTGTTATGTGTTCTCATGTCACCATTGCTAAGCCGCACAACTGCCGCCAAGCCACTCTCAGACACATCAAGCCTAGTCCAAAAAAAAAAATACAGAGAGAGAGAGAGAGAGAGAGAGAGAGAAAATTGGGGTTTTACTTCGAGCTTGAAATTTTCATTTTCATTATCTCCAAACAGCAATTAGGGTTTTACTTCGAGCTTGAAATTTTTACAGTAGAAAAAACAACGAGAATGAAACGAAGGAATACTGAACGTTTGCGTTTGATAGAACCCTAAATCAATCATATCCACATCTTCGATCGTGAATCAAATAAAACAAAAAATGAGAGAACGAGGCAACACAATAAGCAATGAAGAATTAGAAAGAGAGTAACTAGCTCACCTGGTTTCGTGACGCCGCCGAGTCAGAGAGAATGAGAGAGAGAGAAAATTGGAATTAGAAAGAGGAAGAAGAAAGAGAAAGAAGAAGAAAGAGAGAGAGAGAGAGAAAATAAAAGAGAGAAGCTGCGGCGGATTGAAAAGATAAAGGAGAGAGGAAGGAAAGAAAAGGTGGTTTTAGGGTTAGGTGTTGGTTGATGGGCTTTTGTTGTTGGGCTTGGCTAAGGTTAGATGTTAGTAGTTGGGTTTGGGAAGTGAGAAAAATTCTGGGCTTAGTGGTTGGGCCACCAAAAAATATATATTAAATACTGGACCGGTCCGGTCTGGTGCTATTTTGTGTAAAACCGGAACTGGAACCGGTTTGAACCGGTCCGGTCCGGTCCGGTCCGGTTTTGTTGACTTTTTAGTCAACTCGGTTTTTTCCGGTTTTTTTTCATCCGGTTTGGTTCGGTTTTCCGGTTTTCCGGTTTATATGCCCACCCCTACCCCAAGGGGGGGGAGCTCTCAAACACTTCTCTAGAGAATTTAAGGGAGAGAAGGGAAGGGAGCTCTAGAGAAGTGTTTGAGAGCTCCCCCCCTTGGGGTGTGTTTACAAGCTTAGAGAACCTCCCTATTTATAGGCCTAAGGAAGTGAAAAATCTGAATTCAATATGGCTAATGCATACAACACTTGTTTTATAAAATCTGAAATGGTTGATGCACTTCACCAATAAATCCCACCAGCAGCCCTAGCTCATCTTCATGTCACCATGACCAAGCTTCCAACCAGCTCAATAGCTCATGCCTAGCTCACCATGACCAAGCTTCCAACCAGAAACAATAGCTCATCCTGAGGTCAGCATGACCAGCAACTTCAAGGGCTTACGAATTGGGCTTCCCTTAAGCAAATTAAGACTTTAAGCACTCAAACTTGAATTTCAGAATGTCTTCTTTCCAGCCATATATCATTTGGGCCAATCCAAGGTCGGAGGAGGAAGTTAAGGCCAAAACAAACTGCTAACTCATTTTGCGCGCTGATAAAATCCATCCTGAGCATGGCTCTGTGTTTGCTAGGTAATAGACTCCATATTTATCCAATGGGGCTGCATTTTGGATATGTTATAGTACACACCAATTGGAACAACTTTCATTAAGAATTCTGCCTCATCCGAGCTGTGTAGGTTGCCGAAACAAAGCTTGCAATATGACCTACGGAACTGGACTGGCAGGGGGCTGTAGCCAAAATGAGTTTGTCTTTTAAGCTCTTCATCCATTCATCCAAATTAGGCCTTAACATGCTTGAATTGCATGAATTATGCTCTCTTGCTCTATTTGCCTACAAAACACACAAAGGGAGGCAAATAACATAGAAATCTAGGAAACTAAGCAAAAGAAGTAAGTAAATTTGGGCATGTATATGTTTGAAATTATGAGCTTAACAACCATCCACTCCAATTTGGAACGAACTGTCGTTGAACTTGAATTGTCCAATTTCTCACACCTATTGATTTCGGATCGAGCCCCAAACTTGGGCAACATCATAATATGGTGGGAGGAGTCATTTGGTGAGTTGTGAGTGAAATCCAATCGCTAGAAGTATGGAATACACCAACCACTCCAATTAGGAACGAACTGCCGTTGAACTTGAATTGTCCAATTTCTCACACCTATTGATTTCGGATCGAGCCCAAAACCTGGGCAACATCATCATATCGTGGGAGGAGTCATTTGGTGAGTTTTGAGTGAAATCCAATCGCTAGAAGTATGGAATACACCAACCACTCGAATTAGGAACGAACTGCCGTTGAACTAGAATTGTCCAATTTCTCACACCTATTGATTTCGAATCGAGCCCCAAACTTGGGCAACATCATAATATGGTGGGAGGAGTCATTCGGTGAGTTTTGAGTGAAATCCAATCGCAAGAAGTATGGAATACCACTCCAATTAGGAACGAACTGCCGTTGAACTTGAATTGTCCAATTTGGAACACCTATTTATTTCGGATCGTACCCAAAACTTGGGAAACATCATAATATGGTGGGAGGAGTCATTTGGTGAGTTTTGAGTGAAATCCAATCGCTAGAAGTATGGAATACACCAACCACTCCAATTAGGAACGAACTGTCGTTGAACTTGAATTGTCCAATTTCTCACACCTATTGATTTCGGATCGAGCCCCAAACTTGGGCAACATCATAATATGGTGGGAGGAGTCATTTGGTGAGTTTTGAGTGAAATCCAATCGCTAGAAGTATGGAATACAACAACTACTCCGATTTGGAACGAACTGTCGTTGAAATTGAATTGACCAATTTCTCACACCTATTGATTTCGGATCGAGCCCAAAAGTTGGGCAACATCATAATATGGTGGGAGGAGTCATTTGGGGAGTTTTGTGTGAAATCCAATCGCTAGAAGTATGGAATACACCAACCACTCCAATTAGGAACGAACTGCCGTTGAACTTGAATTGTCCAATTTGGAACACCGATTGATTTCGGATCGAGCCCAAAACTTGGGCAACATCATAATATGGTGGGAGGAGTCATTTGGTGAGTTTTGAGTGAAATCCAATTGCTAGAAGTATGGAATACACCAAGCACTCCAATTAGGAACGAACTGCCGTTGAACTTGAATTGTCCAATTTAGAACACCTATTGATTTCGGATCGAGCCCAAAACTTGGGCAACATCATAATATGGTGGGAGGAGTCATTTGGTGAGTTTTGAGTGAAATCAAATCGCTAGAAGTATGGAATACACCAACCACTCCAGTTAGGAAGGAACTGCCGTTGAACTTGAATTGTCCAATTTGGAACACCTATTGATTTCGGATGGAGCCCAAAACTTTGGCAACATCATAATATGGTGGGAGGAGTCATTTGGTTAGTTTTGAGTGATATCCAATTGCTAGAAGTATATAATACACCAACCACTCCAGTTAGGAAGGAACTGCCGTTCAACTTGAATTGTCCATTTTGGAACACCTATTGATTTCGGATCGAGCCCAAAACTTGGGCACCATCATAATATGGTGGGAGGAGTCATTTGGTGAGTTTTGAGTGAAATCCAATCGCTAGAAGTATGGAATACACCAACCACTCCAAGTAGGAACGAACTGCCGTTAAACTCGAATTGTCAAATTTCTCACACCTATTGATTTCGGATCGAGCCCAAAACTTGGGCAACATCATCATATGGTGGGAGGAGTCATTTGGTTAGTTTTGAGTGAAATCCAATCGCTAGAAGTATGGAATACACCAACCACTCCAATTAGGAACGAACTGGCGTTGAACTTGAATTGTCCAATTTCTCACACCTATTGATTTCGGATCGAGCCCAAAACTTGTGCAACATCATAATATGGTGGAAGGAGTCATTTGGTGACTTTTCAGTGAAATCCAATCGCTAGACGTATGGAATACACCAACCACTCCAATTAAGAACGAACTGTCGTTGAAATTGAATGGACCAATTTCAAACACCTATTGATTTCGGATCGAGCCCAAAACTTGTGCAACATCATAATATGGTGGAAGGAGTCATTTGGTGAGTTTTCAGTGAAATCCAATCGCTAGACGTATGGAATACACCAACCACTCCAGTTAGGAACGAACTATCGTTGAACTTGAATTGTCCAATTTCTCACACCTATTGATTTCGGATCGAGCCCAAAACTTGGGCAACATCATCATATGGTGGGAGGAGTCATTTGGTTACTTTTGAGTGAAATCCAATCGCTAGAAGTATGGAATACACCAACCACTCCAATTAGGAACGAACTGTCGTTGAACTTGAATTGTCTAATTTCTCAAACCCACTGATTTCTGATCAAGCCTCAAACTTGGGCAACATCATAATATGGTCGGAGGAGTCATTTGGTGAGTTTTGAGTGAAATCCAATCGCTAGAAGTATGGAATACACCAACCACTCCAATTAGGAACGAGCTGCCGTTGAACGTGAATTGTCCAATTTCTCACACCTATTGATTTCGGATCGAGCCCAAAACTTGGGCAACTTCATAATATGGTGGGAGGAGTCGTTTGGAGACTTTTGAGTGAAATCCAATCGCTAGAAGTACTGAATACACCAACCACTCCAATTTGGAACGAACTGCCGTTGAATTTGAATTGTCCAATTTCTCACACCTATTGATTTCGGATCGACCCGAAAACATGGGCAACATCATAATATGGTGGGAGGAGTCATTTGGTTAGTTTTGAGTGAAATCTAATCGCTAGACGTATGGAATACACCAACCACTGCAATTAGGAACGAACTGTCGTTGAAATTGAATTGGCCAATTTCTCACACCTATTGATTTCGGATTGAGCCCAAAACTTGGGCAACATCACAATATGGTGGGAGGAGTCATTTGGTGAGTTTTGAGTGAGATCCAATCGCTAGAAGTATGGAATACACCAACCACTCCAGTTAGGAACGAACTGCCGTTGAACTTGAATTGTCCAATTTGGAACACCTTTGGATTTCGGATAGAGCCCAAAACTTGGGCAACATCGTAATATGGTGGGAGGAGTCATTTGGTTAGTTTTCAGTGACAACTAATCGCTAGAAGTATGGAATACACCAACCACTCCAATTAGGAACGAACTGCCGTTGAACTTGAATTGTCCAATTTGGAACACCTCTTGATTTCGAATGGAGCCCAAAACTTGGGCGACATCATAATATGGTGGGAGGAGTCATTTGGTTAGTTTTGAGAGAAATCCAATCGCTAGAAGTACGGAATACACCAACCACTCCAATTAGGAACGAACTGCCGTTGAACTTGAATTGTCCAATTTGGAACACCTATTGATTTCGGATCGAGCCCAAAACTTGGGCAACATCATAATATGATGGGAGGAGTCATTTGGTGAGTTTTGAGTGAAATCAAATCCCTAGAAGTATGGAATACACCAACCACTCCAATTAGGAACGAACTGCCGTTGAACTTGAATTGTCCAATTTCTCACACCTATTGATTTCGGATCGAGCCCAAAACTCGGGCAACATCATAATATGGTGGGAGGAGTCATTTGGTGAGTTTTGAGTGAAATCCAATCGCTAGAAGTATGGAATACACCAACCACTTCAATTAGCAACGAACTGTCGTTGAAATTGAATTGACCAATTTCTCACACCTATTGATTTCAGATCGATCCCAAAACTTGGGCAACATCACAATATGGTGGGAGGAGTCATTTGGTGAGTTTTGAGTGAAATCCAATAGCTAGAAGTATGGAATACACCAACCACTCCAGTTAGGAACGAAGTGCCGTTGAACTTCAATTGTCCAATTTGGAACACCTATGGATTTCGGATCGAGCCCAAAACTTGGGCAACATCGTAATATGGGGGGAGGAGTCATTTGGTTAGTTTTCAGTGACAACCAATCGCTAGAAGTATGGAATACACCAACCACTCCAATTAGGAACGAACTGCCGTTAAACTTGAATTGTCCAATTTGGAACACCTCTTGATTTCGAATGGAGCCCAAAACTTGGGCAACATCATAATATGGTGGGAGGAGTCATTTGGTTAGTTTTGAGTGAAATCCAATCGCTAGAAGTATGGAATACACCAACCACTCCAATTAGGAACGAGCTGCCGTAGAACTTGAATTGTCCAATTTGGAACACCTATTGATTTTGGACCGAGCCCAAAACTTGGGCAACATCATCATATGGTGGAATGAGTCATTTGGTGAGTTTTCAGTGAAATCCAATCGCTAGACGTATGGAATACACCAACCACTCCAATTAAGAACGAACTGTCGTTGAAATTGAATCGACCAATTTCAAACACCTATTGATTTCGGATCGAGCCCAAAACTTGGGCAACATCATAATATGGTGGGAGGAGTCATTTGGTTACTTTTGAGTGAAATCCAATCGCTAGAAGTAGGGAATACACCAACCACTCCAGTTAGGAACGAACTGCCGTTGAACTTGAATTGTCCAATTTCTCACACCTATTGATTTCGGATCGAGCCCAAAACATGGGCAACATCATAATATGGTGGGAGGAGTCATTTGGTGAGTTTTGAGTGAAATCCAATTGCTAGAAGTATGGAATACACCAACCACCCCAGTTCGGAACGAACTGCCGTTGAACTTGAATTGTCCAATTTGGAACACCTATTGAATTCGTATCGAGCCCAAAACTTGGGCAACAACATAATATAGTGGGAGGAGTCATTTGGTGAGTTTTGAGTGAAATCCAATCGCTAGAAGTACGGAATACACCAACCACTCCAATTAGGAACGAACTGCCGTTGAACTTGAATTGTCCAATTTGGAACACCTATTGATTTCGGATCGAGCCCAAAACTTGGGCAACATCATAATATGGTGGGAGGAGTCATTTGGTTAGTTTTGAGTGAAATCCAATCGCTAGAAGTATGGAATACACCAACCACTCCAGTTAGGAACGAACTGCCGTTGAACTTCAATTGTCCAATTTCTCACACCTATTGATTTCGACTCGAGCCCCAAACTTGGGCAACATCATAATATGGTGGGAGGAGTCATGTGGTGAGTTTTGAGTGAAATCCCATGGCTAGAAGTATGGAGTACACCAACCACTGCAATTAGGAACGAACTGCCGTTGAACTTGAATTGTCCAATTTCTAACACCTATTAATTTCGTATCGAGCCGAAAACATGGGCAACATCTTAATATGGTGGGAGGAGTCATTTGGTGAGTTTTGAGTGAAATCCAATCGCTAGAAGTGTGGAATACACCAACCACTCCAATTAGGAACGAACTGCCGTTGAACTTGAATTGTCCAATTTGGAACACCTATTGATTTTGGATCGAGCCCAAAACTTGGGCAACATCATAATTTGGTGGAAGGAGTCATTTGGTGAGTTTTCAGTGAAATCCAATGGCTAGACGTATGGAATACACCAACCACCCCAGTTCGGAACGAACTGCTGTTGAACTTGAATTGTCCAATTCGGAACACCTATTGAATTCGGATCGAGCCCAAAACTTGGGGAACAACATAATATGGTGGGAGGAGTCATTTGGTGAGTTTTGAGTGAAATGCAATGGCTAGAAGTATGGAATAGACCAACCACTCCAATTAGGAACGAACTGCCGTTGAACTTCAATTGTCCAATTTCTCACACCTATTGATTTCGACTCGAGCCCCAAACTTGGGCAACATCATAATATGGTGGGAGGAGTCATGTGGTGAGTTTTGAGTGAAATCCAATCGCTAGAAGTATGGAGTACACCAACCACTGCAATTAGGAACGAACTGCCGTTGAACTTGAATTGTCCAATTTCTAACACCTATTGATTTCGTATCGAGCCGAAAACATGGGCAACATCTTAATATGGTGGGAGGAGTCATTTGGTGAGTTTTGAGTGAAATCCAATTGCTAGAAGTATGGAATACACCAACCACCCCAGTTCGGAACGAACTGCCGTTGAACTTGAATTGTCCAATTTGGAACACCTATTGAATTCGTATCGAGCCCAAAACTTGGGCAACAACATAATATAGTGGGAGGAGTCATTTGGTGAGTTTTGAGTGAAATCCAATCGCTAGAAGTACGGAATACACCAACCACTCCAATTAGGAACGAACTGCCGTTGAACTTGAATTGTCCAATTTGGAACACCTATTGATTTCGGATCGAGCCCAAAACTTGGGCAACATCATAATATGGTGGGAGGAGTCATTTGGTTAGTTTTGAGTGAAATCCAATCGCTAGAAGTATGGAATACACCAACCACTCCAGTTAGGAACGAACTGCCGTTGAACTTCAATTGTCCAATTTCTCACACCTATCGATTTCGACTCGAGCCCCAAACTTGGGCAACATCATAATATGGTGGGAGGAGTCATGTGGTGAGTTTTGAGTGAAATCCCATGGCTAGAAGTATGGAGTACACCAACCACTGCAATTAGGAATGAACTGCCGTTGAACTTGAATTGTCCAATTTCTAACACCTATTAATTTCGTATCGAGCCGAAAACATGGGCAACATCTTAATATGGTGGGAGGAGTCATTTGGTGAGTTTTGAGTGAAATCCAATCGCTAGAAGTGTGGAATACACCAACCACTCCAATTAGGAACGAACTGCCGTTGAACTTGAATTGTCCAATTTCTCACACCTATTGATTTCGGATCGAGCCCCAAACTTGGGCAACATCATAATTTGGTGGAAGGAGTCATTTGGTGAGTTTTCAGTGAAATCCAATCGCTAGACGTATGGAATACACCAACCACCCCAGTTCGGAACGAACTGCCGTTGAACTTGAATTGTCCAATTCGGAACACCTATTGAATTCGGATCGAGCCCAAAACTTGGGGAACAACATAATATGGTGGGAGGAGTCATTTGGTGAGTTTTGAGTGAAATGCAATGGCTAGAAGTATGGAATAGACCAACCACTCCAATTAGGAACGAACTGCCGTTGAACTTCAATTGTCCAATTTCTCACACCTATTGATTTCGACTCGAGCCCCAAACTTGGGCAACATCATAATATGGTGGGAGGAGTCATGTGGTGAGTTTTGAGTGAAATCCAATCGCTAGAAGTATGGAGTACACCAACCACTGCAATTAGGAACGAACTGCCGTTGAACTTGAATTGTCCAATTTCTAACACCTATTGATTTCGTATCGAGCCGAAAACATGGGCAACATCTTAATATGGTGGGAGGAGTCATTTGGTGAGTTTTGAGTGAAATCCAATTGCTAGAAGTATGGAATACACCAACCACCCCAGTTCGGAACGAACTGCCGTTGAACTTGAATTGTCCAATTTGGAACACCTATTGAATTCGTATCGAGCCCAAAACTTGGGCAACAACATAATATAGTGGGAGGAGTCATTTGGTGAGTTTTGAGTGAAATCCAATCGCTAGAAGTACGGAATACACCAACCACTCCAATTAGGAACGAACTGCCGTTGAACTTGAATTGTCCAATTTGGAACACCTATTGATTTCGGATCGAGCCCAAAACTTGGGCAACATCATAATATGGTGGGAGGAGTCATTTGGTTAGTTTTGAGTGAAATCCAATCGCTAGAAGTATGGAATACACCAACCACTCCAGTTAGGAACGAACTGCCGTTGAACTTCAATTGTCCAATTTCTCACACCTATCGATTTCGACTCGAGCCCCAAACTTGGGCAACATCATAATATGGTGGGAGGAGTCATGTGGTGAGTTTTGAGTGAAATCCCATGGCTAGAAGTATGGAGTACACCAACCACTGCAATTAGGAACGAACTGCCGTTGAACTTGAATTGTCCAATTTCTAACACCTATTAATTTCGTATCGAGCCGAAAACATGGGCAACATCTTAATATGGTGGGAGGAGTCATTTGGTGAGTTTTGAGTGAAATCCAATCGCTAGAAGTGTGGAATACACCAACCACTCCAATTAGGAACGAACTGCCGTTGAACTTGAATTGTCCAATTTCTCACACCTATTGATTTCGGATCGAGCCCCAAACTTGGGCAACATCATAATTTGGTGGAAGGAGTCATTTGGTGAGTTTTCAGTGAAATCCAATCGCTAGACGTATGGAATACACCAACCACCCCAGTTCGGAACGAACTGCCGTTGAACTTGAATTGTCCAATTCGGAACACCTATTGAATTCGGATCGAGCCCAAAACTTGGGGAACAACATAATATGGTGGGAGGAGTCATTTGGTGAGTTTTGAGTGAAATGCAATGGCTAGAAGTATGGAATAGACCAACCACTCCAATTAGGAACGAACTGCCGTTGAACTTCAATTGTCCAATTTCTCACACCTATTGATTTCGACTCGAGCCCCAAACTTGGGCAACATCATAATATGGTGGGAGGAGTCATGTGGTGAGTTTTGAGTGAAATCCAATCGCTAGAAGTATGGAGTACACCAACCACTGCAATTAGGAACGAACTGCCGTTGAACTTCAATTGTCCAATTTCTAACACCTATTGATTTCGTATCGAGCCGAAAACATGGGCAACATCTTAATATGGTGGGAGGAGTCATTTGGTGAGTTTTGAGTGAAATCCAATCGCTAGAAGTATGGAATACACCAACCACTCCAATTAGGAACGAACTGCCGTCGAACTTGAATTGTCCAATTTGGAACACCTATTGATTTTGGATCGAGCCCAAAACTTGGGCAACATCATAATTTGGTGGAAGGAGTCATTTGGTGAGTTTTCAGTGAAATCCAATCGCTAGACGTATGGAATACACCAACCACCCCAGTTCGGAACGAACTGTCGTTGAACTTGAATTGTCCAATTTGGAACACCTATTGAATTCGGATCGAGCCCAAAACTTGGGGAACAACATAATATGGTCGGAGGAGTCATTTGGTGAGTTTTGAGTGAAATCCAATCGCTAGAAGTATGGAATACACCAACCACTCCAATTAGGAACGAACTGCCGTTGAACTTGAATTGTCCAATTTGGAACACATATGGATTTCGGGTCGAGCCCAAAACTTGGGCAACATCATAATATGGGGGGAGGAGTCGTTTGGTGACTTTTGAGTGAATTCCAATCGCTAGAAGTATGGAATACACCAACCACTCCAATTTGGAACGAACTGCCGTTGAACTTGAATTGTCCAATTTGGAACACCTATTGATTTCGGATCGAGCCCAAAACTTTGGAAACATCATAATATGGTGGGAGGAGTCATTTGGTTAGTTTTGAGTGAAATCCAATCGCTAGAAGTATGGAATACACCAACCACTCCAGTTAGGAACGAACTAACGTTGAACTTGAATTGTCCAATTTGGAACACATATGGATTTCGGATCGAGCCCAAAACTTGGGCAACATCATAATATGGGGGGAGGAGTCGTTTGGTGACTTTTGAGTGAAATCCAATCGCTAGAAGTATGGAATACACCAACCACTCCAATTAGGAACGAACTGCCGTTGAACTTGAATTGTCCAATTTGGAACACCTATTGATTTCGGATCGAGCCCAAAACTTTGGAAACATCATAATATGGTGGGAGGAGTCATTTGGTTAGTTTTGAGTGAAATCCAATCGCTAGAAGTATGGAATACACCAACCACTCCAGTTAGGATCGAACTGCCGTTGAACTTGAATTGTCCAATTTCTCACACCTATTGATTTCGACTCGAGCCCCAAACTTGGGCAACATCATAATATGGTGGGAGGAGTCATTTGGTGAGTTTTGAGTGAAATCCAATCGCTAGAAGTATGGAATACACCAACCACTGCAATTAGGAACGAACTGCCGTTGAACTTGAATTGTCCAATTTCTAACACCTATTGATTTCGAATCGAGCCGAAAACATGGGCAACATCTTAATATGGTGGGAGGAGTCATTTGGTGAGTTTTGAGTGAAATCCAATCGCTAGAAGTATGGAATACACCAACCACTCCAATTAGGAACGAACTGTCGTTGAACTTGAATTGTCCAATTTGGAACACCTATTGATTTTGGTTCGAGCCCAAAACTTGGGCAACATCATAATTTGGTGGAAGGAGTCATTTGGTGAGTTTTCAGTGAAATCCAATCGCTAGACGTATGGAATACACCAACCACCCCAGTTCGGAACGAACTGCCGTTGAACTTGAATCGTCCAATTTGGAACACCTATTGAATTCGGATCGAGCCCAAAACTTGGGGAACAACATAATATGGTGGGAGGAGTCATTTGGTGAGTTTTGAGTGAAATCCAATCGCTAGAAGTATGGAATACACCAACCACTCCAATTAGGAACGAACTGCCGTTGAACTTGAATTGTCCAATTTTGAACACCTATTGAATTCGGATCGAGCCCAAAACTTGGGGAACAAGATAATATGGTGGGAGGAGTCATTTGGTGAGTTTTGAGTGAAATCCAATCGCTAGAAGTATGGAATACACCAACCACTCCAGTTAGGAACGAACTGCCGTTGAACTTGAATTGTCCAATTTGGAACACATATGGATTTCGGATGAAGCCCAAAACTTGGGCAACATCATAATATGGGGGGAGGAGTCGTTTGGTGACTTTTGAGTGAAATCCAATCGCTAGAAGTATGGAATACACCAACCACTCCAATTTGGAACGAACTGCCGTTGAACTTGAATTGTCCAATTTGGAACACCTATTGATTTCGGATCGAGCCCAAAACTTGGGCAACATCAGAATATGGTGGGAGGAGTCATTTGGTGAGTTTTGAGTGAAATCCAATCGCTAGAAGTATGGAATACACCAACCACTCCAATTAGGAACGAACTGTCGTTGAAATTGAATTGGCCAATTTCTCACACCTATTGATTTCGGATCGGGCCCAAAACTTGGGCAACATCACAATATGGTGGGAGGGGTCATTTGGTGAGTTTTGAGTGAAATCCAATCGCTAGAAGTAGGGAATACACCAACCACTCCAGTTAGGAACGAACTGCCGTTGAACTTGAATTGTCCAATTTCTCACACCTATTGATTTCGGATCGAGCCCAAAACTTGGGCAACATCAGAATATGGTGGGAGGAGTCATTTGGTGAGTTTTGAGTGAAATCAAATCGCTAGAAGTATGGAATACAACAACCACTCCAATTAGGAATGAACTGCCGTTGAACTTGAATTGTCCAATTTCTAACACCTATTGATTTCGAATCGAGCCGAAAACATGGGCAATATCTTAATATGGTGGGAGGAGTCATTTGGTGAGTTTTGAGTGAAATCCAATCGCTAGAGGTATGTAATACACCAACCACTGCAATTAGGAACGAACTGCCGTTGAACTTGAATTGTCCAGTTTGGAACACCTATTGATTTCGGATCGAGAACCAAACTTGGGCAACATCATAATATGGTGGGAGGAGTCATTTGGTGAGTTTTGAGTGAAATCCAATCGCTAGAAGTATGGAATACACCAACCACTCCAATTAGGAACGAACTGTCGTTGAAATTGGATTGACCAATTTCTCACACCTATTGATTTCAGATAGATCCCAAAACTTGGGCAACATCACAATATGGTGGGAGGAGTCATTTGGTGAGTTTTGAGTGAAATCCAGTCTCTAGAAGTATGGAATACACCAACCACTCCAGTTAGGAACGAACTGCCGTTGAACTTGAATTGTCCAATTTGGAACACCTATGGATTTCGGATCGAGCCCAAAACTTGGGCAACATCGTAATATGGTGGGAGGAGTCATTTGGTTAGTTTTCAGTGACAACCAATCGCTAGAAGTATGGAATACCCCAACCACTCCAATTAGGAACGAACTGTCGTTGAACTTGAATTGTCCAATTTGGAACACCTCTTGATTTCGAATGGAGCCCAAAACTTGTGCAACATCATAATATGGTGGGAGGAGTCATTTGGTTAGTTTTGAGTGAAATCCAATCGCTAGAAGTATGGAATACACCAACCACTCCAATTAGGAACGAACTGCCGTTGAATTGTCCAATTTGGAACACCTATTGATTTTGGATCGAGCCCAAAACTTGGGCGACATCATAATATGGTGGAAGGAGTCATTTGGTGAGTTTTCAGTGAAATCCAATCGCTAGACGTATGGAATACACCAACCACTCCAATTAAGAACGAACTGTCGTTGAAATTGAATCGACCAATTTCAAACACCTATTGATTTCGGATCGAGCCCAAAACTTGGGCAACATCATAATCTGGTGGGAGGAGTCATTTAGTGAGTTTTGAGTGAAATCCAATCGCTAGAATTATGGAATACACCAACCACCCCAGTTAAGTTTGGGAAGGGATATTACATAAAGAAAAAAAAAAAACTTCACTCAATTGGTGAAAGAAAAGAAAAAAAAAAAAAAGTTGTGATTAAGTGGTGGTTGATTGAAAATTCATTTTTGGGCCTTCAAAATAAATTGGTGTTTGGAAAGGAGTGTGAATCAATGTAAATGAAGGTATAAGGAGTTTTGATCATGTAAAAGAAAAAATCTAATTGTGATGATTCGAAGTCTTGTAAACTATTATTTTATGCTCTTACATTTTGAGTTCCTTGGACTTTGTATTATCCATACCTTTCATTTCTTACTCACCTTACACCCTTGGCCCCATTACAACCTATAATAAAGACCTAAATTGATCTTAAATGTCATCTGGTTGAATTGCATGCATTTTCTTACTTTTAAGTGTTTGGCATCCTTCTTGAGATCATATTAATGCAAGTTCTTCATCTTCCTATTTTTGAGTTAAGTCCCTTATGATTTAACTCTAATCTCATGTTTATAACTGAGTGTTGCATTGTAGCCCTCTTCTGAGTGATTCATTTGTGAGAGGACAACTTTGGTGAGATTTGAAGTTGCATTTGTGCTTGGTATGATTTTTGAAATTGTGTGAAAACTAAGATTGGGGAATTTGTTGCATTTGGCTATCACACTACTCCACTTTGAGCATGTTGCGTTTTGAACTTTGCCACCCTGTAAATATTGAAAAAAAAAAAACTGAGCTTTTATTGTTAAAACTTTTGAGTCATGTGCATGAGTCATTTATCTTCAGAAAATGTTCGGGAAGATTGTTTTGAGTCTTTTTTTTTATTTTTGTTTTTGTTTTTGTTTTATTTTGCTTAAGGACTAACAAATCTAATAAGTTTTCTAACCACTTTGTTTTGTGGAGTTAGGAAAACGTTTGTGGGTGTCGTATCTGTTAAACCCTCAGGAGACACAACTCCTCCTACTAGGGATGCCTAGAGGTTTAAAGGCTTGTTGCATATGCTCAATGCAATCGAGTTACCTGCGGAAGTGGTTTACTTAACTTCTTGTTTTGTTTTTATCTTTGTTTTCCTTTTGTTTTGCTCGAGGACTAGCAAAATGTAGGTTTGGGGGTATTTGATCGGTTCATAATTGTATATCATTTTGTACCCTTCTAGCTTATGATTTGGTTATGTTATTAAGTTAAACTTGTGCTTTTAATCCATTTTCTGTTTTGATAAGTCCATAATTTCATACACTTGCTTGCCTTCTTTACTTAGTGATTTTGCTTAGTTTCTCTTTATTTTGAGTCACTTACCTCTATTTGTGTGTTTTGTAGGTTAAGATAGCAAGAGATCACATTTGATGCAATCCATGCATGTTAAGGGCTGATTGGCAAAGAGCAAGAGCTTAAAGACAAAACCAAAGTTGGGCCACAATTCTTGTCAGTCCAGTTTCGTAAGTCAACTTGCAGGTCTCATTTCAGCAATCTGCACAATTCGGATGAGGAGACATTCTTCACAGAACTTGTTCCAATGGGTGTCTACTACAAAATATCCAAATTTCCGCCCAATTGGACATTTGTGGAGTGCTCAGCCCGTCCAACACCCAACCCTGCTCAGGAGGATTTGCAGCTGCCAGCTTTGAGCCTTGTCTCCTCCTTTAAGCCATGTGCCTCACCCATGCTGCAACTGACTTTGGATCCAACATAATGAGTGAAGTGGGGAGGCATTCCAGCTATGAAATTCTAAAGGAGCAAGTTGGTACATGCTGGAGTTATTATAGAGAAAGCATGTGCATGCATGTAAAGCAAAGAAATGAAATGAAGTCAATTCCAGTCTCTGTTCGGCTGCCAACTTGCAAGGCCAAAAACGCACACTTCTACTGCTCCGATGAGAATACTTTCTTCATAGAAGTTGTTCCAATGGGTGTCTAGTATAACATATCCAAATTTGAGCACCATTGGATACGTTTTGAAACCTCTGGCCTTCCTACACCAAGACTGGTTCAGAAAACTCGTTTTTCAGCAACCAAAAGACAACCACATGGGTTGGCAACCAAAAGGCAACCACATGGGTTGGCAGCAAAGGCAGCCACAACTGATCACCTTTGAACCCATGTGAAGATGCTTGAGGTGCAGCAGCAAAAGATGAAGGATGGTGTGGGAATCCATCATGATGTTCCTCCCTCTTAGCCCTATAAATAGAGAAGCCTTCAAGCTTCAAATCACACCCCAAGGGTGGGAGCTCTCAAACACTTCTCTAGAGCTCCCTTCCCTTCTCTCCCTCAAATTCTCTTAGTTTCTCTTTCTAAGTTTTCAATTGTTGTAATGAAATTCTGAAATTCTGATTAAGTTTTTCTTAGTTTCACTTTACTTTTCATTGTAATGTACATTCTTTCTTAAGTTTCAAGTTTAATTAGTTTCCAAGTTTCAATTATGGTTTTTGTTCTTATTCATTATGCTTATAAGTTAATAGGCAAGTTTGAATGATTGATCACCATTTAGGCTTGCATGTTAGCTATCTTGGTTTGAATTAAGAGTAGACACCATGCTTTAATTCGAATTGAACTATGAATAAGAAGAGTATGTATGGACATTCGACAACAGGGATTAGATACATGCTTGGTTGTTTAAATTGTTCTTCTATGCTTAATGGGTTCCTAATGCTTAGTTTTAGGTTAGACAACAAATGATCAAATTAGGGAATTAGGAACACAAGGTTATGACCAAACACCATGGCTTAATCATACTTTAGCTAGAATCAATCCGTTAATCTAATTGAACTTGGGAACTTATCTACTTGAGTTATTTTCTTTTCTTTCTTTCTTGTTTTATTTATTTTCTATCTTGTTCTTCTGTTTTGTGTAGGAAAACTGACTTGGATTATTCAATCACCAATCCTCGTGGGATCGACCTCGCACTTACATATGCTATACTACCAAACGGCTCGTGCACTTGCGAGTATCACAAGTTGAGGATGCAGCTGAATCTATTTTGGTGCAGCTGAATCGACGCAACAGGTTTTACATACTTGTAGCGATTGGATTTCACTCAAAACTCACCAAATGACTCCTCCCACCATATTATGATGTTGCCCAAGTGTTGGGCTCGATCCGAAATCAATAGGTGTGAGAAATTGGACAATTCAAGTTCAACGGCAGTTCGTTCCTAATTGGAGTGGTTGGTGTATTCCATACTTCTAGCGATTGGATTTCACTGAAAACTCACCAAATGACTCCTCCCCCAATATTATGATGTTGCCCAAGTTTGGTGCTCGATCCGAAATCAATAGGTGTGAGAAATTGGACAATTCAAGTTCAACGGCAGTTCGTTCCTAATTGGAGTGGTTGGTGTATTCCATACTTCTAGCCATTGGATTTCACTCAAAACTCACCAAATGACTCCTCCCACCATATTATGATGTTGCCCAAGTTTTGGGCTCGATCCGAAATCAATAGGTGTTCCAAATTGGACAATTCAAGTTCAACGGCAGTTCGTTCCTAATTGGAGTGGTTGGTGTATTCCATACTTCTAGCGATTGGATTTCCCTCAAAACTCACCAATTGACTCCTCCCACCATATTATGATGTTGCCCAAGTTTTGGGCTCGATCCGAAATCAATAGGTGTGAAAAATTGGACAATTCAAGTTCAACGGCAGTTCGTTCCTAATTGGAGTGGTTGGTGTATTCCATACTTCTAGCGATTGGATTTCACTCAAAAGTCACCAAATGACTCCTCCCACCATATTATGATATTTCCCAAGTTTTCGGCTCGATCCGAAATCAATAGGTGTTCCAAATTGGACAATTCAAGTTCAACGGCAGTTCGTTCCTAATTGGAGTGGTTGGTGTATTCCATACTTCTAGCGATTGGATTTCACTGAAAACTCACCAAATGACTCCTCCCACCATATTATGATGTTGCCCAAGTTTTGGGCTTGATCCGAAATCAATAGGTGTGAGAAATTGGACAATTCAAGTTCAACGGCAGTTCGTTCCTAATTGGAGTGGTTGGTGTATTCCATACTTCTAGCGATTGGATTTCACTCAAAAGTCACCAAATGACTCCTCCCACCATATTATGATATTTCCCAAGTTTTCGGCTCGATCCGAAATCAATAGGTGTTCCAAATTGGACAATTCAAGTTCAACGGCAGTTCGTTCCTAATTGGAGTGGTTGGTGTATTCCATACTTCTAGCGATTGGATTTCACTCAAACCTCACCAAATGACTCCACCCACCATATTATGATGTTGCCCAAGTTTTGGGCTCGATCCGAAATCAATAGGTGTGAGAAATTGGACAATTCAAGTTCAACGGCAGTTCGTTCCTAATTGGAGTGGTTGGTGTATTCCATACTTCTAGCGATTGGATTTCACTCAAAAGTCACCAAATGACTCCTCCCACCATATTATGATGTTGCCCAAGTTTTGGGCTCGATCCGAAATCAAAAGGTGTTCAAAACTGGACAATTCAAGTTCAACGGCACTGCGTTCCTAATTGGAGTGGTTGGTGTATTCCATACTTCTAGCGATTGGATTTCACTCAAAACTCACCAAATGACTCCTCCCACCATATTATGATGTTGCCCAAGTTTTGGGCTCGATCCGAAATCAATAGGTGTGAGAAATTGGACAATTCAAGTTCAACGGCAGTTCGTTCCTAATTGGAGTGGTTGGTGTATTCCACACTTCTAGCGATTGGATTTCACTCAAAACTCACCAAATGACTCCTCCCACCATATTATGATGTTGCCCATGTTTTGTGCTCGATCCGAAATCAATAGGTGTTCCAAACTGGACAATTCAAGTTCAACGGCAGTTCGTTCCTAATTGGAGTGGTTGGTGTATTCCATACTTCTAGCGATTGGATTTCACTCAAAACTCACCAAATGACTCCTCCCACCATATTATGATGTTGCCCAGGTTTGGTGCTCGATCCGAAATTAATAGGTGTTCCAAACTTGACAATTCAAGTTCAACGGCAGTTCGTTCCTAATTGGAGTGGTTTGTGTATTCCATACTTCTAGCGATTGGATTTCCCTCAAAACTCACCAAATGACTCCTCCCACCATATTATGATGTTGCCCAAGTTTTGGGCTCGACCCGAAATCAATAGGTGTGAGAAATTGGACAATTCAAGTTCCACCGCAGTTCGTTCCTAATTGGAGTGGTTGGTGTATTCCATACTTCTAGCGATTGGATTTAAATCAAAACTAAACAAATGACTCCTCCCACCATATTATGATGTTGCCCAAGTTTTGGGCTCGATCCGAAATCAATAGGTGTGAGAAATTAGACAATTCAAGTTCAACGGCAGTTTGTTCCTAATTGGAGTGGTTGGTGTATTCCACACTTCTAGCGATTGGATTTCACTCAAAACTAACCAAATGACTCCTCCCACCATATTATGATGTTTCCCAAGTTTTGGGCTCGATCCGAAATCAATAGGTGTTCCAAATTGGACAATTCAAGTTCAACGGCAGGTCGTTCCTAATTGGAGTGGTTGGTGTATTCCATACTTCTAGCGATTGGATTTCACTCAAAACTCACCAAATGACTCCTCCCACCATATTATGATGTTGCCCAAGTTTGGTGCTCGATCCGAAATCAATAGGTGTTCCAAACTGGACAATTCATGTTCAACGGCAGTTCGTTCCTAATTGGAGTGGTTGGTGTATTCCACACTTCTAGCGATTGGATTTCACTGAAAACTCACCAAATGACTCCTCCCACCATATTATGATGTTGCCCAAGTTTTGGGCTTGATCCGAAATCAATAGGTGTGAGAAATTGGACAATTCAAGTTCAACGGCAGTTCGTTCCTAATTGGAGTGGTTGGTGTATTCCATACTTCTAGCGATTGGATTTCACTCAAAAGTCACCAAATGACTCCTCCCACCATATTATGATATTTCCCAAGTTTTCGGCTCGATCCGAAATCAATAGGTGTTCCAAATTGGACAATTCAAGTTCAACGGCAGTTCGTTCCTAATTGGAGTGGTTGGTGTATTCCATACTTCTAGCGATTGGATTTCACTGAAAACTCACCAAATGACTCCTCCCACCATATTATGATGTTGCCCAAGTTTTGGGCTTGATCCGAAATCAATAGGTGTGAGAAATTGGACAATTCAAGTTCAACGGCAGTTCGTTCCTAATTGGAGTGGTTGGTGTATTCCATACTTCTAGCGATTGGATTTCACTCAAAAGTCACCAAATGACTCCTCCCACCATATTATGATATTTCCAAAGTTTTCGGCTCGATCCGAAATCAATAGGTGTTCCAAATTGGACAATTCAAGTTCAACGGCAGTTCGTTCCTAATTGGAGTGGTTGGTGTATTCCATACTTCTAGCGATTGGATTTCACTCAAACCTCACCAAATGACTCCACCCACCATATTATGATGTTGCCCAAGTTTTGGGCTCGATCCGAAATCAATAGGTGTGAGAAATTGGACAATTCAAGTTCAAGGGCAGTTCGTTCCTAATTGGAGTGGTTGGTGTATTCCATACTTCTAGCGATTGGATTTCACTCAAAACTCACCAAATGACTCCTCCCACCATATTATGATGTTACCCAAGTTTTGGACTCGATCCGAAATCAATAGGTGTGAGAAATTGGACAATTCAAGTTCAACGGCAGTTCGTTCCTAATTGGAGTGGTTCGTGTATTCCATACTTCTAGCGATTGGATTTCACTCAAAACTCACCAAATGACTCCTCCCACCATATTATGATGTTGCCCAAGTTTTGGGCTCGATCCGAAATCAATAGGTGTTCCAAATTGGACAATTCAAGTTCAACGGCAGGTCGTTCCTAATTGGAGTGGTTGGTGTATTCCATACTTCTAGCGATTGGATTTCACTCAAAACTCACCAAATGACTCCTCCCACCATATTATGATGTTGCCCAAGTTTGATGCTTGATCCGAAATCAATAGGTGTTCCAAACTGGACAATTCAAGTTCAACGGCAGTTCGTTCCTAATTGGAGTGGTTGGTGTATTCCATACCTCTAGCGATTGGATTTCACTCAAAACTCACCAAATGACTCCTCCGACCATTTTATGATGTTGCCAAAGTTTGGGGCTCGATCCGAAATCAATAGGTGTGAGAAATTGGACAATTCAAGTTCAACGGCAGTTCGTTCCTAATTGCAGTGGTTAGTGTATTCCATACTTCTTGCGATTGGATTTCACTCAAAACTCACCAAACGACTCCTCCCACCATATTATGATGTTGCCCAAGTTTTGGGCTCGATCCGAAATCAATAGGTGTTCCAAATTGGACAATTCAAGTTCAACGGCAGTTCGTTCCTAATTGCAGTGGTTGGTGTATTTCACACTTCTAGGGATTGGATTTCACTCAAAACTCACCAAATGACTCCTCCCACCATATTATGATGTTGCCCAAGTTTGGGGCTCGATCCGAAATCAATAGGTGTGAGAAATTGGACAATTCAAGTTCAACGGCAGTTCGTTCCTAATTGGAGTGGTTGGTGTATTCCATACTTCTAGAGATTGGATTTCACTCCAAACTCACCAAATGACTCCTCCCACCATCTTATGATGTTGCCCAAGTTTGGGGCTCGATCCGAAATCAATAGGTGTGAGAAATTGGACAATTCAAGTTCAACGGCAGTTCGTTCCTAATTGCAGTGGTTAGTGTATTCCATACTTCTAGCGATTGGATTTCAATCAAAACTCACCAAATGACTCCTCCCACCATATTATGATGTTGCCCAAGTTTTGGGCTAGATCCGAAACCAATAGGTGTTCCAAATTGGACAATTCAAGTTCAACGGCGGTTCGTTCCTAATTGCATTGGTTGGTGTATTCCATACTTCTAGCGATTGGATTTCACTCAAAACTCACCAAATGACTCCTCCCCCCATATTATGATGTTGCCCAAGTTTTGGGCTCGATCCGAAATCAATAGGTCTTCCAAATTTGACAATTAGAGTTCAACGGCAGTTCGTTCCTAATTGGAGTGGTTGGTGTATTCCACAATTCTAGCGATTGGATTTCACTCAAAACTCACCAAATGACTCCTCCCACCATATTATGATGTTGCCCAAGTTTTGGGCTCGATCCGAAATCAATAGGTGTGAGAAATTGGACAATTCAAGTTCAACGGCAGTACTTTCCTAATTGCAGTGGTTGGTGTATTCCATACTTCTAGGGATTGGATTTCACTCAAAACTCACCAAATGACTCCTCCCACCATATTATGATGTTGCCCAAGTTTTGGGCTCGATCCGAAATCAATAGGTGTTCCCAATTGGACAATTCAAGTTCAACGGCAGTTCGTTCCTAATTTGAGTGGTTGGTGTATTCCATACTTCTAGCGATTGGATTTCACTCAAAACTCACCAAATGACTCCTCCCACCATATTATGATGTTACCCAAGTTTTGGACTCGATCCGAAATCAATAGGTGTGAGAAATTGGACAATTCAAGTTCAACGGCAGTTCGTTCCTAATTGGAGTGGTTCGTGTATTCCATACTTCTAGCGATTGGATTTCACTCAAAACTCACCAAATGACTCCTCCCACCATATTATGATGTTGCCCAAGTTTTGGGCTCGATCCGAAATCAATAGGTGTTCCAAATTGGACAATTCAAGTTCAACGGCAGGTCGTTCCTAATTGGAGTGGTTGGTGTATTCCATACTTCTAGCGATTGGATTTCACTCAAAACTCACCAAATGACTCCTCCCACCATATTATGATGTTGCCCAAGTTTGATGCTTGATCCGAAATCAATAGGTGTTCCAAACTGGACAATTCAAGTTCAACGGCAGTTCGTTCCTAATTGGAGTGGTTGGTGTATTCCATACCTCTAGCGATTGGATTTCACTCAAAACTCACCAAATGACTCCTCCGACCATTTTATGATGTTGCCAAAGTTTGGGGCTCGATCCGAAATCAATAGGTGTGAGAAATTGGACAATTCAAGTTCAACGGCAGTTCGTTCCTAATTGCAGTGGTTAGTGTGTTCCATACTTCTAGCGATTGGATTTCACTCAAAACTCACCAAATGACTCCTCCCACCATATTATGATGTTGCCCAAGTTTTGGGCTCGATCCGAAATCAATAGGTGTTCCGAATTGGACAATTCAAGTTCAACGGCAGTTCGTTCCTAATTGCAGTGGTTGGTGTATTTCATACTTCTAGCGATTGGATTTCACTCAAAACTCACCAAATGACTCCTCCCACCATATTATGATGTTGCCCTAGTTTTGGGCTCGATACGAAATCAATAGGTCTTCCAAATTTGACAATTAGAGTTCAACGGCAGTTCGTTCCTAATTGGATTGATTGGTGTATTCCATACCTCTAGCGATTGGATTTCACTCAAAACTCACCAAATGACTCCTCCGACCATATTATGTTGTTGCCCAAGTTTGGGGCTCGATCCGAAATCAATAGGTGTGAGAAATTGGAGAATTCAAGTTCAACGGTAGTTCGTTCCTAACTGGAGTGGTTGGTGTATACCATACTTCTAGCGATTGGATTTCACTCAAATCTCACCAAATGACTCCCCCTACCATATTATGACGTTGCCCAAGTTTTGGGCACGATACGAAATCAATAGGTGTTCCAAATTGGACAATTCAAGTTCAACGGCAGTTAGTTCCTAATTGGAGTCGTTGGTGTATTCCAAACTTCTAGGGATTGGATTTCACTCAAAACTCACCAAATGACTCCTCCCACCATATTATGATGTGGCACAAGTTTGGGGTTCGATCCGAAATCAATACGTGTGAGAAATTGGACAATTCAAGTTCAACGGCAGTTCGTTCCCAATTGGAGTGGTTGGTGTATTCCATACTTTTAGCGATTGGATTTCACTCAAAACCCACCAAATGACTCCTCTCACCATATTATGATGTTGCCCAAGTTTTGGGCTCGATCCGAAATCAATAGGTGCGAGAATTTGGACTATTCAAGTGCAACGGCAGTTCTTTCCTAATTCGAGTGGTTGGTGTATTCCATACTTCTAGCAATTGGATTTCACTCAAAACTCACCAAATGACTCCTCCCACCATATTATAATGTTGCCCAAGTTTTGGGCCCGATCCGAAATCAATAGGTGTTCCAAATTGGACAATTCAAGTTCAACGGCAGTTCGTTCCTAATTGGAGTGGTTGGTGTTTTCCATACTTCTAGCGATTGGATTTCACTCAAAACCCACCAAATGACTCCTCCCACCATATTATGATGTTGCCGAAGTTTTGGGCTCGATCCAAATTCAATAGGTGTGAGAAATTGGTCAATTCAATTTCAACGACAGTTCTTTCCTAATTGGAGTGGTTGGTGTATTACATACTTCTAGCGATTGGATTTCACTCAAAACTCACCAAATGGCTCCTCCCACCATATTATGATGTTGCCCAAGTTTTGGGCTCGATCCGAAATCAATAGGTGTTCCAAATTGGACAATTCAAGTTCAACGGCAGTTCGTTCCAAATTGGAGTGGTGGGTGTATTCCATACTTCTAGCGATTCGATTTCACTCAAAACTCACCAAATGACTCCACCCACGATATTATGATGTTGCCCAAGTTTTGGGCTCGATCCGAAATCAATAGGTGTGAGAAATTGGACAATTCAAGTTCAACGGCAGTTCATTCATAATTGGAGTGGTTGGTTTATTCCATACTTCTAGCGATTGGATTTCACTCAAAACACACCAAATGTCTCCTCCCACCATATTATGATGTTGCCCATGTTTGGGGCTCGATCCGAAATCAATAGGAGTTCCAAATTGGACAATTCAAGTTCAACGGCAGTTCGTTCCTAATTGGAGTTGTTGGTGTATTCCACACTTCTAGCGATTGGATTTCACTCAAAACTCACCAAATGACTCCTCCCACGATATTATGATGTTGCCCAAGTTTTGGGCTCGATCCGAAATCAATAGGTGTGAGAAATTGGACAATTCAATTTCAACGGCAGCTCGTTCCTACTTGGAGTGGTTGGTGTATTCCACACTTCTAGCGATTGGATTTCACTCAAAACTCACCAAATGACTCCTCCCACCATATTATGATGTTGCCCAAGTTTTGGGCTCTATCCGAAATCAATAGGTGTTCCAAATTGGACAATTCAAGTTCAACGGCAGTTCGTTCCTAACTGGAGTGGTTGGTGTATTCCATACTTCTAGCGATTGGATTTTACTCAAAACTCACCAAATGACTCCCCACACCATATTATGATGTTGCCCAAGTTTTCGGCTCGATCCGAAATCAATAGGTGTGAGAAATTGGTCAATTCAATTTCGACGACAGTTTGTTCCTAATTGGAGTCGTTGGTGTATTCCATACGTCTAGCGATTGGATTTCACTCAAAACTCACCAAATGACTCCTCCCACCATATTATGATGTTGCCCAAGTTTTGGGCTCGATCCGAAATCAATAGGTGTGAGAAATTGGTCAATTCAATTTCAACGACAGTTCGTTCCTAATTGGAGTGGTTGGTGTATTCCATACGTCTAGCGATTGGATTTCACTCAAAACTCACCAAATGACACCTCCCTCCATATTATGATGTGGCACAAGTTTGGGGTTCGATCTGAAATCAATAGGTGTGAGAAATTGGACAATTCAAGTTCAATGGCAGTTCGTTCCCAATTGGAGTGGTTGGTGTATTCCACACTTCTAGCGATTGGATTTCACTCAAAACCCACCAAATGACTCCTCCCACCATATTATGATGTTGCCCAAGTTTTGGGCTCAATCCGAAATCAATAGGTGCGAGAAATTGGACTATTCAAGTGCAACGGCAGTTCTTTCCTAATTGGAGTGGTTGGTGTATTCCATACTTCTAGCGATTGGATTTCACTTAAAACTCACCAAATGACTCCTCCCTCCATATTATGATGTTGCCCAAGTTTGGGGCTCGATCCGAAATCAATAGGTATGAGAAATTAGACAATTCAAGTTCAACGGCAGTTCGTTCCTAATTGGAGTGGTTGGTGTATTCCATACTTCTAGCGATTGGATTTCACTTAAAACTCACCAAACGACTCCCCCCACCATATTATGACGTTACCCAAGTTTTGGGCTCGATCCGAAATGAAAAGGTGTTCCAAATTGGACAATACAAGTTCAACGGCAGTTCTTTCCTAATTGCAGTGGTTGGTGTATTCCATACTTCTAGCGATTGGATTTCACTCAAAACTAACCAAATGACTCCTCCCACCATATTATGATGTTGCCCAAGTTTTGGGCTCGATCCGAAATCAATGGGTGTGAGAAATTGGACAATTCAAGTTCAACGGCAGTTCGTTCTTAATTGGAGTGGTTGTTGTATTCCATACTTCTAGCGATTGGATTTCACTCAAAACTCACCAAATGACTCCACCCACCATATTATGATGTTGCCCAAGTTTTGGGCTCGATCAGAAATCAATAGGTGGGAGAAATTGGACAATTCAAGTTCGACGGCAGTTCATTCCTAATTGGAGTGGTTGGTGGCGATTGGATTTCACTCAAAACTCACCAAATGACCCCTCCTACCATATTATGATGTTGCCCAAGTTTTGGGCTCGATCCGAAATCAATAGGTGTTCCAAATTGGACAATTCAAGTTCAACGGCAGTTCGTTCCTAATTGGAGTGGTTGGTGTTTTCCATACTTCTAGCGATTGGATTTCACTCAAAACCCACCAAATGACTCCTCCCACCATATTATGATGTTGCCCAAGTTTTGGGCTTGATCCGAAATCAATAGGTGTGAGAAATTGGACAATTCCAGTTCAACGGCAGTTCGTTTCAAATTCGAGTGGTTGGTGTATTGCATACTTCTAACGATTGGATTTCACTCCAAACTCACCAAATGACTCCTCCCACCATATTATGATGTTGCCCAAGTTTTGGGCTCGATCCGAAATCAATAGGTGTTCCAAATTGGACAATTCAAGTTCAACGGCAGTTCGTGTCAAATTCGAGTGGTTGGTGTATTGCATACTTCTAACGATTGGATTTCACTCAAAACTCACCAAATGACTCCTCCCACCATATTATGATGTTGCCCAAGTTTTGGGCTCGATCCGAAATCAATAGGTGTGAGAAATTGGTCAATTCAATTTCAGCGACAATTCGTTCCTAATTGGAGTGGTTGGTGTATTCCATACTTCTAGCGATTGGATTTCACTCAAAACTCACCAAATGACTCCTCCCACCAAATTATTATGTTGCCCAAGTTTGGGGCTCGATCCGAAATCAATAGGTGTGAGAAATTGGACAATTCAAGTTCAACGGCAGTTCGTTCCTAATTGGAGTGGTTGGTGCATTCCATATTTCTAGCGATTGGATTTCACTCAAAACTCACCAAATGACTCCTCCCACCATATTATGATGTTGCCCAAGTTTTGGGCTCTATCCGAAATCAATAGATGTTCCAAATTGGACAATTCAAGTTCAACGGCAGTTCGTTCCTAACTAGAGTGGTTGGTGTATTCCATACTTCTAGCGATTGGATTTCACTCAAAACTCACCAAATGACTCCTCCCACCATATTATGACGTTGCCCAAGTTTTGGGCTCGATCCGAAATCAAAAGGTGTTCCAAATTGGACAATTCAAGTTCAACGGCAGTTCGTTCCTAATTGCAGTGGTTGGTGTATTCCATACTTCTAGCGATTGGATTTCACTCAAAACTCACCAAATGACTCCTCCCACCATATTATGATGTAGCCCAAGTTTCGGGCTCGTTCCGAAATCAATAGGTTCAGAAATTGGACAATTCAAGTTCAACGGTAGTTCGTTCCTAATGGGAGAGGTCAAGGATAGTGGAGGTGAATCGACACCAGCTAGAAGTATTGCGGGACGAGAATAAAAACCTATCAAAAATGGTAGAGTTGTACTCTCGCGACATGCGAAAACAGCTGGAGGACCTAGACCGACCGGGTAAACGCAAACAAGCAGATCGCGAGAGTAGTTACGCTCAAGCTAAGATTGCGATCTTTGGGAGCTCAAGTGATGAGCCCCAAGAGGCTGTGCATGAAGCCCCGGAAGAGGACAGCCAGAGGGCCAAACTCAAAGCTCCAATGGTCGAGACACCAAGCACCGAGAAGAAATGATTTCCTACTGCATTATTGTTGTTTTTATTTTATTTTGTTGTTTTTGTATTTTCGTTATTTTGTTTCGGAAATAAAAGAGTAAGGTTGCAGGAAGAAAAAGAAAAAGAAAATGAAAACACACTTCCCAACTAAAATAAAACAAAGACGACAAACGGAAAAGAAAACACATTTCCCTAACTAAAATAAGACAAAGAAGATAGCCGAAAGGGAAAGGCAAAAACACAAAACACTAGAAAATGAAAATAACGGGCAAAAACATAAAACACCAGAAAACACGGAAAAAAGAAAAGTAAAGTGAAAGTTAATGTGCTCCCCCTTGAAGCGATTAGGTCGAGCATGCCCGGGAAATCCGAAATGGTGTTGGCTCTCTCTCATCAGCATATGTCTATTTACACCACACCTCTGCAAGCGGATGATACGCAGCATTTCTTCCTGCAAACTCAAGGAAAAACATCAAAAAATTCAGAAGCAAAACAAATGGCATCCTCATGCACTCACCTTGATGATCTCAACCTTGAGCTCTCACTTGCACCACCAAATGCCCAGACAAGGGCTCCTCCAAACACTGTCTTTCCAAACTCTTCATATCATCACGGCACGCCCTCAAACTTTGCTGAGGCAATACCGAACTTTTCTGAGGCACTGTCGAACAGAGCAGTGCTGCTAGGAGGCATGATTAGCAGCAAGCTCACTCCGACAGATCATCTGCATGTGGCACAGAGGTCTGATAAGGCAGCGGTAGAGGAGTCCCACAATTTAACTGTGCTCCACGCGGTCTCCGCTACCAATTTGGGCATGCAATTACTGCAATTAGTGGAGGTATAAGGCTTTGTGGTCTATTTGATCACCTAAAAAAAAAAAGAGTGAAAATCTCAAGCGTGATGTTTCAAAGTCTTTTAGTTAACGATTGTATGCTCTTACATTGTGAGTTCCTTGGACTTTGTTGTATCCATATCCTTCATTTCTTACTCACCTTACACCCTTAGCCCCATTACAACCTATAATAAAGACCTAAATTGATCCTAAATGTCATGTGGTTGATTTGCACACATTTTTCAGCTTTTAAGTGTTTAGCATCCTTCTTGAGATCATATTCATGCATGTTTTTCATCTTGCTAATTTTGAGTTAAGTCCCTTATGGTTTAATTCTATTATCATATTTACTATTGAGTGTTGCATTGTAACCCTCTTCCGGGTGATTCATTTGTGAGAGGACAACTTTGGTGAGATTTGAAGTTACATTTGTGCTTGGTATGATTTTTGAAGTTGTGTGAAAACTGAAATTGGAGAATGAGTTTCATTTGGCCATCACACTACTACACTTGAGCATGTTGTGTTCTGAACTTTGCCGCCTTGTGACTAATGTCTAAACTGAGTTTTTCTTGTGAAAACTTTTGAGTCGTTTGCATGAGTCGCTCTCTCTTTGGAAAGTGTTCGGAAAGTTTGTTTCGAGTCTTGTTTTAGTTTCTATTTTGCTCGAGGACTAGCAAAAGATAAGTTTGGGAAGTTTGTTCGGTTCATTTTTACACATGATTTTTCATGTTATTCATCCACTATTTTGAGTTAGTTCTTGACATTTTATAGCTTTTTACTTCCTTTTTGTGTTTTCTTAGATTTTACCTTGGTTGGAATGAAAATGAGCTAAAAGTGCATTATTAGTTATAAATTTTGTTTTTGTTCATTTTCGTAGGTCAACTTCTTGGCCTGGGATCATCATGCTCTGGTACTCGGATGAGGTCATGATCTTCATGAGACTTGTTCCAATGGATGTTAACTACAACATACCCAAATTTGAGCTCCATTGGACAAGTATTGCCTATCCAACCAATCCAGCATGTTACCACAGCTCTGGAAATCCGATTTTGGCCAGCTTTCACCTCCTTTGTGTCATCTTAATTTCTTGTTACCATAACTCTTGGTAACAAGGAATTACCTTTGTAAAAGAGATATATTCTGAAGCATTTGGCATCTTTGTGAAGTCAAGGCTTCATCATGACAAAGGAGACAAAGGATGATGGGTGAAGATTTTGGCAATAGAATACTAAAAGTAAAAGCTGGAAAGGAGGAGAGAGGGAAGCAAAGTTAATTGCAATCTGAAGTGGGAGAGGTTTTGAAAGTGGGAAATGAAGTCATTCTAGCATTCTACACAATTGAGAGCAGATTTTGGAGAGTTTGGAGCTAGGAGAAAGCCAAGGTGCAGCCAAGTAAAGTGGAGAAGAAAGCTTCCACCATTGATGACCTTGAAGCTTTCACAATTTTCTCAAAATCTGTAAACTCTTTCTAATTTTATTTTGAGTTTGTATTTGGAATAAGTATGAGCAACTAAACTCCATAGCTAGGGCTTAGGTTGAAGCCCTAAACATGATTACCTTATTGTTTTGATACTTGAGTGTATGAATTTCTAGATATTGTTGATGAATTCCAATTCACCAAATTAATCTATCCTTGATGTGTGTTTTTCCTTGGTTGGCCATCTTTGAAAGCATGCTTCTTGAGATTGTTGGGATTATGTGTATCTTCATGTTATCCTAAGCAATAAATGGATGAAGTAAGAATCATCCATGTGAATTGGTTTCTTCAATACCTAATGTAAACACCATGCTATTAGGATTCTTGTGATGTTCATATTCTCTTTGAACTTAATGGGTTCTCCTTGTAATTGAATTGAAGTACGAACCATACCTAGGTTCGGTTATGGGGAGGGCACAAGTATTGTAGCACGAACCATGCACTTTACGTATATTAGAGAGAATCAATGCGTCTTGAGCCACGACCCATGGTCTTGATTGCGAACATTTTCATCAACACATTTAGAGTTCATCACTTGAGTATTCATGAACTTTGGTAGAATTGTTTAGGGTGGATTCCGAAACCCTAGTGTTTGTTACTTGGTACTTTCACATTTTGATAATTCATCTCTGCCTTTATCATTTAAATTCAAAGTCCATTTACTTTCATGCAATAGAAATAGATCACTTGAAACAAATCAAACCCCCCCCAATTTGTGTGTGAGTTGTGTGTTCGACATGTGGTGTGTCTTTGTTATTGAATTTTATTTGTTTCCGTAATTGTTTTGGAATTTTGGTCCGCGGTGAGTTCTTCCATTTTCTGTGCTGATTCCAACCGTATAAAGAACGTGAAATTTGGATAAACGGTTGGAAAGTTATAGGCAAAACACTAGACAGAGGTCAAAACTGGAAAAACAGAGAAACGATTCTGCCCAAAAACGACCGGTCGTCACTGTTCACGACCGGTCTCACTGTTCATTTTCACTGTTCACGGCACTGTTTACAGGTGATCAAAGGGTGATAGAAAGTGTTGTTTCTGTTTTTCTTTGGTTTCTTGTGTTGTTTCATTTCTTTTACATTTCTTTACTCTTTTTTTAGTTTCCAATTTGCATTTGTGCATTTGTGGTGTGTTAAATTAGTGTTCTTTACATACTCAAATTAGAACTTATAGGAAGCCGACAAGTTCTTCGTGGGATCGACCCCGTACTTACATAATCTATACTTCATTAGATTCGTGCACTTGCGGGTATTTTTAATTGGTTGTTTGCACATTAATTTGTGTCCTTTTAGGAATGCAACATTGGGAAACATCATAATATGGTGGGAGGAGTCATTTGGTGAATTTTGAGTGAAATCCAATCGCTAGAAGTACGGAATACACCAACCACTCCAATTACGAACGAACTGTCGTTGAAATTGAATTGACCAATTTCTCACACCTATTGATTTCGGATCGAGCCCAAAAGTTGGGCAACATCATAATATGGTGGGAGGAGTCATTTGGTGAGTTTTGAGTGAAATCCAAACGCTAGAAGTATGGAATACACCAACCACTCCAATTAGGAACGACCTGCCGTTGAACATGAATTGTCCAATTTGGAACACCTATTGATTTCGGATCGAGCTCAAAACTTGGGCAACATCATAATATGGTGGGAGGAGTCATTTGGTGAGTTTTGAGTGAAATCCAATCGCTAGAAGTATGGAATACACCAACCACTCCAATTAGGAAAGAACTGTCGTTGAACTCGAATTGTCCAATTTGGAACACCTATTGATTTCGGATCGAGTCCAAAACTTGGGCAACATCATAATATGGTGGGAGGAGTCATTTGGTGAGTTTTGAGTGAAATCCAATCGCTAGAGGTATGGAATACACCAACCACTCCAATTGGGAACGAACTGCCGTTGAACTTGAATTGTCCAATTTGGAACACCTATTGATTTCGGATCGAGCCCAAAACTTGGGTAACATCATAATATGGTGGGAGGAGTCAATTGGTGAGTTTTGAGTGAAATCCAATCGCTAGAAGTATGGAATACACCAACCACTCCAATTAGGAACGAACTGCCGTTGAACTTGAATTGTCCAATTTGAAACACCTATTGATTTCGGATCGATCCCAAAACTTGGGCAACATCATACTATGGTGAGAGGAGTCATTTGGTGAGATTTGAGTGAAATCCAATCGCTAGAAGTATGGAATACACCAACCACTCCAATTAGGAACGAAATGTCGTTGCAATTGAATTGACCAATTTCTCACACCTATTGATTTCGGATCGATCCCAAAACATGGGCAACATCATAATATGGTGGGAGGAGTCATTTGGTGAGTTTTGAGTGAAATCCAAACGCTAGAAGTATGGAATACACCAACCACTCCAATTAGGAACGAACTGCCGTTGAACTTGAATTGTCCAACTTCGAACACCTATTGATTTCGGATCGAGCCCAAAACTTGGGCAACATCATAATATGGTGGGAGGAGTCATTTGGTGAGTTTTGAGTGAAATCCAATCGCTAGAAGTATGGAATACACCAACCACTCCAATTAGGAACGAACTGCCGTTGAACTTGAATTGTCCAATTTTGAACACCTATTGATTTCGAATCGAGCCCAAAACTTGGGCAACATCATAATATTGGGGGAGGAGTCATTTGGTGAGTTTTGAGTGAAATCCAATCCCTAGAAGTATGGAATACACCAACCACTCCAATTAGGAATGAACTGCCGTTGAACTTGAATTGTCCAATTTCTCACACCTATTGATTTCGGATCGAGCCCAAAACTTGGGCAACATCATAATATGGTGGGAGGAGTCATTTGGTGAGTTTTGAGTGAAATCCAATCCCTAGAAGTATGGAATACACCAACCACTCCAATTTGGAACGAACTGCCGTTGAAGTTGAATTGTCCAATTTGGAACACCTATTGATTTCGGATCGAGCCCAAAACTTGGGCAACATCATAATATGGTGGGAGGAGTCATTTGGTGAGTTTTGAGTGAAATCCAATCGCTAGAAGTATGGAATACACCAACCACTCCAATTAGGAACGAACTGCCGTTGAACTTGAATTGTCCAATTTGGAACACCTATTGATTTCGGATCGATCCCAAAACTTGGGCAACATCATACTATGGTGGGAGGAGTCATTTGGTGAGTTTTGAGTGAAATCCAATCGCTAGAAGTATGGAATACACCAACCACTCCAATTCGGAACGAAATGTCGTTGCAATTGAATTGACCAATTTCTCACACCTATTGATTTCGGATCGATCCCAAAACTTGGGCAACATCATAATACGGTGGGAGGAGTCATTTGGTGAGTTTTGAGTGAAATCCAAACGCTAGAAGTATGGAATACACCAACCACTACAATTAGGAACGAACTACCGTTGAACTTGAATTGGCCAATTTCGAACACCTATTGATTTCGAATCGAGCCCAAAACTTGGGCAACATCATAATATGGTGGGAGGAGTCATTTGGTGAGTTTTGAGTGAAATCCAATCGCTAGAAGTATGGAATACACCAACCACTCCAATTAGGAACGAACTGCCGTTGAACTTGATTTGTCCAATTTGGAACACCTATTGATTTCGGATCGAGCCCAAAACTTGGGCAACATCACAATATTGGGGGAGGAGTCATTTGGTGAGTTTTGAGTGAAATCCAATCGCTAGAAGTATGGAATACACCAACCACTCCAATTAGGAATGAACTGCCGTTGAACTTGAATTGTCCAATTTGGAACACCTATTGATTTCGGATCGAGCCCAAAACTTGGGCAACAACATAATATTGGGGGAGGAGTCATTTGGTGAGTTTTGAGTGAAATCCAAACCCTAGAAGTATGGAATACACCAACCACTCCAATTAGGAACGAACTGCCGTTGAACTTGAATTGTCCAATTTGGAACACCTATTGATTTCGGATCGAGCCCGAAACTTGGGCAACATCATAATATGGTGGGAGGAGTCATTTTGTGAGTTTTGAGTGAAATCCAATCGCTAGAATTTTGAATACACCAACCACTCCAATTAGGAACGAACTGCCGTTGAACTTGAATTGTCCAATTTCTCACACCTATCGATTTCGGATCGAGCCCAAAACTTGGGCAATATCATAATATGGTGGGAGGAGTCATTTGGTGAGTTTTGAGTGAAATCCAATCGCTAGAAGTATGGAATACACCAACCACTCCAATTAGGAACGAACTGCCGTTGTACTTGAATTGTCCAATTTGGAACACCTATTGATTTCGGATCGAGCCCAAAACTTGGGCAACATCATAATATGGTGGGAGGAGTCATTTGATGAGTTTTGAGTGAAATCCAATCGCTAGAACTATGGAATACACCAACCATTCCAATTAGAAACGAACTCCCGTTGAACTTGAATTGTCCAATTTGGAACACCTATTTATTTCGGATCGAGCCCGAAACATGGGCAACATCATAATATGGTGGGAGGAGTCATTTTGTGAGTTTTGAGTGAAATCCAATCGCTAGAAGTATGGAATACACAAACCACTCCAATTAGGAACGAACTGCCGTTGAACTTGAATTGTCCAATTTCTCACACCTATCGATTTCGGATCGAGCCCAAAACTTGGGCAACATCATAATATGGTGGGAGGAGTCATTTGATGAGTTTTGAGTGAAATCCAATCGCTAGAACTATGGAATACACCAACCATTCCAATTAGAAACGAACTCCCGTTGAACTTGAATTGTCCAATTTGGAACACCTATTTATTTCGGATCGAGCCCGAAACATGGGCAACATCATAATATGGTGGGAGGAGTCATTTTGTGAGTTTTGAGTGAAATCCAATCGCTAGAAGTATGGAATACACAAACCACTCCAATTAGGAACGAACTGCCGTTGAACTTGAATTGTCCAATTTCTCACACCTATCGATTTCGAATCGAGCCCAAAACTTGGGCAACATCATAATATGGTGGGAGGAGTCATTTGGTGAGTTTTGAGTGAAATCCAATCGCTAGAAGTATGGAAAACACCAACCACTCCAATTAGGAACGAACTGCCGTTGAACTTGAATTGTCCAATTTGGAACACCTATTGATTTCGGATCGAGCCCAAAACTTGGGCAACAACATAATATTGGGGGAGGAGTCATTTGGTGAGTTTTGAGTGAAATCCAATCCCTAGAAGTATGGAATACACCAACCACTCCAATTAGGAACGAACTGCCGTTGAACTTGAATTGTCCAATTTGGAACACCTATTGATTTCGGATCGAGCCCGAAACTTGGGCAACATCATAATATGGTGGGAGGAGTCATTTTGTGAGTTTTGAGTGAAATCCAATCGCTAGAAGTACGGAATACACCAACCACTCCAATTAGGAACGAACTGCCGTTGAACTTGAATTGTCCAATTTTGGAACACCTATTGATTTCGGATCGAGCCCAAAACTTGGGCAACATCATAATATGGTGGGAGGAGTCATTTGGTGAGTTTTGAGTGAAATCCAATCGCTAGAAGTACGGAATACACCAACCACTCCAATTAGGAACGAACTGCCGTTGAACTTGAATTGTCCAATTTTGGAACACCTATTGATTTCGGATCGAGCCCAAAACTTGGGCAACATCATAATATGGTGGGAGGAGTCATTTGGTGAGTTTTGAGTGAAATCCAATCGCTAGAAGTATGGAATACACCAACCACTCCAATTAGGAACGAACTGTCGTTCAACTTGAATTGTCCAATTTTAAACACCTATTGATTTCGGATCGAGCCCAAAACTTGGGCAACATCATAATATGCATGTGCATGCATGGGAAGCAAAGAGAAAGGAGAGAGAGAAGGATGAGGAATGATGAGAGGCATTTTGCTTCAGCCTTTGAACATGGGAATTGAATTGGTAGATCACTTTGGAGCTGGAAATCAGGTTTTAATTGAAAGAGGAAGCATGTGCATGCATGTGAATCAAAAAGGAAAGAAAAGATGAAATGAAGTCAATTGCAGTCTCTGTTCGGCTGCCAACTTGCAAGGGCCAAAACGCACACTTCTACTGATCCGATGGAAATACTTTCTTCATAGAAGTTGTTCCAATGGGTGTGTAGTATAACATATCCAAATTTGAGCCCCATTGGATACGTTTTGAAACCTCTGGCCTTCCTACACCAAGACTGGTTCAGAAAACTCGTTTTTCAGCAACCAAAAGGCAACCACATGGGTTGGCAGCAAAAGGCAATCACATGGGTTGGCAGCAAAGGGCGGCCACATCTGACCACCTTTGAACCCATGTGATGAAATCTTGAGGTGCAGCAAAAGATGAAGGATGGTGTGGGAGTTCATCATGATGTTCCTCCCTCTTAGCCCTATAAATAGAGAAGCCTTCAAGCTTCAAAACACACCCCAAGGGGGGGAGCTCTCAAACACTTCTCTAGAGCTCCCTTCCCTTCTCTCCCTCAAATTCTCTTAGTTTATCTTTCTAAGTTTTCAATTGTTGTAGTAAAATGAGTTTACTTAATTTTCCTTCAAGTTTTCTTAGTTCCACTTTACTTTTATTTGTAATGTACATTCTTTCTTAAGTATTCAAGTTTAATTAGTTTCCAAGTTTCAGTTATGGTTTTTTGTTCTTATTCATTATGCTTATAAGTTAATATGCTAGTTTGAATGATTGATCACCATTTAGGCTTGCATGTTAGCTATCTTGGTTTGAATTAAGAGTATACACCATGCTTTAATTCGAATTGAACTATGAATAGGAAGAGTATGTATGGACATTCGACAACAGGGATTAGATACATACTTGGTTGTTTAAATTGTTCTTCTATGCTTAATGGGTTCCTAATGCTTAGTTTTAGGTTAGACAACAAATGATCAAATTAGGGAATTAGGAACACAAGGTTATGACCACACACCATGGCTTAATCATACTTTAGCTAGAATCAATCCGTTAATCTAATTGAACTTGGGAACTTATTTGCTTGAGTTATTTCCTTTGTTCTTGTTTTATTTATTTTCTTTTTCATTTCTGTTTTGTGTAGGAGAAATGAATTGGACCATTCAATCACCAATCCTCGTGGGATCGACCTCGCACTTACATATGCTATACTACCAAACGGCTAGTGCACTTGCGAGTATCACAAGTTGAGGATGCAGGTGAATCCATTTTGATACAGCTGAATCGAAGCAACACCAACCACTCCAATTAGGAATGAACAGCCGTTGAACTTGAATTGTCCAATTTGGAACACCTATTGATTTCGGATCGAGCCCAAAACTTGGGCAACATCATAATATGGTGGGAGGAGTCATTTGGTGAGTTTTGAGTGAAATCCAATCGCCACCAACCACTGCAATTAGGAACGAACTGCCGTTGAACTTGAATTGTCCAATTTCTCACACCTATTGATTTCGGATCGAGCCCCAAACTTGGACAACATCATAATATGGTGGGAGGAGTCATTTGGTGAGTTTTGAGTGAAATCCAATCGCTAGAAGTATGGAATCCACCAACCACTCCAATTAGGAATGAACTGCCGTTGAACTTGAATTGTCCAATTTCTCACACCTATTGATTTCGGATCGAGCCCAAAACTTGGGCAACATCATAATATGGTGGTTGGAGTCATTTGGTGAGTTTTGAGTGAAATCCAATCGCTAGAAGTATGGAATACACCAACCACTCCAATTAGGAACGAACTGCCGTTGAACTTGAATTGTCCAATTTGGAACACCTATTGATTTCAGATCGAGCCCAAAACATGGGCAACATCATAATATGGTGGGAGGAGTCATTTGGTGACTTTTGAGTGAAATCCAATCGCTAGAAGTATGGAATACACCAACCACTCCAATTAGGAACGAACTGCCGTTGAACTTGAATTGTCCAATTTCCCGCACCAATTGATTTCGGATCGAGCCCAAAACTTGGGCAACATCATAAAATTGTGGGAGGAGTCATTTGGTGAGTTTTGAGTGAAATCCAATCGCTAGAAGTATGGAATACACCAACCACTCCAATTAGGAACGAACTGCCGTTGAACTTGAATTGTCCAATTTCTCACACCTATTGATTTCGGATCGAGCCCAAAACTTGGGCAACATCATAATACGGTGGGAGGAGTCATTTGGTGAGTTTTGAGTGAAATCCAATCGCTAGAAGTATGGAATACACCAACCACGCCAATTAGGAACGAACTGCCGTTGAACTTGAATTGTCCAATTTGGAACACCTATTTATTTCGGATCGAGCCCAAAACTTGGGCAACATCATAATATGGTGGGAGGAGTGATTTGGTGAGTTTTGAGTGAAATCCAATCGCCACCAACCACAGCAATTAGGAACGAACTGCCGTTGAACTTGAATTGTCCAATTTCTCACACCTATGGATTTCGGATCGAGCCCCAAACTTGGACAACATCATAATATGGTGGGAGGAGTCATTTGGTGAGTTTTGAGTGAAATCCAATCGCTAGAAGTATGGAATCCACCAACCACTCCAAATAGGAATGAACTGCCGTTGAACTTGAATTGTCCAATTTCTCACACCTATTGATTTCCGATCGAGCCCAAAACTTGGGCAACGTCATAATATGGTGGGAGGAGTCATTTGGGGAGTTTTGAGTGAAATCCAATCGCCACCAACCACTCCAATTAGGAACGAACTGCCGTTGAACTTGAATTGTCCAATTTCTCACACCAATTGATTTCGGATCGAGCCCAAAACTTGGGCAACATCATAATATGGTGGGAGGAGTCATTTGGTGAGTTTTGAGTGAAATCCAAGCGCTAGAAGTGTGGAATACACCAACCACTCCAATTAGGAACGAACTGCCGTTGAACTTGAATTGTCCAATTTGGAACACCTATTGATTTCGGATCGAGCCCAAAACTTGGGCAACATCATAATATGGTGGGAGAAGTCATTTGGTGCGTTTTGAGTGAAATCCAATCGCTAGAAGTATGGAATACACCAACCACTCCAATTAGGAACGAACTGCCGTTGAACTTGAATTGTGCAATTTGGAACACCTATTGATTTCGGATCGAGCCCAAAACTTGGGCAACATCATAATATGGTGGGAGGAGTCATTTGGTGAGTTTTGAGTGAAATCCAAATGCTAGCAGTATGGAATACACCAACCACTCCAATTAGGAACGAACTGCCGTTGAACTTGAATTGTCCAATTTGGAACACCTATTGATTTCGGATCGAGCCCAAAACTTGGGCAACAACATAATATGGGGGGAGGAGTCAGTTGGTGAGTTTTGAGTGAAATCCAATCGCTAGAAGTATGGAATACACCAACCACTCCTATTAGGAACGAACTGTCGTTGGACTTGACTTGTCCAATTTCTCACACCTATTGATTTCGGATCAATCCCAAAACTTGGGCAACATCATAATATGGTGGGAGGAGTCATTTGGTGAGTTTTGAGAGAAATCCAATCGCTAGAAGTATGGAATACACCAACCCCTCCAATTAGGAATGACATGCCGTTGAAATTGAATTGACCAATTTGGAACACCTATTGATTTCGGATCGATCCCAAAACTTGGGCAACATCATAATATGGTGGGAGGAGTCATTTGGTTCGTTTTGAGTGAAATCCAATCGCTAGAAGTATGGAATACACCAACCACTCCAATTAGGAACGAACTGCCGTTGAACTTGAATTGTCCAATTTGGAACACCTATTGATTTCGGATCGAGCCCAAAACTTGGGCAACATCATAATATGGTGGGAGGAGTCGTTTGGTTCGTTTTGAGTGAAATCCATTCGCTAGAAGTATGGAATACAACAACCACTCCAATTAGGAACGAACTGCCGTTGAACTTGAATTGAACAATTTGGAACACCTATTGATTTCGGATCGAGCCCAAAACTTGGGCAACATCATAATATGGTGGGAGGAGTCATTTCGTGAGTTTTGTGTCAAATCCAATCGCTAGAAGTATGGAATACACCAACCACGACAATTAGGAACGAACAGCCGTTGAACTTGAATTGTCCAATTTCTCACACCTATTGATTTCGGATCGAGCCCAAAACTTGGGCAACGTCATAATATGGTGGGAGGAGTCATTTGGTGAGTTTTTAGTGAAATCCAATGGCTAGAAGTATGGAATACACCAACCACTCCAATTAGGAACGAAATGCCGTTGAAATTGAATTGACCAATTTCTCACACCTATTGATTTCGTATCGATCCCAAAACTTGGGCAACATCATAATATGGTGGGAGGAGTCATTTGGTGAGTTTTGGGTGAAATCCAATCGCTAGAACTATGGAATACACCAACCACTCCAGTTAGGAACGAACTGCCGTTGAAATTGAATTGTCCAATTTGGAACACCTATTGATTTCGGATCGAGCCCAAAACTTGGGCAACAACATAATATTGTGGGAGGAGTCATTTGGTGAGTTTTGAGCGAAATCCAATCGCTAGAAGTATGGAATACACCAACCACTCCAATTAGGAACGAACTGCTGTTGAACTTGAATTGTCCAATTTCTCACACCTATTGATTTCGGATCGATCCCAAAACTTGGGCAACATCATAATATGGTGGGAGGAGTCATTTGGTGAGTTTTGAGTGAAATCCAAACGCTAGAAGTATGGAATACACCAACCACTCCAATTAGGAACGAACTGCCGTTGAACTTGAATTGTCCAATTTGGAACACCTATTGATTTCGGATCGAGCCCAAAACTTGGGCAACATCATAATATGGTGGGAGGAGTCATTTGGTGAGTTTTGAGTGAAATCCAAACGCTAGCAGTATGGAATACACCAACCACTCCAATTAGGAACGAACTGCCGTTGAACTTGAATTGTCCAATTTGGAACACCTATTGATTTCGGATCGAGCCCAAAACTTGGGCAACAACATAATATGGGGGGAGGAGTCATTTGGTGAGTTTTGAGTGAAATCCAATCGCTAGAAGTATGGAATACACCAATCACTCCAATTAGGAACGAACTGTCGTTGAACTTGAATATTCCAATTTCTCACACCTATTGATTTCGGATCAATCCCAAAACTTGGGCAACATCATAATATGGTGGGAGGAGTCATTTGGTGAGTTTTGAGTGAAATCCAAACGCTAGAAGTATGGAATACACCAACCACTCCGATTAGGAACGACATGCCGTTGAAATTGAATTGACCAATTTCTCACACCTATTGATTTCGGATCGATCCCAAAACTTGGGCAACATCATAATATGGTGGGAGGAGTCATTTGGTTCGTTTTGAGTGAAATCCAATCGCTAGAAGTATGGAATACACCAACCACTCCAGTTAGGAACGAACTGCCGTTGAAATTGAATTGTGCAATTTGGAACACCTATTGATTTCGGATCGAGCCCAAAACTTGGGCAACAACCTAATATTGTGGGAGGAGTCGTTTGGTGAGTTTTGAGTGAAATCCAATCGCTAGAAGTATGGAATACACCAACCACTCCAATTAGGAACGAACTGCCGTTGAACTTGAATTGTCCAATTTCTCACACCTATTGATTTCGGATCGAGCCCAAAACTTGGGCAACATCATAATATGGTGGGAGGAGTCATTTGGTGAGTTTTGAGTGAAATCCAATTGCTAGAAGTATGGAATACACCAACCACTCCAATTAGGAACGAAATGCCGTTGAAATTGAATTGACCAATTTCTCACACCTATTGATTTCGGATCGATCCCAAAACTTGGGCAACATCATAATATGGTGGGAGGAGTCATTTGGTGAGTTTTGAGTGAAATCCAATCGCTAGAAGTATGGAATACACCAACTAATCCAGTTAGGAACGAACTGCCGTCGAAATTGAATTGTGCAATTTGGAACACCTATTGATTTCGGATCGAGCCCAAAACTTGGGCAACAACCTAATATTGTGGGAGGAGTCATTTGGTGAGTTTTGAGTGAAATCCAATCGCTAGAAGGATGGAATACACCAACCACTCCAATTAGGAACGAACTGCTGTTGAACTTGAATTATCCAATTTCTCACACCTATTGATTTCGGATCGATCCCAAAACTTGGGCAACATCATAATATGGTGGGAGGAGTCATTTGGTGAGTTTTGAGTGAAATCCAAACGCTAGAAGTATGGAATACACCAACCACTCCAATTAGGAATGAACTGCCGTTGAACTTGAATTGTCCAATTTGGAACACCTATTGATTTCGGATCGAGCCCAAAACTTGGGCAACATCATAATATGGTGGGAGGAGTCATTTGGTGAGTTTTGTGTGAAATCCAATCGCTAGAAGTATGGAATACACCAACCACTCCAATTAGGAACGAACTGTCGTTGAACTTGAATTGTCCAATTTCTCACACCTACTGATTTCGGATCAATCCCAAAACTTGGGCAACATCATAATATGGTGGGAGGAGTCATTCGGTGAGTTTTGAGTGAAATCCAAACGCTAGAAGTACGGAATACACCAACCAGTCCAATTAGGAACGAACTGCCGTTGAACTTGAATTGTCCAATTTCGAACACCTATTGATTTCGGATCGAGCCCAAAACTTGGGCAACAACATAATATGGTGGGAGGAGACATTTGGTGAGTTTTGAGTGAAATCCAAACGCTAGAAGTATGGAATACACCAACCAGTCCAATTAGGAACGAACAGCCGTTGAACTTGAATTGTCCAATTTCTCACACCTATTGATTTCGGATCGAGCCCAAAACTTGGGCAACATCATAATATGGCGGGAGGAGTCATTTGGTGAATTTTGAGTGAAATCCAATCGCTAGAAGTATGGAATACACCAACCACTCCAATTAGGAACGAACTGCCGTTGAACTTGAATTGTACAATTTGGAACAACTATTGCTTTCGGATCGAGCCCAAAACTTGGGCAACATCATAATATGGTCGCAGGAGTCACTTGGTGAATTTTGAGTGAAATCCAATCGCTAGAAGTATGGAATACACCAACCACTCCAATTAGGAACGAACTGCCGTTGAACTTGAAATGTCCAATTTGGAACACCTATTGATTTCGGATCGAGCCCAAAACTTGGGCAACATCATAATATGGTGGGATGAGTCATTTGGTTCGTTTTGAGTGAAATCCAATCGCTAGAAGTATGGAATACACCAACCACTCCAATTAGGAACGAACTGCCGTTGAACTTGAATTGTCCAATTTGGAACACCTATGGATTTCGGATCGAGCCCAAAACTTGGGTAACATCATAATACGGTGGGAGTAGTCATTTGGTGAGTTTTGAGTGAAATCCAATCGCTAGAAGTATGGAATACACCAACCACTCCAATTAGGAACGAACTACCGTTGAACTTGAATTGACCAATTTCTCACAGCTATTGATTTCGTATCGAGCCCAAAACTTGGGCAACGTCATAATATGGTGGGAGGAGTCATTTTGTGAGTTTTGAGTGAAATCCAATCGCTAGAAGTATGGAATACACCAACCACTCGAATTAGGAACGAACTGCCGTTGAACTTGAATTGTCAAATTTCTCACACCTATTGATTTCGGATCGAGCCCAAAACCTGGGCAACATGATAATATAGTGGGAGGGGTCATTTCGTGAGTTTTGGGTGAAATCCAATCGCTAGAAGTATGGAATACACCAACCACTCGAATTTCGAACGAACTGCCGTTGAACTTGAATTGACCAATTTCTCACACCTATTGTTTCCGATTGAGCCCAAAACTTGTGCAACATGATAATATGGTGGGAGGAGTCATTTGGTGAGTTTTGAGTGAAATCCAATCCCTAGAAGTATGGAATACACCAACCACTCCAATTAGGAACGAACTGCCGTTGAACTTGAATTGACCAATTTGTCACACCTATTGTTTCCGATTGAGCCCAAAACTTGGGCAACATCATAATATGGTGGGAGGAGTCATTTGGTGTGTTTTGAGTGAAATCCAATCGCTAGAAGTATGGAATACACCAACTACTCCAATTAGGAACGAACTACCGTTGAACTTGAATTGACCAATTTCTCACACCTATTGATTTCGTATCGAGCCCAAAACTTGGGCAACGTCATAATATGGAGGGAGGAGTCATTTTGTGAGTTTTGAGTGAAATCCAATCGCTAGATGTCTGGAATACACCAACCACTCCAATTAGGAACGAACTGCCCTTGAACTTGAATTGTCGAATTTCTCACACCTATTGATTTCGGATCGAGCCCAAAACTTGGGCAACTTCGTAATATGGTGTGAGGAGTCATTTGGTGAGTTTTGAGTGAAATCCAATCGCTAGAAGTATGGAATACACCAATCACTCCAATAAGGAACGAACTGCCGTTGAACTTGAACTGTCCAATTTCTCACACCTATTGATTTCGGATCGAGCCCAAAACCTGGGCAACATGATAATATGGTGGGAGGGGTCATTTCGTGAGTTTTGGGTGAAATCCAATCGCTAGAAGTATGGAATACACCAACCACTCCAATTAGGAACGAACTGCCGTTGAACTTGAATTGTCCAATTTCTCACACCTATTGTTTACGATTGAGCCCAAAACGTGTGCAACATGACAATATGGTGGGAGGAGTCATTTGGTGAGTTTTGAGTGAAATCCAATCGCTAGAAGTATGGAATACACCAACCACTCCAATTAGGAACGAACTGCCGTTGAACTTGAATTGTCCAATTTCTCACACCTATTGTTTACGATTGAGCCCAAAACTTGTGCAACAAGATAATATGGTGGGAGGAGTCATTTGGTGAGTTTTGAGTGAAATCCAATCGCTAGAAGTATAGAATACACCAACCACTCGAATTAGGAACGAACTGCCGTTGAACTTGAATTGTCCAATTTCTCACACCTATTGATTTCGGATAGAGCCCCAAACTTGGGCAACATCATAATATGGTGGGAGGAGTCATTTGGTGAGTTTTGAGTGAAATCCAATCGCTAGAAGTATGGAATACACCAACCACTCCGATTAGGAACGAACTGCCGTTGAACTTGAATTGTCCAATATCTTTCACCTATTAATTCGGATCGAGCCCAAAACTTGGGAAACTTCATAATATGGTGGGGGGAGTCATTTGGTGAGTTTTGAGTGAAATCCAATCGCTAGAAGTGTGGAATACACCGACCACTCCAACTAGGAACGAACTGCCGTTGAACTTGAATTGTCCAATTTCTCCCACCTATTGATTTCGGATCGAGCCCAAAAATTGGGCAACTTCATAATATGGTCGAGGGAGTCATTTGGTGAGTTTTGAGTGAAATCCAATCGCTAGAAGTATGGAATACACCAACCACTCCAATTAGGAACGAACTGCCGTTGAACTTGAATTGTCCAATTTCTCATACCTTTTGATTTCGGATCGAGCCCAAAACTTGGGCAACTTCATAATATAGTGGGGGGAGTCATTTGGTGAATTTTGAGTGAAATCCAATTGCTAGAAGTATGGAATACACCGACCACTCCAATTAGGAACGAACTGCTGTTGAACTTGAATTGACCAATTTCTCAGACCTATTGATTTCGTATCGTGCCCAAAACTTGGGCAACGTCATAATATGGTGGGAGGAGTCGTTTTGTGTGTTTTGAGTGAAATCCAATCGCTAGAAGTATGGAATACACCAACCACTCGAATTAGGAACGACCTGCCGTTGAACTTGAATTGTCCAATTTCTCACACCTATTCATTTCGGATAGAGCCCCAAACTTGGGCAACATCGTAATATGGTGGGAGGAGTCATTTGGTGAGTTTTGAGTGAAATCCAATCGCTAGATGTCTGGAGTACACCAACCACTCCAATTAGGAACGAACTGCCATTGAACTTGAATTGTCCAATTTCTCACACCTATTGATTTCGGATCGAGCCCAAAACTTGGGCAACTTCGTAATATGGTGGGACGACTCATTTGGTGAGTTTTGCGTGAAATCCAATCGCTAGAAGTATGGAATAGACCAACCACTCCAATTAGGAACGAACTGCCGTTGAACTTGAATTGTCCAATTTCTCACACCTATTGATTTCGGATCGAGCCCAAAACTTGGGCAACATCATAATATGGTGGGAGGAGTCATTTGGTGAGTTTTGAGTGAAATCCAATCGCTAGAAGTATGGAATACACCAACCACTCCAATTAGGAACGAACTACCATTGAACTTGAATTGTCCAATTTCTCACACCTATTGATTTCGTATCGAACCCAAAAGTTGGGCAACGTCATAATGTGGTGGTTGGAGTCATTTGGTGAGTTTTGAGTGAAATCCAATCGCTAGAAGTATGGAATACACCAACCACTCGAATTAGGAACGAACTGCCGTTGAACTTGAATTGTCCAATTTCTCACACCTATTGTTTACGATTGAGCCCAAAACTTGTGCAACATGATAATATGGTGGGAGGAGTCATTTGGTGAGTTTTGAGTGAAATCCAATCGCTAGAAGTATGGAATACACCAACCACTCGAATTAGGAACGAACTGCCGTTGAACTTGAATTGTCCAATTTCTCACACCTATTGATTTCGGATAGAGCCCCAAACTTGGGCAACATCATAATATGGTGGGAGGAGTCATTTGGTGAGTTTTGAGTGAAATCCAATCGCTAGAAGTATGGAATACACCAACCACTCCAATTAGGAACGAACTACCGTTGAACTTGAATTGTCCAATATCTTTCACCTATTAATTCGGATCGAGCCCAAAACTTGGGAAACTTCATAATATGGTGGGGGGAGTCATTTGGTGAGTTTTGAGTGAAATCCAATCGCTAGAAGTGTGGAATACACCGACCACTCCAACTAGGAACGAACTGCCGTTGAACTTGAATTGTCCATTTTCTCACACCTATTGATTTCGGATCGAGCCCCAAACTTGGGCAACATCATAATATGGTGGGAGGAGTCATTTGGTGAGTTTTGAGTGAAATCCAATCGCTAGAAGTATGGAATACCACTCCAATTAGGAACGAACTGCCGTTGAACTTGAATTGTCCAATTTGGAACACCTATTGATTTCGGATCAATCCCAAAACTTGGGCAACATCATAATGTGGTGGGAGGAGTCATTTGGTGAGTTTTGAGTGAAATCCAATCGCTAGAAGTATGGAATACACCAACCACTCCAATTAGGAACGAACTGCCGTTGCACTCGAATTGTCCAATTTGGAACACCTATTGATTTCGGATCGAGCCCAAAACTTGGGCAACATCATAATATGGTGGGAGGAGTCATTTGGTAAGTTTTGAGTGAAATCCAATCGTTAGAAGTATGGAATACACCAACCACTCCAATTAGGAACGAGCTGCCGTTGAACTTGAATTGCCCAATTTGGAACACCTGTTGATTTCGGATCGAGCCCAAAACATGGGCAACATCAAAATATGGTGGGAGGAGTCATTTGGTGAGTTTTGAGTGAAATCCAATCGCTAGAAGTATGGAATACACCAACCACTCCAATTAGGAACGAACTGCCGTTGAACTTGAATTGTCCAATTTCTCACACCTATTGTTTACGATTGAGCCCAAAACTTGTGCAACATGATAATATGGTGGGAGGAGTCATTTGGTGAGTTTTGAGTGAAATCCAATCGCTAGAAGTATGTAATACACCAACCACTCGAATTAGGAACGAACTGCCGTTGAACTTGAATTGTCCAATTTCTCACACCTATTGATTTCGGATAGAGCCCCAAACTTGGGCAACATCATAATATGGTGGGAGGAGTCATTTGGTGAGTTTTGAGTGAAATCCAATCGCTAGAAGTATGGAATACACCAACCACTGCAATTAGGAACGAACTACCGTTGAACTTGAATTGTCCAATATCTTTCACCTATTAATTCGGATCGAGCCCAAAACTTGGGAAACTTCATAATAAGGTGGGGGGAGTCATTTGGTGAGTTTTGAGTGAAATCCAATCGCTAGAAGTGTGGAATACACCGACCACTCCAACTAGGAACGAACTGCCGTTGAACTTGAATTGTCCATTTTCTCACACCTATTGATTTCGGATCGAGCCCCAAACTTGGGCAACATCATAATATGGTGGGAGGAGTCATTTGGTGAGTTTTGAGTGAAATCCAATCGCTAGAAGTATGGAATACCACTCCAATTCGGAACGAACTGCCGTTGAACTTGAATTGTCCAATTTGGAACACCTATTGATTTCGGATCAATCCCAAAACTTGGGCAACATCATAATGTGGTGGGAGGAGTCATTTGGTGAGTTTTGAGTGAAATCCAATCGCTAGAAGTATGGAATACACCAACCACTCCAATTAGGAACGAACTGCCGTTGCACTCGAATTGTCCAATTTGGAACACCTATTGATTTCGGATCGAGCCCAAAACTTGGGCAACATCATAATATGGTGGGAGGAGTCATTTGGTAAGTTTTGAGTGAAATCCAATCGTTAGAAGTATGGAATACACCAACCACTCCAATTAGGAACGAGCTGCCGTTGAACTTGAATTGCCCAATTTGGAACACCTGTTGATTTCGGATCGAGCCCAAAACTTGGGCAACATCAAAATATGGTGGGAGGAGTCATTTGGTGCGTTTTGAGTGAAATCCAATCGCTAGAAGTATGGAATACACCAACCACTCCAATTAGGAACGAACTGCCGTTGAACTTGAATTGTCCAATTTCTCACACCTATTGATTTCGGATCGAGCCCCAAACTTGGGCAACATCATAATATGGTGGGAGGAGTCATTTGGTGAGTTTTGAGTGAAATCCAATCGCTAGAAGTATGGAATACACCAACCACTCGAATTAGGAACGAACTGCCGTTGAACTTGAATTGTCCAATTTCTCACACCTATTGATTTCGGATAGAGCCCCAAACTTGGGCAACATCATAATATGGTGGGAGGAGTCATTTGGTGAGTTTTGAGTGAAATCCAATCGCTTGAAGTATGGAATACACCAACCACTCCAATTAGGAACGAACTACCGTTGAACTTGAATTGTCCAATATCTTTCACCTATTAATTCGGATCGAGCCCAAAACTTGGGAAACTTCATAATATGGTGGGGGGAGTCATTTGGTGAGTTTTGAGTGAAATCCAATCGCTAGAAGTGTGGAATACACCGACCACTCCAACTAGGAATGAACTGCCGTTGAACTTGAATTGTCCATTTTCTCACACCTATTGATTTCGGATCGAGCCCCAAACTTGGGCAACATCATAATATGGTGGGAGGAGTCATTTGGTGAGTTTTGAGTGAAATCCAATCGCTAGAAGTATGGAATACCACTCCAATTCGGAACGAACTGCCGTTGAACTTGAATTGTCCAATTTGGAACACCTATTGATTTCGGATCAATCCCAAAACTTGGGCAACATCATAATGTGGTGGGAGGAGTCATTTGGTGAGTTTTGAGTGAAATCGAATCGCTAGAAGTATGGAATACACCAACCACTCCAATTAGGAACGAACTGCCGTTGCACTCGAATTGTCCAATTTGGAACACCTATTGATTTCGGATCGAGCCCAAAACTTGGGCAACATCATAATATGGTGGGAGGAGTCATTTGGTAAGTTTTGAGTGAAATCCAATCGTTAGAAGTATGGAATACACCAACCACTCCAATTAGGAACGAGCTGCCGTTGAACTTGAATTGCCCAATTTGGAACACCTGTTGATTTCGGATCGAGCCCAAAACTTGGGCAACATCAAAATATGGTGGGAGGAGTCATTTGGTGAGTTTTGAGTGAAATCCAATCGCTAGAAGTATGGAATACACCAACCACTCCAATTAGGAACGAACTGCCGTTGAACTTGAATTGTCCAATTTCTCACACCTATTGATTTCGGATCGAGCCATAAACTTGGGCAACATCATAATATGGTGGGAGGAGTCATTTGGTGAGTTTTGATTGAAATCCAATCGCTAGAAGTATGGAATACACCAACCACTCCAATTAGGAACGAACTGCCGTTGCACTCGAATTGTCCAATTTGGAACACCTATTGATTTCGGATCGAGCCCAAAACATGGGCAACATCATAATATGGTGGGAGGAGTCATTTGGTAAGTTTTGAGTGAAATCCAATCGTTAGAAGTATGGAATACACCAACCACTCCAATTAGGAACGAGCTGCCGTTGAACTTGAATTGCCCAATTTGGAACACCTGTTGATTTCGGATCGAGCCCAACCTATTGATTTCGGATCGAGCCCAAAACTTGGGCAACATTATAATATGGTGGGAGGAGTCATGTGGTGAGTTTTGAGTGAAATCCAAACGCTAGAAGTATGGAATACACCAACCACTCCAATTAGGAACGAACCGCCGTTGAACTTGAATTGTCCAATTTCGAACACCTATTGATTTCGGATCGAGCCCAAAACATGGGCAACGTCATAATATGGTGGGAGGAGTCATTTGGTGAGTTTTGAGTGAAATCCAATCGCTAGAAGTATGGAATAGACCAACCACTCCAATTAGGAACGAACTGCCGTTGAACTTGAATTGTCCAATTTCTCACACCTATTGATTTCGGATCGAGCCCAAAACTTGGGCAACATCATAATATGGTGGGAGGAGTCATTTGGTGAGTTTTGAGTGAAATCCAATCGCTAGAAGTATGGAATACACCAACCACTCCAATTAGGAACGAACTACCATTGAACTTGAATTGTCCAATTTCTCACACCTATTGATTTCGTATCGAACCCAAAAGTTGGGCAACGTCATAATATGGTGGGGGGAGTCATTTTGTGAGTTTTGAGTGAAATCCAATCGCTAGAAGTATGGAATACACCAACCACTCGAATTAGGAACGAACTGCCGTTGAACTTGAATTGTCCAATTTCTCACACCTATTGATTTCGGATCGAGCCCAAAACCTGGGCAACATGATAATATGGTGGGAGGGGTAATTTGGTGAGTTTTGGGTGAAATCCAATCGCTAGAAGTATGGAATACACCAACCACTCCAATTAGGAACGAACTGTCGTTGAAATTGAATTGTCCAATTTGGAACACCTATTGATTTCGGATCGAGCCCAAAACCTGGGCAACATGACAATATGGTGGGAGGGGTCATTTCGTGAATTTTGGGTTAAATCCAAAGGCTAGAAGTATTGAATACACTAACCACTCGAATTAGGAACGAACTGCCGTTGAACTTGAATTGTCCAATTTCTCACACCTATTGTTTCCGATTGAGCCCAAAACTTGTGCAACATGATAATATGGTGGGAGGAGTCATTTGGTGAGTTTTGAGTGAAATCCAATCGCTAGAAGTATGGAATACACCAACCAATCCAATTAGGAACGAACTGCCGTTGTACTTGAATTGTCCAATTTGGAACACCTATTGATATCAGATCGAGCCCAAAACTTGGGCAACATCATAATATGGTGGGAGGAGTCATTTGGTGAGTTTTGAGTGAAATCCAATCGCTAGAAGTATGGAATACACCAACCACTCCAATTTGGAACGAACTGCCGTTGAACTTGAATTATGCAATTTCTTTCACCTATTAATTTCGGATCGAGCCCAAAACTTGAGCAACTTCATAATATGGTGGGAGGAGTCGTTTGGTGAGTTTTGAGTGAAATCCAATCGCTAGAAGTATGGAATACACCGGCCACTCCAATTAGGAACGAACTGCCGTTGAACTTGAATTGTCCAATTTCTTTCACCTATTAGTTTCGGATCGAGCCCAAAACTTGGGAAACTTCCTAATATGGTGGGGGGAGTCATTTGGTGAGTTTTGAGTGAAATCCAATCGCTAGAAGTGTGGAATACACCGACCACACCAATTAGGAACGAACTGCCGTTGAACTTGAATTGTCCAATTTCTCACACCTATTGATTTCGGATCGAGCCCAAAACTTGGGCAACTTCATAATCTGGTCGGGGGAGTCATTTGGCGAGTTTTGAGTGAAATCCAATCGCTAGAAGTATGGAATACACCAAGCATTCCAATTAGGAACGAACTGCCGTTGAACTTGAATTGTCCAATTTCTCACACCTATTGATTTCGGATCGAGCCCAAAACTTGGGCAACATCATAATATGGTGGGAGGAGTCATTTGGTGAGTTTTGAGTGAAATCCTATCGCTAGAAGTATGGAATACACCAACCACTCCAATTAGGAACGAACTGCCGTTGAACTTGAATTGTCCAATTTCTCACACCTATTGATTTCGGATCGAGGTCCAAACTTGGGCAACATCATAATATGGTGGGAGGAGTCATTTGGTGAGTTTTGAGTGAAATCCAATCGCTAGAAGTATGGAATACACCAACCACTCCAATTAGGAACGAACTGCCGTTAAACTTGAATTGTCCAATTTCTCACACCTATTGATATCGGATCGAGCCCAAAACTTGGCAACATCATAATATGGTGGGCGGAGTCATTTGGTGAGTTTTGAGTGAAATCGAATCGCTAGAAGTACGGAATACACCAACCACTCCAATTAGGAACGACCTGCCGTTGAACTTGAATTGTCCAATTTCTCACACCTATTGATTTCGGATCGAGCCCCAAACTTGGGCAACATCATAATATGGTGGGAGGAGTCATTTGGTGAGTTTTGAGTGAAATCCAATTGCTAGAAGTATGGAATACACCAACCACTCCAATTAGGAACGAACTGCCGTTGAACTTGAATTGTCCACTTTGGAACACCTATTGATTTCGGATCGAGCCCAAAACTTGGGCAACATCATAATATGGTGGGAGGAGTCATTTGGTGAGTTTTGGGTGAAATCCAATCGCTAGAAGTGTGGAATACACCAACCACTCCAATTAGGAACGAACTGCCGTTGAACTTGAATTGTCCAATTTCTCACACCTATTGATTTCGGATCGAGCCCAAAACTTGGGCAACATCATAATATGGTGGGAGGAGTCATTTGGTGAGTTTTGGGTGAAATCCAATCGCCAGAAGTGTGGAATACACCAACCACTCCAATTAGGAACGAACTGCCGTCGAACTTGAATTGTCCAATTTCTCACACCTATTGATTTCGGTTCGAGCCCAAAACTTGGGCAACATCATAATATGGTGGGAGGAGTCATTTGGTTAGTTGAGTGAAATCCAATCGCTAGATGTATGGAATACACCAACCACTCCAGTTAGGAACGAACTGCCGTTGAACTTGAATTGTCCATTTTCTCACACCTATTGATTTCGGATCGAGCCCCAAACTTGGGCAACATCATAATATGGTGGGAGGAGTCATTTGGTGAGTTTTGAGTGAAATCCAATCGCTAGAAGTATGGAATACCACTCCAATTAGGAACGAACTGCCGTTGAACTTGAATTGTCCAATTTGGAACACCTATTGATTTCGGATCAATCCCAAAACTTGGGCAACATCATAATGTGGTGGGAGCAGTCATTTGGTGAGTTTTGAGTGAAATCCAATCGCTAGAAGTATGGAATACACCAACCACTCCAATTAGGAACGAACTGCCGTTGCACTCGAATTGTCCAATTTGGAACACCTATTGATTTCGGATCGAGCCCAAAACTTGGGCAACATCATAATATGGTGGGAGGAGTCATTTGGTAAGTTTTGAGTGAAATCCAATCGTTAGAAGTATGGAATACACCAACCACTCCAATTAGGAACGAGCTGCCGTTGAACTTGAATTGCCCAATTTGGAACACCTGTTGATTTCGGATCGAGCCCAAAACTTGGGCAACATCAAAATATGGTGGGAGGAGTCATTTGGTGAGTTTTGAGTGAAATCCAATCGCTAGAAGTATGGAATACACCAACCACTCCAATTAGGAACGAACTGCCGTTGAACTTGAATTGTCCAATTTCTCACACCTATTGATTTCGGATCGAGCCCAAAACTTGGGCAACATCATAATATGGTGGGAGGAGTCATTTGGTGAGTTTTGGGTGAAATCCAATCGCTAGAAGTGTGGAATACACCAACCACTCCAATTAGGAATGAACTGCCGTCGAACTTGAATTGTCCAATTTCTCACACCTATTGATTTCGGTTCGAGCCCAAAACTTGGGCAACATCATAATATGGTGGGAGGAGTCATTTGGTTAGTTGAGTGAAATCCAATCGCTAGATGTATGGAATACACCAACCACTCCAATTAGGAACGAACTGCCGTTGAACTTGAATTGTCCATTTTCTCACACCTATTGATTTCGGATCGAGCCCCAAACTTGGGCAACATCATAATATGGTGGGAGGAGTCATTTGATGAGTTTTGAGTGAAATCCAATCGCTAGAAGTATGGAATACACCAACCACTCCAATTAGGAACGAGCTGCCGTTGAACTTGAATTGCCCAATTTGGAACACCTGTTGATTTCGGATCGAGCCCAACCTATTGATTTCGGATCGAGCCCAAAACTTGGGCAACATTATAATGTGGTGGGAGGAGTCATTTGGTGAGTTTTGAGTGAAATCCAAACGCTAGAAGTATGTAATACACCAACCACTCCAATTAGGAACGAACCGCCGTTGAACTTCAATTGTCCAATTTCGAACACCTATTGATTTCGGATCGAGCCCAAAACATGGGCAACGTCATAATATGGTGGGAGGAGTCATTTGGTGAGTTTTGAGTGAAATCCAATCGCTAGAAGTATGGAATACACCAACCACTCCAATTAGGAACGAACTGCCGTTGAACTTGAATTGTCCAATTTGGAACACCTATTGATTTCGGATCGAGCCCAAAACTTGGGCAACATCATAATATGTGGGAGGAGTCATTTGGTGAGTTTTGAGTGAAATCCAATCGCTAGAAGTATGGATACAAGAACCACTCCAATTAGGAGCGAACTGCCGTTGAACTTGAACTGTCCCATTTCTCACACCTATTGATTTCGGATCGAGCCCAAAACTTGGGCAACATCATAATATGGTGGGAGGAGTCATTTGGTGCGTTTTGAGTGAAATCCAATCGCTAGAAGTATGGAATACACCAAACACTCCAATTAGGAACGAACTGCCGTTGAACTTGAATTGTCCAATTTGGAACACCTATTGATTTCGGATCGAGCCCAAAACTTGGGCAACATCATAATACGGTGGGACGAGTCATTTGGTGCGTTTTGAGTGAAATCCAATCGCTAGAAGTACGGAATACACCAACCACTCCAATTAGGAACGAACTGCCGTTGAACTTGAATTGTCCAATTTTGGAACACCTATTGATTTCGGATCGAGCCCAAAACTTGGGCAACATCATAATATGGTGGGAGGAGTCATTTGGTGAGTTTTGAGTGAAATCCAATCGCTAGAAGTATGGAATACACCAACCACTCCAATTAGGAACGAGCTGCCGTTGAACTTGAATTGCCCAATTTGGAACACCTGTTGATTTCGGATCGAGCCCAAAACTTGGGCAACATCAAAATATGGTGGGAGGAGTCATTTGGTGAGTTTTGAGTGAAATCCAATCGCTAGAAGTATGGAATACACCAACCACTCCAATTAGGAACGAACTGCCGTTGAACTTGAATTGTCCAATTTCTCACACCTATTGATTTCGGATCGAGCCCCAAACTTGGGCAACATCATAATATGGTGGGAGGAGTCATTTGGTGAGTTTTGATTGAAATCCAATCGCTAGAAGTATGGAATACACCAACCACTCCAATTAGGAACGAACTGTCGTTCAACTTGAATTGTCCAATTTTAAACACCTATTGATTTCGGATCGAGCCCAAAACTTGGGCAACATCATAATATGCATGTGCATGCATGGGAAGCAAAGAGAAAGGAGAGAGAAAAGGATGAGGAATGATGAGAGGCATTTTGCTTCAGCCTTTGAACATGGGAATTGAATTGGTAGATCACTTTGGAGCTGGAAATCAGGTTTTAATTGAAAGAGGAAGCATGTGCATGCATGTGAATGAAAAAGGAAAGAAAAGATGAAATGAAGTCAATTCCAGTCTCTGTTCGGCTGCCAACTTGCAAGGGCCAAAACGCACACTTCTACTGATCCGATGGAAATACCTTCTTCATAGACGTTGTTCCAATGGGTGTGTAGTATAACATATCCAAATTTGAGCCCCATTGGATAAGTTTTGAAACCTCTGGCCTTCCTACACCAAGACTGGTTCAGAAAACTCGTTTTTCAGCAACCAAAACGCAACCACATGGGTTGGCAGCAAAAGGCAATCACATGGGTTGGCAGCAAAGGGCAGCCACATCTGACCACCTTTGAACCCATGTGATGAAAGCTTGAGGTGCAGCAAAAGATGAAGGATGGTGTGGGAGTTCATCATGATGTTCCTCCCTCTTAGCCCTATAAATAGAGAAGCCTTCAAGCTTCAAAACACACCCCAAGGGGGGGAGCTCTCAAACACTTCTCTAGAGCTCCCTTCCCTTCTCTCCCTCAAATTCTCTTAGTTTATCTTTCTAAGTTTTCAATTGTTGTAGTAAAATGAGTTTACTTAATTTTCCTTCAAGTTTTCTTAGTTCCACTTTACTTTTATTTGTAATGTACATTCTTTCTTAAGTATTCAAGTTTAATTAGTTTCCAAGTTTCAGTTATGGTTTTTTGTTCTTATTCATTATGCTTATAAGTTAATATGCTAGTTTGAATGATTGATCACCATTTAGGCTTGCATGTTAGCTATCTTGGTTTGAATTAAGAGTATACACCATGCTTTAATTCGAATTGAACTATGAATAGGAAGAGTATGTATGGACATTCGACAACAGGGATTAGATACATACTTGGTTGTTTAAATTGTTCTTCTATGCTTAATGGGTTCCTAATGCTTAGTTTTAGGTTAGACAACAAATGATCAAATTAGGGAATTAGGAACACAAGGTTATGACCACACACCATGGCTTAATCATACTTTAGCTAGAATCAATCCGTTAATCTAATTGAACTTGGGAACTTATTTGCTTGAGTTATTTCCTTTGTTCTTGTTTTATTTATTTTCTTTTTCATTTCTGTTTTGTGTAGGAGAAATGAATTGGACCATTTAATCACCAATCCTCGTGGGATCGACCTCGCACTTACATATGCTATACTACCAAACGGCTCGTGCACTTGCGAGTATCACAAGTTGAGGATGCAGGTGAATCCATTTTGATACAGCTGAATCGAAGCAACACCAACCACTCCAATTAGGAATGAACAGCCGTTGAACTTGAATTGTCCAATTTGGAACACCTATTGATTTCGGATCGAGCCCAAAACTTGGGCAACATCATAATATGGTGGGAGGAGTCATTTGGTGAGTTTTGAGTGAAATCCAATCGCCACCAACCACTGCAATTAGGAACGAACTGCCGTTGAACTTGAATTGTCCAATTTCTCACACCTATTGATTTCGGATCGAGCCCCAAACTTGGACAACATCATAATATGGTGGGAGGAGTCATTTGGTGAGTTTTGAGTGAAATCCAATCGCTAGAAGTATGGAATCCACCAACCACTCCAATTAGGAATGAACTGCCGTTGAACTTGAATTGTCCAATTTCTCAGACCTATTGATTTCGGATCGAGCCCAAAACTTGGGCAACATCATAATCTGGTGGTTGGAGTCATTCGGTGAGTTTTGAGTGAAATCCAATCGCTAGAAGTATGGAATACACCAACCACTCCAATTAGGAACGAACTGCCGTTGAACTTGAATTGTCCAATTTCTCACACCTATTGATTTCGGATCGAGCCCAAAACTTGGGCAACATCATAATACGGTGGGAGGAGTCATTTGGTGAGTTTTGAGTGAAATCCAATCGCTAGAAGTGTGGAATACACCAACCACGCCAATCAGGAACGAACTGCCGTTGAACTTGAATTGTCCAATTTGGAACACCTATTGATTTCGGATCGAGCCCAAAACTTGGGCAACATCATAATATGGGGGGAGGAGTGATTTGGTGAGTTTTGAGTGAAATCCAATCGCTAGAAGTATGGAATACACCAACCACTCCAATTAGGAACGAACTGCCGTTCAAATTAAATTGACCAATTTCTCACACCTATTGATTTCGTATCGATCCCAAAACTTGGGCAACATCAAAATATGGTGGGAGCAGTCATTTGGTGAGTTTTGAGTGAAATCCAATCGCTAGAAGTATGAAATACACCAACCACGCCAATTAGGAACGAACTGTCGTTGAACTTGAATTGTCCAATTTGGAACACCTATTGATTTCGGATCGAGCCCAAAACTTGGGCAACATCATAATATGGTGGGAGGAGTGATTTGGTGAGTTTTGAGTGAAATCCAATCGCCACCAACCACAGCAATTAGGAACGAACTGCCGTTGAACTTGAATTGTCCAATTTCTCACACCTATGGATTTCGGATCGAGCCCCAAACTTGGACAACATCATAATATGGTGGGAGGAGTCATTTGGTGAGTTTTGAGTGAAATCCAATCGCTAGAAGTATGGAATCCACCAACCACTCCAAATAGGAATGAACTGCCGTTGAACTTGAATTGTCCAATTTCTCACACCTATTGATTTCGGATCGAGCCCAAAACTTGGGCAACATCATAATATGGTGGGAGGAGTCATTTGGTGAGTTTTGAGTGAAATCCAATCGCTAGAAGTATGGAATACACCAACCACTCCAATTAGGAACGAACTGCCGTTGAACTTGAATTATCCAATTTCTCACACCTATTGATTTCGGATCGAGCCCAAAACTTGGGCAACAACATAATATGGGGGGAGGAGTCATTTGGTGAGTTTTGAGTGAAATCCAATGGCTAGAAGTATGGAATACACCAACCACTCCAATTAGGAACGAACTGCCCTTGAACTTGAATTGTCCAATTTCTCACACCTATTGATTTCGGATCGATCCCAAAACTTGGGCAACATCATAATATGGTGGGAGGAGTCATTTGGTGAGTTTTGAGTGAAATCCAAACGCTAGAAGTACGGAATACACCAACCACTCCAATTAGGAACGAACTGCCGTTGAACTTGAATTGTCCAATTTCGAACACCTATTGATTTCGGATCGAGCCCAAAACTTGGGCAACAACATAATATGGTGGGAGGAGTCATTTGGTGAGTTTTGAGTGAAATCCAAACGCTAGAAGTATGGAATACACCAACCACTCCAATTAGGAACGAACCGCCGTTGAACTTGAATTGTCCAATTTCGAACACCTATTGATTTCGGATCGAGCCCAAAACATGGGCAACGTCATAATATGGTGGGAGGAGTCATTTGGTGAGTTTTGAGTGAAATCCAAGCGCTAGAAGTATGGAATACACGAACCACTCCAATTAGGAACGAATTGCCGTTGAACTTGAATTGTCTAATTTGGAACACCTATTGATTTCGGATCGAGCCCAAAACTTGGGCAACATCATAATACGGTGGGAGGAGTCATTTGGTGCGTTTTGAGTGAAATTCAATCGCTAGAAGTATGGAATACACCAACCACTCCAATTAGGAACGAACTGCCGTTGAACTTGAATTATCCAATTTCTCACACCTATTGTCGGATCGAGCCCAAAACTTGGGCAACATCATTATATGGTGGGAGGAGTCATTTGGTGAGTCTTGAGTGAAATCCAACCGCTAGAAGTATGGAATACACCAACCACTCCAATTAGGAACGAACTGCCGTTGAACTCGAATTGTCCAATTTGGAACACCTATTGATTTCGGATCGATCAAAATATGGTGGGAGGAGTCATTTGGTGAGTTTTGAGTGAAATCCAATCGCTAGAGGTATGGAATACACCAACCACTCCAATTAGGAACGAACTGCCGTTGAACTTGAGTTATCCAATTTCTCACACCTATTGTCGGATCGAGCCCAAAACATAGGCAACATCATTATATGGTGGGAGGAGTCATTTGGTGAGTCTTGAGTGAAATCCAACCGCTAGAAGTATGGAATACACCAACCACTCCAATTAGGAACGAACTGCCGTTGAACTTGAATTGTCCAATTTGGAACACCTATTGATTTCGGATCGAGCCCAAAACTTGGGCAACATCATAATATGGTGGGAGGAGTCATTTGGTGAGTTTTGAGTGAAATCCAATCGCTAGAAGTATGGAATACAACAACCACTCCAATTAGGAACGAAATGCCGTTGAAATTGAATTGACCAATTTCTCACACCAATTGATTTTGAATCGAGCCCAAAAGTTGGGCAACATCATAATATGGTGGGAGGAGTCATTTGGTGAGTTTTGAGTAAAATCCAATCGCTAGAAGTATGGAATACACCAACCACTCCAATTAGGAACGAACTGCCGTTGAACTTGAATTATCCAATTTCTCACACCTATTGATTTCGGATCGAGCCCAAAACTTGGGCAACAACATAATATGGGGGGAGGAGTCATTTGGTGAGTTTTGAGTGAAATCCAATGGCTAGAAGTATGGAATACACCAACCACTCCAATTAGGAACGAACTGCCCTTGAACTTGAATTGTCCAATTTCTCACACCTATTGATTTCGGATCGATCCCAAAACTTGGGCAACATCATAATATGGTGGGAGGAGTCATTTGGTGAGTTTTGAGTGAAATCCAAACGCTAGAAGTATGGAATACACCAACCACTCCAATTTGGAACGAACTGCCGTTGAACTTGAATTGTCCAATTTGGAACACCTATTGATTTCGGATCGAGCCCAAAACTTGGGCAACATCATAAAATGGTGGGAGGAGTCATTTGGTGCGTTTTGAGTGAAATCCAATCGCTAGAAGTATGGAATACACCAACCACTCCAATTAGGAACGAACTGCCGTTGAACTTGAATTATCCAATTTCTCACACCTATTGTCGGATCGAGCCCAAAACTTAGGCAACATCATTATATGGTGGGAGGAGTCATTTGGTGAGTCTTGAGTGAAATCCAACCGCTAGAAGTGTGGAATACACCAACCACTCCAATTAGGAACGAACTGCCGTTGAACTCGAATTGTCCAATTTGGAACACCTATTGATTTCGGATCGATCAAAATATGGTGGGAGGAGTCATTTGGTGAGTTTTGAGTGAAATCCAATCGCTAGAGGTATGGAATACACCAACCACTCCAATTAGGAACGAACTGCCGTTGAACTTGAATTATCCAATTTCTCACACCTATTGTCGGATCGAGCCCAAAACTTAGGCAACATCATTATATGGTGGGAGGAGTCATTTGGTGAGTCTTGAGTGAAATCCAACCGCTAGAAGTATGGAATACACCAACCACTCCAATTAGGAACGAACTTCCGTTGAACTTGAATTGTCCAATTTGGAACACCTATTGATTTCGGATCGAGCCCAAAACTTGGGCAACATCATAATATGGTGGGAGGAGTCATTTGGTGAGTTTTGAGTGAAATCCAATCGCTAGAAGTATGGAATACAACAACCACTCCAATTAGGAACGAAATGCCGTTGAAATTGAATTGACCAATTTCTCACACCTATTGATTTTGAATCGAGCCCAAAAGTTGGGCAACATCATAATATGGTGGGAGGAGTCATTTGGTGAGTTTTGAGTAAAATCCAATCGCTAGAAGTATGGAATACACCAACCACTCCAATTAGGAACGAACTGCCGTTGAACTTGAATTATCCAATTTCTCACACCTATTGATTTCGGATCGAGCCCAAAACTTGGGCAACAACATAATATGGGGGGAGGAGTCATTTGGTGAGTTTTGAGTGAAATCCAATGGCTAGAAGTATGGAATACACCAACCACTCCAATTAGGAACGAACTGCCCTTGAACTTGAATTGTCCAATTTCTCACACCTATTGATTTCGGATCGATCCCAAAACTTGGGCAACATCATAATATGGTGGGAGGAGTCATTTGGTGAGTTTTGAGTGAAATCCAAACGCTTGAAGTATGGAATACACCAACCACTCCAATTTGGAACGAACTGCCGTTGAACTTGAATTGTCCAATTTGGAACACCTATTGATTTCGGATCGAGCCCAAAACTTGGGCAACATCATAAAATGGTGGGAGGAGTCATTTGGTGCGTTTTGAGTGAAATCCAATCGCTAGAAGTATGGAATACACCAACCACTCCAATTAGGAACGAACTGCCGTTGAACTTGAATTATCCAATTTCTCACACCTATTGTCGGATCGAGCCCAAAACTTAGGCAACATCATTATATGGTGGGAGGAGTCATTTGGTGAGTCTTGAGTGAAATCCAACCGCTAGAAGTATGGAATACACCAACCACTCCAATTAGGAACGAACTGCCGTTGAACTCGAATTGTCCAATTTGGAACACCTATTGATTTCGGATCGATCAAAATATGGTGGGAGGAGTCATTTGGTGAGTTTTGAGTGAAATCCAATCGCTAGAGGTATGGAATACACCAACCACTCCAATTAGGAACGAACTGCCGTTGAACTTGAATTATCCAATTTCTCACACCTATTGTCGGATCGAGCCCAAAACTTAGGCAACATCATTATATGGTGGGAGGAGTCATTTGGTGAGTCTTGAGTGAAATCCAACCGCTAGAAGTATGGAATACACCAACCACTCCAATTAGGAACGAACTTCCGTTGAACTTGAATTGTCCAATTTGGAACACCTATTGATTTCGGATCGAGCCCAAAACTTGGGCAACATCATAATATGGTGGGAGGAGTCATTTGGTGAGTTTTGAGTGAAATCCAATCGCTAGAAGTATGGAATACAACAACCACTCCAATTAGGAACGAAATGCCGTTGAAATTGAATTGACCAATTTCTCACACCTATTGATTTTGAATCGAGCCCAAAAGTTGGGCAACATCATAATATGGTGGGAGGAGTCATTTGGTGAGTTTTGAGTAAAATCCAATCGCTAGAAGTATGGAATACACCAACCACTCCAATTAGGAACGAACTGCCGTTGAACTTGAATTATCCAATTTCTCACACCTATTGATTTCGGATCGAGCCCAAAACTTGGGCAACAACATAATATGGGGGGAGGAGTCATTTGGTGAGTTTTGAGTGAAATCCAATGGCTAGAAGTATGGAATACACCAACCACTCCAATTAGGAACGAACTGCCCTTGAACTTGAATTGTCCAATTTCTCACACCTATTGATTTCGGATCGATCCCAAAACTTGGGCAACATCATAATATGGTGGGAGGAGTCATTTGGTGAGTTTTGAGTGAAATCCAAACGCTAGAAGTACAGAATACACCAACCACTCCAATTAGGAACGAACTGCCGCTGAACTTGAATTGTCCAATTTCGAACACCTATTGATTTCGGATCGAGCCCAAAACTTGGGCAACAACATAATATGGTGGGAGGAGTCATTTGGTGAGTTTTGAGTGAAATCCAAACGCTAGAAGTATGGAATACACCAACCACTCCAATTAGGAACGAACTGCCGTTGAACTTGAATTGTCCAATTTTTCACACCTGTTGATTTCGGATCGAGCCCAAAAGTTGGGCAACATCATAATATGGCGGGAGGAGTCATTTGGTGAGTTTTGAGTGAAATCCAATCACTAGAAGTATGGAATACACCAACCACTCCAATTAGGAACGAACTGCCGTTGAACTTGAATTGTCCAATTTCTCACACCTATTGATTTCGGATCGAGCCCAAAACTTGGGCAACATCATAATATGGTGGGAGGAGTCATTTGGTTCGTTTTGAGTGAAATCCAATTGCTAGAAGTATGGAATACACCAACCACTCCAATTAGGAACGAACTGCCGTTGAACTTGAATTGTACAATTTGGAACACCTATTGATTTCGGATCGACCCCAAAACTTGGGCAACATCATAATATGGTCGGAGGAGTCATTTGGTGAGTTTTGAGTGAAATCCAATCGCTAGAAGTATAGAATACACCAACCACTCCAATTAGGAACGAACTGCCGTTGAACTTGAATTGTCCAATTTCTCACACCTATTGATTTCGGATCGAGCCCAAAAAGTGGGCAACATCATAATATGGTGGGAGGAGTCATTTGGTGAGTTTTGAGTGAAATCCAATCGCTAGAAGTATGGAATACACCAACCACTCCAATTAGGAACGAACTGCCGTTGAACTTGAATTGTCCAATTTCGAACACCTATTGATTTCGAATCGAGCCCAAAACTTGGGCAACATCATAATATGGTGGGAGGAGTCATTTGGTGAGTTTTGAGTGAAATCCAATCGCTAGAAGTATGGAATACACCAACCACTCCAATTAGGAACGTACTGCCGTTCAAGTTGAATTGTCCAATTTCTCACACCTATTGATTTCGGATCGAGCCCAAAACTTGGGCAACATCATAATATGGTGGGAGGAGTCATTTGGTGAGTTTTGAGTGAAATCCAATCGCTAGAAGTATGGAATACACCAACCACTCCAATCAGGAACGAACTGCCGTTCAACTTGAATTGTCCAATTTCTCACACCTATTGATTTCGGATCGAGCCCAAAACTTGGGCAACATCATAATATGGTGGGAGGAGTCCTTTGGTGAGTTTTGAGTGAAATCCAATCGCTAGAAGTATGGAATACACCAACCACTCCAATTAGGAACGAACTGCCGTTGAACTTCAATTGTCCAATTTCTCACACCTATTGATTTCAGATCGAGCCCAAAACTTGGGCAACATCATAATACGGTGGGAGGAGTCATTTGGTGCGTTTTGAGTGAAATCCAATCGCAAGAAGTATGGAATACACCAACCACTCCAATTAGGAACGAACTGCCGTTGAACTTGAATTCTCCAATTTGGAACACCTATTGATTTCGGATCGAGCCCAAAACTTGGGCAACGTCATAATATGGTGGGAGGAGTCATTTAGTGAGTTTTGAGTGAAATCCAATCGCTAGAAGTATGGAATTCACCAACCACTCCAATTAGGAACGAACTGCCGTTGAACTTGAATTGTGCAATTTTGAACACCTATTGATTTCGGATCGAGCCCAAAACTTGGGCAACATCATAATATGGTGGGAGGAGTCATTTGGGGAGTTTTGGGTGAAATCCAATCGCTAGAACTATGGAATACACCAACCACTCCAATTAGAAACGAACTGCCGTTGAACTTGAATTGTCCAATTTGGAACACCTATTGATTTCGGATCGAGCCCAAAACTTGGGCAACATCATAATATGGTGGGAGGAGTCATTTGGTGAGTTTGGATTGAAATCCAATCGCAAGAAGTATGGAATACACCAACCACTCCAATTAGGAACGAACTGCCGTTGAACTTGAATTCTCCAATTTGGAACACCTATTGATTTCGGATTGAGGCCAAAACTTGGGCAACGTCATAATATGGTGGGAGGAGTCATTTAGTGAGTTTTGAGTGAAATCCAATCGCTAGAAGTATGGAATTCACCAACCACTCCAATTAGGAACGAACTGCCGTTGAACTTGAATTGTGCAATTTTGAACACCTATTGATTTCGGATCGAGCCCAAAACTTGGGCAACATCATAATATGGTGGGAGGAGTCATTTGGTGAGTTTGGAGTGAAATCCAATCGCAAGAAGTATGGAATACACCAACCACTCCAATTAGGAACGAACTGCCGTTGAACTTGAATTCTCCAATTTGGAACACCTATTGATTTCGGATCGAGCCCAAAACTTCGGCAACGTCATAATATGGTGGGAGGAGTCATTTGGTGAGTTTTGAGTGAAATCCAATTGCTAGAAGTATGGAATACACCAACCACTCCAATTATGAACGAACTGCCATTGAACTTGTATTGTCCAAATTCTCACACCTACTGAATTCGGATCGAGCCCAAAACTTGGGCAACATGATAATATGGTGGGAGGAGTCATTTGGGGATTTTTGAGTGAAATCCAATCGCAAGAACTATGGAATACACCAACCACTCCAATTAGGAACGAACTGCGATTGAACTTGAATTGCCCAATTTGGAACACCTATTGATTTCGGATCGAGCCCAAAACTTGGGCAACATCATAATATGGTGGGAGGAGTCATTTGGTGTGTTTTGAGTGAAATCCAATTGCTAGAAGTATGGAATAGACCAACCACTCCAATTATGAACGAACTGCCATTGGACTTGAATTGTCCAATTTCTCACACCTATTGATTTCGGATCGAGCCCAAAACTTGGGCAACAAGATAATATGGTGGGAGGAGTCATTTGGTGAGTTTTGAGTGAAATCCAATCGCTAGAAGTATGGAATAAACTAACCACTCCAATTAGGAACGAACTGCCGTTGAACTTGAATTGTCCAATTTGGAACACCTATGGATTTCGGATCGAGCCCAAAATTGGGTAACATCATAATATGGTGGGAGTAGTCATTTGGTGAGTTTTGAGTGAAATCCAATCGCTAGACGTATGCAATACAACAAACACTCCAGTTAGGAACGAACTGCCGTTGAACTTGAATTGTCCAATTTCTCACACCTCTTGATTTCAGATCGAGCCCAAAACTTGGGAAACATCACAATATGGTGGGAGGAGTCATTTGGTGAGTTTTGAGTGAAATCCAGTCGCTATAAGTATGGAATCAACTAACCACTCCAATTAGGAACGAACTGCCGTTGAACTTGAATTGTCCAATTTGGAACACCTACGGATTTCGGATTGAGCCCAAAATTGGGTGACATCATAATATGGTGGGAGTAGTCATTTCGTGAGTTTTGAGTGAAATCCAATCGCTAGAAGTATGGAATACACCAAACACTCCAATTAGGAACGAACTGCCGTTGAACTTGAATTGTCCAATTTCTCACACCTCTTGATTTCAGATCGAGCCCAAAACTTGGGCAACATCATAATATGGTGGGAGGAGTCATTTGGTGATTTTTGAGTGAAATCCAAACGCTAGAAGTATGGAATACACCAACCACTCCAATTAGGAACGAACTGCCGTTGAACTTGAATTGTCCAATTTCTCACACCTATTGATTTCGGATCGAGCCCAAAACTTGGGCTACATATTAATATGGTGGGAGGAGTCATTTGGTGAGTTTTGAGTGAAATCCAATCGCTAGAAGTATGGAATACACCAACCACTCCAATTAGGAACGAACTGCCGTTGAACTTGAATTGTCCAATTTCCCACACTTATTGGTTTCGAATCGGGCCCAAAACTTGGGCAACTTCATAATATGGTGGGAGGAGTCATTTGGTGAGTTTTGAGTGAAATCCAATCGCTAGAAGTATGGAATACACCAACCACTCCAATTAGGAACGAACTGCTGTTGAACTTGAATTGTCCAATTTCTCACACCTATTGATTTCGGTTCGAACCCCAAACTTGGGCAAATGATAATATGGTGGGAGGAGTCATTTGGTAAGTTTTGAGTGAAATCCAATCGCTAGAAGTATGGAATACAGCAACCACTCCAATTAGGAACGAACTGCCATTGAACATGAATTGTCCAATTTCTCACACATATTGATTTCGGATCGGGCCCAAAACTTGGGCAACTTCAAAATATGGGGGGAGGAGTCATTTGGTGAGTTTTGAGTGAAATCCAATCGCAAGAAGTATGGAATACAACAACCACTCCAATTAGGAACGAACTGCCGTTGAACTTGAATTGTCCAATTTCTCACACCTATTGATTTCGGATCGAGCCCAAAACTTGGGCAACATGATAATATGGTGGGAGGAGTCATTTGGTGAGTTTTGAGTGAAATCCAATCGCTAGAAGTATGGAATACACAAACCACTCCAATTAGGAACGAACTGCTGTTGAACTTGAATTGTCCAATTTCTCACACCTATTGATTTCGGTTCGAACCCCAAACTTGGGCAAATGATAATATGGTGGGAGGAGTCATTTGGTAAGTTTTGAGTGAAATCCAATCGCTAGAAGTATGGAATACAACAAACACTCCAGTTAGGAACGAACTGCCGTTGAACTTGAATTGTCCAATTTCTCACACCCCTTGATTTCAGATCGAGCCCAAAACTTGGGCAACATCATAATATGGTGGGAGGAGTCATTTGGTGAGTTTTGAGTGAAATCCAATCGCTAGAAGTGTGGAATACACCAACCACTCCAATTAGGAACGAACTGCCATTGAACTTGAATTGTCCAATTTCTCACACCTATTGATTTCGGATCGAGCCCAAAACTTGGGCAACATGATAATATAGTGGGAGGAGTCATTTGGTGAGTTTTGGGTGAAATCCAATCGCTAGAAGTATGGAAAACACCAAGCACTCCAATTTCGAATGAACTGCCGTTGAACTTGAATTGGCCAATTTGAACACCTATTGATTTCGGATCGAGCCCAAAACTTGGGCAACAACATAATATGGTGAGAGGAGTCATTTGGTGAGTTTTGAGTGAAATCCAATCGCAAGAAGTATGGAATACACCAACCACTCCTATTAGGAACGAATTGTCGTTGAACTTGAATTTTCCAATTTGGAACACCTATTGATTTCGGATAGATCCCAAAACTTGGGCAACATCATAATATGGTGGGAGGAGTCATTTGGTGAGTTTTGAGTGAAATCCAATCGCTAGAAGTATGGAATACACCAACCACTCCAATTAGGAACGAACTGCCGTTGAACTTGAATTGTCCAATTTGGAACACCTATTGATTTCAGATCGAGCCCAAAACTTTGGCAACAACATAATATGGGGGGAGGAGTCATTTGGTGAGTTTTGAGTGAAATCCAATCGCTAGAAGTGTGGAATACACCAACCACTAAAATTAGGAACGAACTGCCGTTGAACTTGAATTGTCCAATTTCTCACACCTATTGATTTCGGATCAATCCCAAAACTTGGGCAACATCATAATATGGTGGGAGGAGTCATTTGGTGAGTTTTGAGTGAAATCCAAACGCTAGAAGTACGGAATACACCAACCACTCCAATTAGGAACGAACTGCCGTTGAACTTGAATTGTCCAATTTCGAACACCTATTGATTTCGGATCGAGCCCAAAACTTGGGCAACAACATAATATGGTGGGAGGAGTCATTTGGTGAGTTTTGAGTGAAATCCAAACGCTAGAAGTATGGAATACACCAACCACTCCAATTAGGAACAAACTGCCGTTGAACTTGAATTGTCCAATTTCTCACACCTATTGATTTCGGATCGAGCCCAAAAGTTGGGCAACATCATAATATGGCGGGAGGAGTCATTTGGTGAGTTTTGAGTGAAATCCAATCACTAGAAGTATGGAATACACCAACCACTCCAATTAGGAACGAACTGCCGTTGAACTTGAATTGTCCAATTTCTCACACCTATTGATTTCGGATCGAGCCCAAAACTTGGGCAACATCATAATATGGTGGGAGGAGTCATTTGGTTCGTTTTGAGTGAAATCCAATTGCTAGAAGTATGGAATACACCAACCACTCCAATTAGGAACGAACTGCCGTTGAACTTGAATTGTACAATTTGGAACACCTATTGATTTCGGATCGACCCCAAAACTTGGGCAACATCATAATATGGTCGGAGGAGTCATTTGGTGAGTTTTGAGTGAAATCCAATCGCTAGAAGTATGGAATACAACAACCACTCCAATTAGGAACGAACTGCCGTTGAACTTGAATTGTCCAATTTCTCACACCTATTGATTTCGGATCGAGCCCAAAACTTGGGCAACATGATAATATGGTGGGAGGAGTCATTTGGTGAGTTTTGAGTGAAATCCAATCGCTAGAAGTATGGAATACACAAACCACTCCAATTAGGAACGAACTGCTGTTGAACTTGAATTGTCCAATTTCTCACACCTATTGATTTCGGTTCGAACCCCAAACTTGGGCAAATGATAATATGGTGGGAGGAGTCATTTGGTAAGTTTTGAGTGAAATCCAATCGCTAGAAGTATGGAATACAACAAACACTCCAGTTAGGAACGAACTGCCGTTGAACTTGAATTGTCCAATTTCTCACACCCCTTGATTTCAGATCGAGCCCAAAACTTGGGCAACATCATAATATGGTGGGAGGAGTCATTTGGTGAGTTTTGAGTGAAATCCAATCGCTAGAAGTGTGGAATACACCAACCACTCCAATTAGGAACGAACTGCCATTGAACTTGAATTGTCCAATTTCTCACACCTATTGATTTCGGATCGAGCCCAAAACTTGGGCAACATGATAATATAGTGGGAGGAGTCATTTGGTGAGTTTTGGGTGAAATCCAATCGCTAGAAGTATGGAAAACACCAAGCACTCCAATTTCGAATGAACTGCCGTTGAACTTGAATTGGCCAATTTGAACACCTATTGATTTCGGATCGAGCCCAAAACTTGGGCAACAACATAATATGGTGAGAGGAGTCATTTGGTGAGTTTTGAGTGAAATCCAATCGCAAGAAGTATGGAATACACCAACCACTCCTATTAGGAACGAATTGTCGTTGAACTTGAATTTTCCAATTTGGAACACCTATTGATTTCGGATAGAGCCCAAAACTTGGGCAACATCATAATATGGTGGGAGGAGTCATTTGGTGAGTTTTGAGTGAAATCCAATCGCTAGAAGTATGGAATACACCAACCACTCCAATTAGGAACGAACTGCCGTTGAACTTGAATTGTCCAATTTGGAACACCTATTGATTTCAGATCGAGCCCAAAACTTTGGCAACAACATAATATGGGGGGAGGAGTCATTTGGTGAGTTTTGAGTGAAATCCAATCGCTAGAAGTGTGGAATACACCAACCACTAAAATTAGGAACGAACTGCCGTTGAACTTGAATTGTCCAATTTCTCACACCTATTGATTTCGGATCAATCCCAAAACTTGGGCAACATCATAATATGGTGGGAGGAGTCATTTGGTGAGTTTTGAGTGAAATCCAAACGCTAGAAGTACGGAATACACCAACCACTCCAATTAGGAACGAACTGCCGTTGAACTTGAATTGTCCAATTTCGAACACCTATTGATTTCGGATCGAGCCCAAAACTTGGGCAACAACATAATATGGTGGGAGGAGTCATTTGGTGAGTTTTGAGTGAAATCCAAACGCTAGAAGTATGGAATACACCAACCACTCCAATTAGGAACAAACTGCCGTTGAACTTGAATTGTCCAATTTCTCACACCTATTGATTTCGGATCGAGCCCAAAAGTTGGGCAACATCATAATGTGGCGGGAGGAGTCATTTGGTGAGTTTTGAGTGAAATCCAATCACTAGAAGTATGGAATACACCAACCACTCCAATTAGGAACGAACTGCCGTTGAACTTGAATTGTCCAATTTCTCACACCTATTGATTTCGGATCGAGCCCAAAACTTGGGCAACATCATAATATGGTGGGAGGATTCATTTGGTTCGTTTTGAGTGAAATCCAATTGCTAGAAGTATGGAATACACCAACCACTCCAATTAGGAACGAACTGCCGTTTAACTTGAATTGTACAATTTGGAACACCTATTGATTTCGGATCGACCCCAAAACTTGGGCAACATCATAATATGGTCGGAGGAGTCATTTGGTGAGTTTTGAGTGAAATCCAATCGCTAGAAGTATGGAATACAACAACCACTCCAATTAGGAACGAACTGCCGTTGAACTTGAATTGTCCAATTTCTCACACCTATTGATTTCGGATCGAGCCCAAAACTTGGGCAACATGATAATATGGTGGGAGGAGTCATTTGGTGAGTTTTGAGTGAAATCCAATCGCTAGAAGTATGGAATACACCAACCACTCCAATTAGGAACGAACTGCTGTTGAACTTGAATTGTCCAATTTCTCACACCTATTGATTTCGGTTCGAACCCCAAACTTGGGCAAATGATAATATGGTGGGAGGAGTCATTTGGTGAGTTTTGAGTGAAATCCAATCGCTAGAAGTATGGAATACACCAACCACTCCAATTAGGAACGAACTGCCGTTGAACTTGAATTGTCCAATTTCTTACAACTATTGATTTTGGAACGAGCCCAAAACATGGGCAACATCATGATATGGCGGGAGGAGTCATTTTGTGAGTTTTGAGTGAAATCCAATCGCTAGAAGTATGGAATACACCAACCACTCCAATTTGGAAAGAACTGCCGTTGAACTTGAATTGTCCAATTTCTCACACCTATTAATTTCGGATCGATCCCCAAACTTGGGCAACATCAGAATATGGTGGCAGGAGTCATTTCGTGAGTTTTGAGTGCAATCCAATCGCTAGAAGTATGGAATACGCCAATCACTCCAATTAGGAACGAACTGCCGTTGAACTTGAATTGTCCAATTTCTTTCACCTATTGATTTCGGATCGAGCCCAAAACTTGGGCAACATCATAATATGGTGGGCGAAATCATTTGGTGAGTTTTGAGTGAAATCCAATCGCTAGAAGTATGGAATACACCAACCACTCCAATTAGGAATGAACTGCCGTTGAACTTGAATTGTCCAATTTCTCAAACCTATTGATTTCGGATCGAGCCCAAAACTTGGGCAACATCATAATATAGTGTTAGGAGTCATTTGGTGAGTTTTGAGTAAAATCCAATCGCCAGAAGTATGGAATACACCAACCACTCCAACTAGGAACGACCTGCCGTTGAACTTGAATTGTCCAATTTCTCACACCTATTGATTTCGGATCAAGCCCAAAACTTGGGCAACGTGATAATATGGTGTTAGGAGTCATTTGGTGACTTTTGAGTGAAATCCAATCGGTAGAAGTATAGAATACACTCCAATTTGGAACGAACTGCCGTTGAACTTGAATTGTCCAATTTCTCACACCTATTGATTTCGGATCGAGCCCAAAACTTGGGCAACATGATAATATGGAGTCAGGAGTCATTTGGTGAGTTTTGAGTGAAATCCAATCGCTAGAAGTATAGAATACACCAACCTCTCCAATTAGGAACGAACTGCCGTTGAACTTGAATTGTCCAATTTCTCATATCTATTGATTTCGGATCGAGCCCAAAACTTGGGCAACATCATAATATGGTGGGAGGAGTCATTTGGGGAGTTTTGAGTGAAATCCTATCGCTAGAAGTGTGGAATACACCAACCACTCCAATTAGGAACGAACTGCCGTTGAACTTGAATTGTCCAGTTTCTCACACCTATTGATTTCGGATCGAGGCCCAAACCTGGGCAACATTTTAATATGGTGGGAGGAGTCATTTGGTGAGTTTTGAGTGAAATCCAATCGCTAGAAGTATGGAATACACCAACCACTCCAATTAGGAACGAACTGCCGTTGAACTTGAATTGTCCAATTTCTCACACCTATTGATATCGGATCGAGCCCAAAACTTGGGCAACATCATAATATGGTGGGAGGAGTCGTTGGGTAAGTTTTGAGTGAAATCGAATCGCTAGAAGTACGGAATACACCAACCACTCCCATTAGGAACGACCTGCCGTTGAACTTGAATTGTCCAATTTCTCACACCTATTGATTTTGGATCGAGCCCCAAACTTGGGCAACATCATAATATGGTGGGAGGAGTCATTTGGTGAGTTTTGAGTGAAATCCAATCGCTACAAGTATGGAATACACCAACCACTCCTATTAGGAACGAACTGCCGTTGAACTTGAATTGTCCAATTTCTCACACCAATTGATTTCGGATCGAGGCCCAAACTTGGGCAACATCATAATATGGTGGGAGGAGTCATTTGGTGAGTTTTGAGTGAAATCCAATCGCTAGAAGTATGGAATACACCAACCACTCCAATTAGGAACGAACTGCCGTTGAACTTGAATTGTCCAATTTCTCACACCTATTGATATCGGATCGAGCCCAAAACTTGGGCAACATCATAATATGGTGGGAGGAGCCATTGGGTAAGTTTTGAGTGAAATCGAATCGCTAGAAGTACGGAATACACCAACCACTCCAATTAGGAACGACCTGCCGTTGAACTTGAATTATCCAATTTCTCACACCTATTGATTTCGGATCGAGCCCCAAACTTGGGCAACATCATAATATGGTGGGAGGAGTCATTTGGGGAGTTTTGAGTGAAATCCAATCGCTAGAAGTATGGAATACACCAACCACTCCAATTAGGAACGAACTGCCGTTGAACTTGAATTGTCCAATTTCTTACAACTATTGATTTTGGAACGAGCCCAAAACATGGGCAACATCATAATATGGTGGGAGGAGTCATTTTGTGAGTTTTGAGTGAAATCCAATCGCTAGAAGTATGGAATACACCAACCACTCCAATTAGGAACGAACTGCCGTTGAACTTGAATTGTCCAATTTCTCACACCTATTGATATCGGATCGAGCCCAAAACTTGGGCAACATCATAATATGGTGGGAGGAGCCATTGGGTAAGTTTTGAGTGAAATCGAATCGCTAGAAGTACGGAATACACCAACCACTCCAATTAGGAACGACCTGCCGTTGAACTTGAATTATCCAATTTCTCACACCTATTGATTTCGGATCGAGCCCCAAACTTGGGCAACATCATAATATGGTGGGAGGAGTCATTTGGTGAGTTTTGAGTGAAATCCAATCGCTAGAAGTATGGAATACACCAACCACTCCAATTAGGAACGCACTGCCGTTGAACTTGAATTGTCCAATTTCTTACAACTATTGATTTTGGAACGAGCCCAAAACATGGGCAACATCATAATATGGTGGGAGGAGTCATTTTGTGAGTTTTGAGTGAAATCCAATCGCTAGAAGTATGGAATACACCAACCACTCCAATTTGGAAAGAACTGCCGTTGAACTTGAATTGTCCAATTTCTCACACCTATTAATTTAGGATCGATCCCCAAACTTGGGCAACATCAGAATATGGTGGCAGGAGTCATTTCGTGAGTTTTGAGTGCAATCCAATCGCTAGAAGTATGGAATACGCCAATCACTCCAATTAGGAACGAACTGCCGTTGAACTTGAATTGTCCAATTTCTTTCACCTATTGATTTCGGATCGAGCCCAAAACTTGGGCAACATCATAATATGGTGGGCGAAATCATTTGGTGAGTTTTGAGTGAAATCCAATCGCTAGAAGTATGGAATACACCAACCACTCCAATTAGGAATGAACTGCCGTTGAACTTGAATTGTCCAATTTCTCAAACCTATTGATTTCGGATCGAGCCCAAAACTTGGGCAACATCATAATATAGTGTTAGGAGTCATTTGGTGAGTTTTGAGTAAAATCCAATCGCCAGAAGTATGGAATACACCAACCACTCCAATTAGTAACGACCTGCCGTTGAACTTGAATTGTCCAATTTCTCACACCTATTGATTTCGGATCAAGCCCAAAACTTGGGCAACGTGATAATATGGTGTTAGGAGTCATTTGGTGACTTTTGAGTGAAATCCAATCGCTAGAAGTATAGAATACACTCCAATTTGGAACGAAGTGCCGTTGAACTTGAATTGTCCAATTTCTCACACCTATTGATTTCGGATCGAGCTCAAAACTTGGGCAACATGATAATATGGTGGGAGGAGTCATTTGGTGAGTTTTGAGGGAAATCCAATCGCTAGAAGTATGGAATACACCAACAACTCCAATTAGGAACGAACTGCCGTTGAACTTGAATTGTCCAATTTCTTTCACCTATTGAGTTCGGATCGAGCCCAAAACTTGGGCAACATCATAATATGGTGGGAGGAGTCATTTGGTGAGTTTTGAGTGAAATCCAATCGCTAGAAGTATCGAATACACCAACCACTACAATTAGGAACGAACTGCCGTTGAACTTGAATTGTCCAATTTCTCACACCTATTGATTTCGGATCGAGCCCAAAACTTGGGCAACACCATAATATGTTTCGAGGAGTCGTTTGGTGAGTTTTGAGTGAAATCCAATCGCTAGAAGTATAGAATACAGCAACCACTCCAATTTGGAATGAACTGCCGTTGAACTTGAGTTGTCCAATTTCTCACACCTATTGAATTCAGATCGAGCCCAAAACTTGGGCAACATCATAATATGGTGGGAGGAGTCATTTGGTGAGTTTTGAGTGAAATCGAATCGCTAGAAGTTGGGAATCCACCAACCGTTCCAATTAGGAACAAACTGCCATTGAACTTGAATTGACCAATTTCTCACACCTAATGATTTCGGATCGAGCCCAAAACGTGGGCAACAACATAATATTGTGGGAGGAGTCATTTGGTGAGTTTTGAGTGAAATCCAATCGCTAGAAGTGTGGAATACACCAACTACTCCAATTAGGAACGAACTGCCGTTCAACTTGAATTGTCCAAAATCTCAGACCTATTGATTTTAGATCGAGCCCAAAACTTGGGCAACATCATAATATGGTGGGAGGAGTCATTTGGTGAGTTTTGAGTGAAATCCAATCGCTAGAAGTATAGAATACAGCAACCACTCCAATTTGGAATGAACTGCCGTTGAACTTGAGTTGTCCAATTTCTCACACCTATTGAATTCAGATCGAGCCCAAAACTTGGGCAACATCATAATATGGTGGGAGGAGTCATTTGGTGAGTTTTGAGTGAAATCCAATCGCCAGAAGTTGGGAATGCACCAACCACTCCAATTAGGAACGAACTGCCATTGAACTTGAATTCTCCAATTTCTCACACCTAATGATTTCGGATCGAGCCCAAAACGTGGGCAACATCATAATATTGTGGGAGGAGTCTTTTGGTGAGTTTTGAGTGAAATCCAATCGCTAGAAGTATGGAATAGACGAACCACTCTAATTAGGAACGAACTGCCGTTGAACTTGAATTGTCCAATTTCTCACACCTATTGATTTCGGATCGAGCCCCAAACATGGGCAACATCATAATATGCTCTGAGGAGTCATTTGGTGAGTTTTGAGTGAAATCCAATTGCTAGAAGTAGGAAATACATGAACCACTCCAATTTGGAACGAACTGCCGTTGAACTTGAATTGTCCAATTTGTCACACCTATTGATTTTGGATCGAGCCCAAAACTTGGGCAACATGATAATATGGTGGGAGGAGTGATTTGGTGAGTTTTGAGTGAAATCCAATCGCTAGAAGTATGGAATACACCAACCACTCCAATTAGGAACGAACTGCCGTTGAACTTGAATTGTCCAATTTGTCACACCTATTGATTTCGGATCGAGCCCCAAACTTGGGCAACATCATAATATGGCGGGAGGAGTCATTTGGTGAGTTTTGATTGAAATCCAATCGCTAGAAGTATGGAATGCACCAACCACTCCAATTAGGTACGAACTGCCGTTGTACTTGAATTGTCCAATTTCTCACACCTATTGATTTCGGATCGATCCCAAGACTTGGGCAACAAGATAATCTGTTGTTAGGAGTCAGTTGGTGAGTTTTGAGTGAAATCCAATCGCTAGATGTGTGGAGACCACTCCAATTAGGAACGAACTGCCGTTGAACTTGAATTGTCCAATTTCTCACACCTATTGATTTTGGATCGAGCCCAAAACTTGGGCAACATGATAATATGGTGGGAGGAGTCATTTGGTGAGTTTTGAGGGAAATCCAATCGCTAGATGTATGGAATACACCAACCACTCCAATTTGGAACGAACTGCCGTTGAACTTGAATTGTCCAATTTCTCACTCCTATTGATTTCGGATCGAGCCCAAAACTTGGGTAACTTCATATTATGGTGGGAGGAGCCATTTGGTGAGTTTTGAGTGAAATCCAATCTTTAGAGGTACAGAATACACCAACCACTCCAATTAGTTACGAACTGCCGTTGAACTTGAATTGTCCAATTTCTCACACCTATTGATTTCGGATCGAGCCCAAAACTTGGGTAATTTCATAATATGGTGGGAGTAGTCATTTGGTTAGTTTTCAGGGAAATCCAGTCTTTAGAAGTACAGAATACACCAACCACTCCAATTAGGAACTAACTGCCGTTGAACTTGAATTGTCCAATTTCTCACACCTATTGATTTCGGATCGAGCCCAAAACTTGGGCAACATGATAATATGGTGTTACGAGTCATTTGGTGAGTTTTGAGTGAAATCCAATCGCTAGAAGTATGGAATACACCAACCACTCCAATTAGGAACGAATCGCTTCTGAACTTGAATTGTCCAATTTCTCACACCAATTGAATTCGGATCGAGCCCAAAACTTGGGCAACATGGTAATATGGTGGGAGGAGTAATTTGGTGAGTTTTGAGTGAAATCCAATCGCTAGAAGTATGGAATACACCAACCACTCCAATTAGGAACGAACTGTCGTTGAACTTGAATTGTCCAATTACTCACACCTATTGATTTCGGATCGAGCCCAAAACTTGGGCAACATGATAATATGGTGTTACGAGTCATTTGGTGAGTTTTGAGTGAAATCCAATCGCTAGAAGTATGGAATACACCAACCACTCCAATTAGGAAAGAATCGCTTCTGAACTTGAATTGTCCAATTTCTCACACCAATTGAATTCGGATCGAGCCCAAAACTTGGGCAACATGGTAATATGGTGGGAGGAGTAATTTGGTGAGTTTTGAGTGAAATCCAATCGCTAGAAGTATGGATTACACCAACCACTCCAATTAGGAACGAACTTCCGTCGAACTTGAATTGTCTAATTTCTCACACCTATAGATTTCGGATCGAGCCCAAAACTTGGGCAACATCATAATATGGTGGGAGGAGTCATTTGGTGAGTTTTGAGTGAAATCCAATCGCTAGAAGTATGGAATACACCAAGCACTCCAATTAGGAACGAACTGCCGTTGAACTGGAACTGTCCAATTTCTAACACCTATTGATTTCGGATCGAGCCCAAAACTTGGGCAACATCATAATATGGTGGGAGGAGTCATTTGGTTAGTTTTGAGTGAAATCCAATCGCTAGAAGTATGGAATACACCAACCACTCCAATTAGGAACGAACTGCCGTTGAACTTGAATCGTCCAATGTGGAACACCTATTGATTTCGGATCGAGCCCAAAACTTGGGCAACATCATAATATGGTGGGAGGAGTCATTTGGTGAGTTTTGAGTGAAATCCAATCGCTAGAAATATGGAATACACCAACCACTCCAATTAGGAACGAACTGCCGTTGAACTTGAATTGTCCAATTTCTCACACCTACTGATTTCGGACCGAGCCCCAAACTTGGGAAACATCATAATATGGTGGGAGGAGTCATTTGGTGAGTTTTGAGTGAAATCCAATCGCTAGAAGTATGGAATAATCCAACCACTCCAATTAGGAACGAACTGCCGTTGAACTTGAATTATCCAATTTGGAACACCTATTGATTTCGGATCGAGCCCAAAACTTGTACAACATCGTAATATGGTGGGAGGAGTCATTTCGTGAGTTTTGAGTGAAATCCAATCGCTAGAAGTATGGAATACACCAACCACTCCAATTAGGAACGAACTGCCGTTGAACTTGAATATTCAAATTTCTCAAATCGATTGATTTCGGATCGAGCCCCAAACTTGGGCAATATCATAATATGGTGGGAGGAGTCATTTGGTGAGTTTTGAGTGAAATCCAATCGCTAGAAGTATGGAATACACCAACCACTCCAATTAGGAACAAACTGCCGTTGAACTCGAATTGTCCAATTTGGAACACCTATTCATTCCGGATCGAGCCCAAAACTTGGGCAACATCATAATATGGTGGGTGGAGTCATTTGGTGAGTTTTAAGAGAAATCCAATCGCTAGAAGTATGGAATACACCAACCACTCCAATTAGGAACGAACTGCCGTTGAACTTGAATTGTCCAATTTCGAACACCTATTGATTTCGGGTCGAGCCCAAAACTTGGGCAACATCATAATATGGTGGGAGGAGTCATTTGGTGAGTTTTGAGTGAAATCCAATCGCTAGACGTATGGAATACACCAACCACACCAATTAGGAACGAACTGTCATTGAAATTGAATTGACCAATTTCTCACACCTCTTGATTTCGGATCGAGCCCAAAACATGGGCAACATCATAATGTGGTGGGAGGAGTCATTTGGTGAGTTTTGAGTGAAATCCAATCGCTAGAAGTATGGAATACACCAACCACTCCAATTAGAAACGAGCTACCGTTGAACTTGAATTGTCCAATTTGGAACACCTATTGATTTCGGATCGAGCCCAAAACTTGGGAAACAACATAATATGGTGGGAGCAGTCATTTGGTGGGTTTTGAGTGAAATCCAATCGCTAGAAGTATGGAATACACCAACCACTCCAATTAGGAACGAACTACCGTTGAACTTGAATTGTCCAATTTGGAACACCTATTGATTTCGGATCGAGCCCCAAACTTGGGCAACATCATAATATGGTGGGAGGAGTCATTTGGTGAGTTTTGAGTGAAATCCAATCGCTAGAAGTACGAAATACACCAACCACTCGAATTAGGAACGAACTGCCGTTGAACTTGAATTGTCCAATTTCTCAAACCTATTGATTTCGGATCGAGACCCAAACTTGGGCAACATCATAATATGGTGGGAGGAGTCATTTGGTTAGTTTTGAGTGAAATGCAATCGCTAGAAGTATGGAATACACCCACCACTCCAATTAGGAACGAGTTGCCGTTGAACTTGAATTGTCCAATTTGGAACACCTATTGATTTCGGATCGAGCCCAAAACTTCGGCAAGATCATAATATGGTGGGAGGAGTCATTTGGTTAGTTTCGAGTGAAATCCAATAGCTAGAAGTACGGAATACACCAACCACTCCAATTAGGAACGAACTGCCGTTGAACTTGAATTGTCCAATTTCGAACACCTATTGATTTCGGATCGAGCCCAATACTTGGGCAACATCATAATACGGTGGGAGGAGTCATGTGGTGAGTTTTTAGTGAAATCCAATCGCTAGAAGTATGGAATACACCAACCACTCCAATTAGGAACAAACTGCCGTTGAATTTGAATTGTCCAATTTCTCACACCTATTGATTTCGGATCGAGCCCAAAACTTGGGCAACATCATAATGTGGGGGGAGGAGTCATTCGGTGTGTTTTGAGTGAAATCCAATCGCCAGAAGTATGGAATAAACCAACCACTCCAATTAGGAACGACTGCCGCTGAACTTGGATTGTCCAATTTCTTACACCTATTGATTTCTGATCGAGCCCAAAACTCGGGCAACATCATAATATGGTGGGAGGAGATATTTGATGTGTTTTGAGTGAAATCCAATCGCTAGAACTATGAATTACCCCAAACCCTCCAATTTGGAACGAACTTCCTTTGAACTTGAATTGTCCAATTTCTTACAACTATTGATTTCGGATCGAGCCCAAAACTTGGGCAACATCATAATATGGTGGGAGGAGTCATTTGGTGAGTTTTGAGTGAAATCCAATCGCTAGACGTATGGAATACACCAACCACACCAATTAGGAACGAACTGTCATTGAAATTCAATTGACCAATTTCTCACACCTCTTGATTTCGATCGAGCCCAAAACATGGGCAACATCATAATATGGTGGGAGGAGTCATTTGGTGAGTTTTGAGTGAAATCCAATCGCTAGAAGTATGGAATACACCAACCACTCCAATTAGGAACGAGCTACCGTTGAACTTGAATTGTCCAATTTGGAACACCTATTGATTTCGGATCGAGCCCAAAACTTGGGCAAGATCATAATATGGTGGGAGGAGTCATTTCTTGAGTTTTGAGTGAAATCCAATCGCTAGAAGTAAGGAATACACCAACCACTCCAATTAGGAACGAACTACCGTTGAACTTGAATTGTACAATTTCTCACACCTATTGATTTCAGATCGAGCCCCAAACTTGGGCAACATCATAATGTGGTGGGAAGAGGCATTTGGTGAGTTTTCAGTGAAATCCAATCGCTAGACGTATGGAATACACCAACCACTCCAGTTAGGAACGAACTGCCGTTGAACTTGAATTGTCCAATTTGGAACACCTATTGATTTCGGATCGAGCCAAAAACTTGGGAATGATCATAATATGGTGGGAGGAGTCATTTCGTGAGTTTTGAGTGAAATCCAATCGCTAGAAGTATGGAATACACTAACCACTCCAATTAGGAACGAACTGCCGTTGAACTTGAATTGTCCAATTTCTCACACCTATTGATTTCGGATCGAGCCCCAAACTTGGGCAACATCATAATATGGTGGGAAGAGTCATTTGGTGAGTTTTGAGTGATATCCAATCGCTAGAAGTATGGAATACACCAACCACTCCAGTTAGGAACGAACTGCCGTTGAACTTGAATTGTCCAATTTGGAACACCTATTGATTTCGGATCGTGGCTCAAACTTGGGCAACATCATAATATGGTGGGAGGAGTCATTTGGTGAGTTTTGAGTGAAATCCAATGGCTAGAAGTATGGAATACACCAACCACTCCATTTAGGAACGAACTGCCGTTGAACTTGAATTGTCCAATTTGGAACACCTATTGATTTCGGATCGAGCCCAAAACTTGGGCAACATCATCATATGGTGGAAGGAGTCATTTGGTTAGTTTTGAGAGAAACCCAATCGCTGGAAGTATGGAATACAACAACCACTCCAATTAGGAACGAACTGCCGTTGAACTTGAATTGTCCAATTTCTCACACCTATTGATTTCGGATCGAGCCCCAAACTTGGGCAACATCATAATAAGGTGGGAAGAATCATTTGGCGAGTTTTGAGTGAAATCCAATCGCTAGAAGTATAGAATACACCAACCACTCCAATTAGGAACGAACTGCCGTTGCACTCGAATTGTCCAATTTGGAACACCTATTGATTTCGGATCGAGCCCAAAACTTGGGCAACATCATCATATGGTGGGAGGATTCATTTGGTTTGTTTTGAGTGAAATCCAATCCCTGGAAGTATGGAATACACCAACCACTCCAATTAGGAACGAACTGCCGTTGAACTTGAATTGTGCAATTTCTCACACCTATTGATTTCGGATCGAGCCCCAAATTTGGGCAACATCATAATATGGTGGGAAGAGTCATTTGGTGAGTTTTGAGTGAAATCCAATCGCTAGAAGTATGGAATACACCAACCACTCCATTTAGGAACGAACTGCCGTTGCACTCGAATTGTCCAATTTGGAACACCTATTGATTTCGGATCGAGCCCAAAACTTGGGCAACATCATAATATGGTGGGAGGAGTCATTTGGTGAGTTTTGAGTGAAATCCAATCATTAGAAGTACGGAAAACACCAACCAATCCAATTAGGAACGAACTGTCGTTGAAATTGAATTGACCAATTTCTCACACCTATTGATTTCGGATCGAGCCCAAAACTTGGGCAACATCATAATATCGTGGGAGGAGTCATTTGGTGAGTTTTGAGTGAAATCCAATCTCTAGAAGTATGGAATACACCAACCACTCCGGTTAGGAACGAACTGCCGTTGTACTTGAATTGTCCAATTTGGAACACCTATTGATTTCGGATCGAGCCCAAAACTTGGGCAACATCATAATATGGTGGAAGGAGTCATTTGGTGAGTTTTGAGTGAAATCCAATCATTAGAAGTACGGAAAACACCAACGACTCCAATTAAGAACGAACTTTCGTTGAAATTGAATTGACCAATTTCTCACACCTATTGATTTCGGATCAAGCCGAAAACTTGGGCAACATCATAATATGGTGGGACGAGTCATGTGGTGAGTTTTGGGTGAAATCCAATCACGAGAAGTATGGAATACACCAACCACTCCAATTAGGAACGAACTGCCGTTGTTCTTGAATTGTCCAATTCGGAACACCTATTGATTTCGGATCGAGCCCCAAACTTGGGCAACATCATAATATGGTGGGAGGAGTCATTTGGTGAGTTTTGAGTGAAATCCAATCGCTAGAAGTATGGAATACACCAACCACTCCAATTAGGAACGAACTGCCGTTGAACTTGAATTCTCCAATTTCTCACACCTATTGATTTCGGATCGAGCCCCAAACTTGGGCAACATCATAAAATGGTGGGAGGAGTCATTTGGTGAGTTTTGAGTGAAATCCAATCGCTAGAAGTATGGAATACACCAACAACTCCAATTAGGAACGAACTGCCGTTGAACTTGAATTGTCCAATTTGGAACACCTATTGATTTCGGATCGAGCCCAAAACTTGGGCAACATCATAATATGGTGGGAGGAGTCATTTGCTGAGTTTTGAGTGAAATCCAATCTCTAGAAGTATGGAATACACCAACCACTCCAATTAGGAACGACCTGCCGTTGAACTTGAATTGTCCAATTTGGAACACCTATTGATTTCGGATCGATCCCAAAACTTGGGCAACGTCATATAAGGGTGGGAGGAGTCATTTGGTGAGTTTTGAGTGAAATCCAATCCCTAGAAGTATGGAATACACCAACCACTCCAATTTGGAACGAACTGCCGTTGAAATTGAATTGTCCAATTTCTCACACCTATTGATTTCGGATCGAGCCCAAAACTTGGGCAACATCATAATATGGTGGGAGGAGTCATTTGGTGAGTTTTGAGTGAAATCCAATCGCTAGAAGTATGGAATACACCAACCACTCCAATTACGAACAAACTGCCGTTGAACTTGAATTGTCCAATTTCTCACACCTATTGATTTCGAATCGAGCCCCAAACTTGGGCAAAATCTTAAAATGGTGGGAGGAGTCATTTGGTGAGTTTTGAGTGAAATCCAATCGCTAGAAGTATGGAAAACACCAACCACTCCAATTAGGAACAAACTGCCGTTGAACTTGAATTGTCCAATTTCTAACACCTATTGATTTCGGATCGAGCCCCAAACTTGGGCAACATCATAAAATGGTGGGAAGAGTCATTTGGTGAGTTTTGAGTGAAATCCAATCGCTAGAAGTATGGAATACACCAACCACTCCAATTAGGAACGAACTGCCGTTGCACTCGAATTGTCCAATTTGGAACACCTATTGATTTCGGATCGAGCCCAAAACTTGGGCAACATCATAATATGGTGGGAGGAGTTATTTGGTGAGTTTTGAGTGAAATCCAATCGTTAGAAGTATAGAATACACCAACCACTCCAATTAGGAACGAGCTGCCGTTGAACTTGAATTGCCCAATTTGGAACACCTGTTGATTTCGGATCGAGCCCAAAACTTGGGCAACATCAAAATATGGTGGGAGGAGTCATTTGGTGAGTTTTGAGTGAAATCCAATCGCTAGAAGTATGGAATACACCAACCACTCCAATTAGGAACGAACTGCCGTTGAACTTGAATTCTCCAATTTCTCACACCTATTGATTTCGGATCGAGCCCCAAACTTGGGCAACATCATAATATGGTGGGAGGAGTCATTTGGTAAGTTTTGAGTGAAATCCAATCGCTAGAAGTATGGAATACACCAACCACTCCAATTAGGAACGAACTGCCGTTGAACTTGAATTGTTCAATTTGGAACACCTATTGATTTCGGATCGAGCCCAAAACATGGGCAATATCATAATATGGTGGGAGGAGTCATTTGGTGAGTTTTGAGTGAAATATAAATCGCTAGAAGTATGGAATACACCAACCACTCCAGTTAGGAAGGAACTGCCGTTGAACTTGAATTGTCCATTTTGGAACACCAATTGATTTCGGATCGAGCCCAAAACTTGGGCAACATCATCATATGGTGGGAGGAGTCACTTGGTTAGTTTTGAGTGAAATCCAATCCCTTGAAGTATGGAATACACCAACCATTCCAATTAGGAACGAACTGCCGTTGAACTTGAATTCTCCAATTTCTCACACCTATTGATTTCGGATCGAGCCCCAAACTTGGGCAACATCATAATATGGTGGGAGGAGTCATTTGGTGAGTTTTGAGTGAAATATAAATCGCTAGAAGTATGGAATACACCAACCACTCCAGTTAGGAAGGAACTGCCGTTGAACTTGAATTGTCCAATTTGGAACACCTATTGATTTCGGATCGAGCCCAAAACTTGGGCAACATCATAACATGGTGGGCGGAGTCATTTGGTTTGTTTTGAGTGAAATCCGATCGCTAGAAGTATGGAATACACCAACCACTCCAATTAGGAACGAACTGCCGTTGAACTTGAATTGTTCAATTTGGAACACCTATTGATTTCGGATCGAGCCCAAAACATGGGCAATATCATAATATGGTGCGAGGAGTCATTTGGTGAGTTTTGAGTGAAATATAAATCGCTAGAAGTATGGAATACACCAACCACTCCAGTTAGGAAGGAACTGCCGTTGAACTTGAATTGTCCATTTTGGAACACCAATTGATTTCGGATCGAGCCCAAAACTTGGGCAACATCATCATATGGTGGGAGTAGTCACTTGGTTAGTTTTGAGTGAAATCCAATCCCTTGAAGTATGGAATACACCAACCATTCCAATTAGGAACGAACTGCCGTTGAACTTGAATTCTCCAATTTCTCACACCTATTGATTTCGGATCGAGCCCCAAACTTGGGCAACATCATAATATGGTGGGAGGAGTCATTTGGTGAGTTTTGAGTGAAATCCAATCGCTAGAAGTATAGAATACACCAACCACTCCAATTAGGAACGAACTGTCGTTGAACTTGAATTGTCCAATTTGGAACACCTATGGATTTCGGATCGAGCCCAAAACTTGGGCAACATCATCATATGGTGGGAGGATTCATTTGGTTAGTTTTGAGTGAAATCCAATCCCTGGAAGTATGGAATACACCAACCACTCCAATTAGGAACGAACTGCCGTTGAACTTGAATTGTCCAATTTCTCACACCTATTGATTTCGGATCGAGCCCCAAACTTGGGCAACATCATAATATGGTGGGAAGAGTCATTTGGTGAGTTTTGAGTGAAATCCAATCGCTAGAAGTATGGAATACACCAACCACTCCATTTAGGAACGAACTGCCGTTGCACTCGAATTGTCCAATTTGGAACACCTATTGATTTCGGATTGAGCCCAAAACTTGGGCAACATCATAATATGGTGGGAGGAGTCATTTGGTGAGTTTTGAGTGAAATCCAATCGCTAGAAGTATGGAATACACCAACCACTCCAGTTAGGAAGGAACTGCCGTTGCACTCGAATTGTCCAATTTGGAACACCTATTGATTTCGGATTGAGCCCAAAACTTGGGCAACATCATAATATGGTGGGAGGAGTCATTTGGTGAGTTTTGAGTGAAATCCAATCGCTAGAAGTATGGAATACACCAACCACTCCAGTTAGGAACGAACTGCCGTTGAACTTGTTTTGTCCAATTTGGAACACCTATTGATTTCGAATCGAGCCCAAAACTTGGGCAAGATCATAATATGGTGGGAGGAATCATTTGGTGAGTTTTGAGTGAAATCCAATCGCTAGAAGTATGGAATACACCAACCACTCCAATTAGGAACGAACTGTTGTTGAAATTGAATTGACCAATTTCTCACACCTATTGATTTCGGATCGAGCCCAAAACTTGGGCAACATCATAATATCGTGGGAGGAGTCATTTGGTGAGTTTTGAGTGAAATCCAATCTCTAGAAGTATGGAATACACCAACCACTCCGGTTAGGAACGAACTGCCGTTGTACTTGAATTGTCCAATTTGGAACACCTATTGATTTCGGATCGAGCCCAAAACTTGGGCAACATCATAATATGGTGGGAGGAGTCATTTGGTGAGTTTTGAGTGAAATCCAATCATTAGAAGTACGGAAAACACCAACGACTCCAATTAAGAACGAACTTTCGTTGAAATTGAATTGACCAATTTCTCACACCTATTGATTTCGGATCAAGCCGAAAACTTGGGCAACATCATAATATGGTGGGAGGAGTCATTTGGTGAGTTTTGGGTGAAATCCAATCGCGAGAAGTATGGAATACACCAACCACTCCAATTAGGAACGAACTGCCGTTGTTCTTGAATTGTCCAATTTCGAACACCTATTGATTTCGGATTGAGCCCAAAACTTGGGCAACATCATAATATGGTGGGAGGAGTCATTTGGTGAGTTTTGAGTGAAATCCAATCGCTAGAAGTATGGAATACACCAACCACTCCAATTAGGAACAAACTGCCGTTGAACTTGAATTGTCCAATTTCTCACACCTATTGAGTTCGGATCGATCCCCAAAGTTGGGCAACATCATAAAATGGTGGGAGGAGTCATTTGGTGAGTTTTGAGTGAAATCCAATCGCTAGAAGTATGGAATACACCTACCACTCCAATTAGGAACGAAATGCCGTTGAACTTGAATTGTCCAATTTCTCACACCTATTGATTTCGGATCGAGCCCCAAACTTGGGCAACATCATAATATGGTGGGAGGAGTCATTTGGTGAGTTTTCAGTGAAATCCAATCGCTAGAAGTATGGAATACACCAACCACTCCAATTAGGAACGAACTGCCGTTGAACTTGAATTGTCCAATTTGGAACAACTATTGATTTCGGATCGAGCCCAAAACTTGGGCAACATCATAATATGGTGGGAGGAGTCTTTTGGTGAGTTTTGAGTGAAATCCAATCTCTAGAAGTATGGAATACACCAACCACTCCAATTAGGAACGAACTGCCGTTGAACTTGAATTGTCCAATTTGGAACACCTATTGATTTCGGATCGAGCCCAAAACTTGGGCAACATCATAATATGGTGGGAGGAGTCATTTGGTGAGTTTTGAGTGAAATCCAATCATTAGAAGTACGGAAAACACCAACGACTCCAATTAAGAACGAACTTTCGTTGAAATTGAATTGACCAATTTCTCACACCTATTGATTTCGGATCAAGCCGAAAACTTGGGCAACATCATAATATGGTGGGAGGAGTCATTTGGTGAGTTTTGGGTGAAATCCAATCGCGAGAAGTATGGAATACACCAACCACTCCAATTAGGAACGAACTGCCGTTGTTCTTGAATTGTCCAATTTCGAACACCTATTGATTTCGGATTGAGCCCAAAACTTGGGCAACATCATAATATGGTGGGAGGAGTCATTTGGTGAGTTTTGAGTGAAATCCGATCGCTAGAAGTATGGAATACACCAACCACTCCAATTAGGAACAAACTGCCGTTGAACTTGAATTGTCCAATTTCTCACACCTATTGATTTCGGATCGAGCCCCAAACTTGGGCAACATCATAATATGGTGGGAGGAGTCATTTGGTGAGTTTTGAGTGAAATCCAATCGCTAGAAGTATGGAATACACCAACCACTCCAATTAGGAACGAACTGCCGTTGAACTTGAATTGTCCAATTTGGAACACCTATTGATTTCGGATCGAGCCCAAAACTTGGGCAACATCATAATATGGTGGGAGGAGTCTTTTGGTGAGTTTTGAGTGAAATCCAATCTCTAGAAGTATGGAATACACCAACCACTCCAATTAGGAACGAACTGCCGTTGAACTTGAATTGTCCAATTTGGAACACCTATTGATTTCGGATCGAGCCCAAAACTTGGGCAACATCATATAATGGTGGGAGGAGTCATTTGGTGAGTTTTGAGTGAAATCCAATCGCTAGAAGTATGGAATACACCAACCACTCCAATTTGGAACGAACTGCCGTTGAAATTGAATTGTCCAATTTCTCACACCTATTGATTTCGGATCGAGCCCAAAACTTGGGCAACATCATAATATGGTGGGAGGAGTCATTTGGTGAGTTTTGAGTGAAATCCGATCGCTAGAAGTATGGAATACACCAACCACTCCAATTAGGAACAAACTGCCGTTGAACTTGAATTGTCCAATTTCTCACACCTATTGATTTCGGATCGAGCCCCAAACTTGGGCAACATCATAAAATGGTGGGAGGAGTCATTTGGTGAGTTTTGAGTGAAATCCAATTGCTAGAAGTATGGAATACACCAACCACTCCAATTAGGAACGAACTGCCGTTGAACTTGCATTGTCCAATTTCTCACACCTATTGATTTCGGATCGAGCCCCAAACTTGGGCAACATCATAATATGGTGGGAAGAGTCATTTGGTGAGTTTTGAGTGAAATCCAATCGCTAGAAGTATGGAATACACCAACCACTCCATTTAGGAACGAACTGCCGTTGCACTCGAATTGTCCAATTTGGAACACCTATTGATTTCGGATTGAGCCCAAAACTTGGGCAACATCATAATATGGTGGGAGGAGTCATTTGGTGAGTTTTGAGTGAAATTCAATCGCTAGAAGTATGGAATACACCAACCACTCCCGTTAGGAACGAACTGCCGTTGAACTTGATTTGTCCAATTTGGAACACCTATTGATTTCGGATCGAGCCCAAAACTTGGGCAACATCATAATATGGTGGGAGGAGTCATTTGGTGAGTTTTGGGTGAAATCCAATCGCGAGAAGTATGGAATACACCAACCACTCCAATTAGGAACGAACTGCCGTTGAACTTGAATTGTCCAATTCGGAACACCTATTGATTTCGGATCGAGCCCAAAACTTGGGCAACATCATAATATGGTGGGAGGAGTCATTTCGTGAGTTTTGAGTGAAATCCAATTGCTAGAAGTATGGAATACACCAACCACTCCAATTAGGAATGAACTGCCGTTGAACTTGAATTGTCCAATTTCTCACACCTATTGATTTCGGATCGAGCCCCAAACTTGGGCAACATCATAATATGGTGGGAAGAGTCATTTGGTGAGTTTTGAGTGAAATCCAATCGCTAGAAGTATGGAATACACCAACCACTCCAATTAGGAACGAACTGTCGTTGAACTTGAATTGTCCAATTTCTCACACCTATTCATTTCGAATCGAGCCCAAAACTTGGCCAACATCATAATATGGTGGGAGGAGTCATTTGGTGAGTTTTGAGTGAAATCCAATCGCTAGAAGTATGGAATACACCAACCACTCCAATTCGTAAAGAACTGCCGTTGAACTTGAATTGTCCAATTTGGAACACCTATTGATTTCGAATCGAGCCCAAAACTTGGGCAACATCATAATATGGTGGGAGGAGTCATTTGGTGAGTTTTGAGTGAAATCCAATTGCTAGAAGTATAGAATACACCAACCACTCCAATTAGGAACGAACTGTCGTTGAACTTGAATTGTCCAATTTGGAACACCTATGGATTTCGGATCGAGCCCAAAACTTGGGCAACATCATCATATGGTGGGAGGAGTCATTTGGTTAGTTTTGAGTGAAATCCAATGACTGGAAGTATGGAATACACCAACCACTCCAATTAGGAACGAACTGCCGTTGAACCTGAATTGTCCAATTTCTCACACCTATTGATTTCGGATCGAGCCCCAAACTTGGGCAACATCATAATATGGTGGGAAGAGTCATTTGGTGAGTTTTGAGTGAAATCCAATCGCTAGAAGTATGGAATACACCAACCACTCCATTTAGGAACGAACTGCCGTTGCACTCGAATTGTCAAATTTGGAACACCTATTGATTTCGGATCGAGCCCAAAACTTGGGCAACATCATAATATGGTGGGAGGAGTCATTTGGTGAGTTTTGAGTGAAATCCAATCGATAGAAGTATGGAATACACCAACCACTCTAGTTAGGAACGAACTGCCGTTGAACTTGAATTGTCCAATTGGAACACCTATTGATTTCGGATCGAGCCCAAAACTTGGGCAACATCATCATATGGTGGGAGGAGTCATTTGGTTAGTTTTGAGTGAAATCCAATCGCTAGAAGTATGTAATACACCAACCACTCCAATTAGGAACGAACTGCCGTTGAACTTGAATTATCCAATTTCTCACACCTATGGATTTCGGATCGAGCCCAGAACTTGGGCAACATCATCATATGGTGGGAGGAGTCATTTGGTTAGTTTTGAGTGAAATCCAATCCCTTGAAGTATGGAATACACCAACCATTCCAATTTGGAACGAACTGCCGTTGAACTTGAATTGTCCAATTTCTAACACCTATTGATTTCGGATCGAGCCCCAAACTTGGGCAACATCATAATATGGTGGGAGGAGTCATTTGGTGAGTTTTGAGTGAAATCCAATCGCTAGAAGTATGGAATACACCAACCACTCCAATTAGGAACGAACTGCCGTTGAACTTGAATTGTCCAATTCGGAACACCTATTGATTTCGGATCGAGCCCAAAACTTGGGCAACATCATAATATGGTGGGAGGAGTCATTTCGTGAGTTTTGAGTGAAATCCAATTGCTAGAAGTATGGAATACACCAACCACTCCAATTAGGAATGAACTGCCGTTGAACTTGAATTGTCCAATTTCTCACACCTATTGATTTCGGATCGAGCCCCAAACTTGGGCAACATCATAATATGCTGGGAAGAGTCATTTGGTGAGTTTTGAGTGAAATCCAATCGCTAGAAGTATGGAATACACCAACCACTCCAATTAGGAACGAACTGTCGTTGAACTTGAATTGTCCAATTTCTCACACCTATTCATTTCGAATCGAGCCCAAAACTTGGGCAACATCATAATATGGTGGGAGGAGTCATTTGGTGAGTTTTGAGTGAAATCCAATCGCTAGAAGTATGGAATACACCAACCACTCCAATTCGGAAAGAACTGCCGTTGAACTTGAATTGTCCAATTTGGAACACCTATTGATTTCGAATCGAGCCCAAAACTTGGGCAACATCATAATATGGTGGGAGGAGTCATTTGGTGAGTTTTGAGTGAAATCCAATTGCTAGAAGTATAGAATACACCAACCACTCCAATTAGGAACGAACTGTCGTTGAACTTGAATTGTCCAATTTGGAACACCTATGGATTTCGGATCGAGCCCAAAACTTGGGCAACATCATCATATGGTGGGAGGAGTCATTTGGTTAGTTTTGAGTGAAATCCAATGACTGGAAGTATGGAATACACCAACCACTCCAATTAGGAACGAACTGCCGTTGAACCTGAATTGTCCAATTTCTCACACCTATTGATTTCGGATCGAGCCCCAAACTTGGGCAACATCATAATATGGTGGGAAGAGTCATTTGGTGAGTTTTGAGTGAAATCCAATCGCTAGAAGTATGGAATACACCAACCACTCCATTTAGGAACGAACTGCCGTTGCACTCGAATTGTCAAATTTGGAACACCTATTGATTTCGGATCGAGCCCAAAACTTGGGCAACATCATAATATGGTGGGAGGAGTCATTTGGTGAGTTTTGAGTGAAATCCAATCGATAGAAGTATGGAATACACCAACCACTCTAGTTAGGAACGAACTGCCGTTGAACTTGAATTGTCCAATTTGGAACACCTATTGATTTCGGATCGAGCCCAAAACCTGGGCAAGATCATGATATGGTGGGAGGAATCATTTGGTGAGTTTTGAGTGAAATCCAATCGCTAGAAGTATGGAATACACCAACCACTCCAATTAGGAACGAACTGTCGTTGAAATTGAATTGACCAATTTCTCACACCTATTGATTTCGGATCGAGCCCAAAACTTGGGCAACATCATAATATCGTGGGAGGAGTCATTTGGTGAGTTTTGAGTGAAATCCAATCTCTAGAAGTATGGAATACACCAACCACTCCAGTTAGGAACGAACTGCCGTTGTACTTGAATTGTCCAATTTGGAACACCTATTGATTTCGGATCGAGCCCAAAACTTGGGCAACATCATAATATGGTGGGAGGAGTCATTTGGTGAGTTTTGAGTGAAATCCAATCATTAGAAGTACGGAAAACACCAACGACTCCAATTAAGAACGAACCTTCGTTGAAATTGAATTGACCAATTTCCCACACCTATTGATTTCGGATCAAGCTGAAAACTTGGGCAACATCATAATATGGTGGGAGGAGTCATTTGGTGAGTTTTGAGTGAAATCCAATCGCGAGAAGTATGGAATACACCAACCACTCCAATTAGGAACGAACTGCCGTTGTTCTTGAATTGTCCAATTTGGAACACCTATTGATTTCGGATCGAGCCCAAAACTTGTGCAACATCATAATATGGTGGGAGGAGTCATTTGGTGAGTTTTGAGTGAAATCCAATCGCTAGAAGTACGGCAACCACTCCGTTTAGGAACGAACTGCCGTTGAACTAGAATTGTCCAATTTCTCACACCTATTGATTTCGGATCGAGCCCAAAACTTGGGCAGCATCATAATATGGTGGGAGGAGTCATTTGGTGAGTTTTGAGTGAAATCCAATCGCCACCAACCACTCCAATTAGGAACGAACTGCCGTTGAACTTGAATTGTCCAATTTGGAACACCTATTGCTTTCGGATCGAGCCCAAAACTTGGGCAACATCATAATATGGTGGGAGGAGTCATTTGGTGAGTTTTGAGTGAAATCCAATCGCCACCAACCACTCCAATTAGGAACGAACTGCCGTTGAAATTGAATTGTCCAATTTCTCACACCTATTGATTTCGGATCGAGCCCCAAACTTGGACAACATCATAATATGGTGGGAGGAGTCATTTGGTGAGTTTTGAGTGAAATACAATCGCTAGAAGTATGGAATCCACCAACCACTGCAATTAGGAATGAACTGCCGTTGAACTTGAATTGTCCAATTTCTCACACCTATTGATTTCGGATCGAGCCCAAAACTTGGGCAACATCATAATATGGTGGTTGGAGTCATTTGGTGAGTTTTGAGTGAAATCCAATCGCTAGAAGTATGGAATACACCAACCACTCCAATTAGGAACGAACTGCCGTTGAACTTGAATTGTCCAATTTCTCACACCTTTTGATTTCGGATCGAGCCCGAAACTTGGGCAACAGCATAATATGGTGGTTGGAATCATTTGGTGAGTTTTGGGTGAAATCCAATCGCTAGAGGTATGGAATACACCAACCTCTCCAATTAGGAATGAACTGCCGTTGAACTCTATTAGTCAAATTTGGAAGACCTATTGATTTCGGATTGAGCCCAAAACTTGGGCAATATCATAATATGGTGGGAGGAGTCATTTGGTGAGTTTTGGGTGAAATCCAATCGCTAGAAGTATGGAATACACCAACCACTCCAATTAGGAAGGAACTGCCGTTGAACTTGAATTGTCCAATTTCTCACAAATATCGATTTCGGATCGAGCCCCAAACTTGGGCAACATCATAATATGGTGGGAGGAGTCATTTGGTGAGTTTTGGGTGAAATCCAATCGCTAGAAGTATGGAATACACCAACCACTCCAATTAGGAACGAACTGCCGTTGAACTTGAATTGTCCAATTTCGAACACCTATTGATTTCGGATCAAGCCCAAAACTTGGGAAACAACATAATATGGTGGGAGGAGTCATTTGGTAAGTTTTTAGTGAAATCCAATCGCTAGAAGTATGGAAGACACCAAACACTCCAATTAGGAACGAACTGCCGTTGAACTTGAATTGTCCAATTTCTCACACCTATTGATTTCGGATCGAACCCCAAACTTGGGCAACATCATAATATGGTGGGAGGAGTTATTTGGTGAGTTTTGAGTGAAATCCAATCGCTAGAACTATGGAATACACCGACCACTCCAATTAGGAACGAACTGCCGTTGAACTTGAATTGTCCAATTTCGAACACCAATTGATTTCGGATCGAACCCAAAACTTGGGCAACATCATAATATGGTGGGAGGAGTCATTTGGTGAGTTTTGACTGAAATCCAATCGCTAGAAGTATGGAATAGACCAACCACTCCAATTAGGAACGAACTGCCGTTGAACTTGAATAGTCCAATTTCTTTCACCTATTGATTTCGGATCGAGCCCAAAACTTGGGCAACATCATGATATGGTTGGAGGAGTCCTTTGGTGAGTTTTGAGTGAAATCCAATCGCTAGAAGTATGGAATACACCAACCACTCCAATTAGGAACGAACTGCCGTTGAACTTGAATTGGCCAATTTGGAACACCTATTGATTTCAGATCGAGCCCAAAACATGGGCAACAACATAACGTGGTGGGAGGAGTCATTAGGTGAGTTTTGAGTGAAATCCAATCGCTAGAAGTATGGAATACACCAACCACTCCAATTTGGAACGAACAGTTGTTGAACTGGAATTGTCCAATTTCTCACACCTATTGATTTCGGATAGAGCCCAAAACTTGGGCAACATCATAATATGGTGGGAGGAATCATTCGGTGAGTTTTGGGTGAAATACAATCGCTAGAGGTATGGAATACACCAACCTCTCCAATTAGGAATGAACTGCCGTTGAACTCTAATTGTCAAATTTGGAAGACCTATTGATTTCGGATTGAGCCCCAAACTTGGGCAACATCATAATATGGTGGGAGGAGTCAATTGGTGAGTTTTGAGTGAAATCCAATCGCCAGAAGTATGGAATACACCAACCACTCCAATTAGGAACGAACTGCCGTTGAACTTGAATTGTCCAATTTGGAACACCTATTGATTTCGTATAGAGCCCAAAACTTGGGCAACGTCATAATATGGTGGGAGGAGTCATTTGGTCTGTTTTGAGTGAAATCCAATCGCTAGAAGTATGGAATCCACCAACCACTCCAATTAGGAACGAACTGCCGTTGAACTTGAATTGTCCAATTTCGAACACCTATTGATTTCGGATAGAGCCCAAAACTTGGGCAACATCATAATATGTGGGAGGAGTCATTTGGTGAGTTTTGAGTGAAATCCAATCGCTTGAAGTATGGAATACACCAACCACTGCAATTAGGAACGAACTGCCGTTCAACTTGAATTGTCCAATTTGGAACACCTATTGATTTCGGATCGAGCCCAAAACTTGGGCAACATCATAATATGGTGGGAGGAGTCATTTGGTGAATTTTGGGTGAAATCCAATCGCTTGAAGTATGGAATACACCAACCACCCAATTAGGAATGAACTGCCGTTGAACTCTAATTGTCAAATTTGGAAGACCTATTGATTTCGGATCGAGCCCAAAATTTGGGCAACATCATAATATGGTGGGAGGAATCAATTGGTGAGTTTTGAGTGAAATCCAATCGCTAGAAGTATGGAATACACCAACCACTCCAATTAGGAACGAACTGCCGTTGAACTTGAATTGTCCAATTTGGAACACCTATTGATTTCGGATCGAGCCCAAAACTTGGGCAACATCATAATATGGTGGGAGGAGTCATTTGGTGAGTGTTGAGTGAAATCCAATCGCTTGAAGTATAGAATACACCAACCACTGCAATTAGGAACGAACTACCGTTGAACTTGAATTGTCCAATTTGGAACCCCTATTGATTTCGGATCGAGCCCAAAACTTGGGCAACATCATAATATGGTGGGAGGAATCATTTGGTGAGTTTTGGGTGAAATCCAATCGCTAGAGGTATGGAATACACCAACCTCTCCAATTAGGAACGAACTGCCGTTGAACTCTAATTGTCAAATTTGGAATTCCTATTGATTTCGGATCGAGCCCAAAACTTGGGCAACATAATAATATGGCGGGAGGAGTCAATTGGTAGTTTTGAGTGAAATCCAATCGCCAGAAGTATGGAGTACACCAACCACTCCAATTAGGAACGAACTGCCGTTGAACTTGAATTGTCCAATTTGGAACACCTATTGATTTCGGATCGAGCCCATCACAAGGGCAACATCATAATATGGTGGGAGGAGTGGTTTGGTGAGTTTTGAGAGAAATCCAATCGCTAGAAGTATGGAATACACTAACCACTCCAATTAGGAACGAACTGCCGTTGAACTCGAATTGTCCAATTTCTCACACCTATTGATTTCGGATAGAGCCCAAAACTTGGGCAACATCATAATATGGCGGGAGGAGTCATTTGGTTAGTTTTGAGTGAAATCCAATCGCTAGAAGTATGGAATACACCAACCACCCCAAGTAGGAACGAACTGCCGTTGAACTTGAATTGTCCAATTTGGACGACCTATTGATTTCGGATCGAGCCCAAAACTTGGGCAACGTCATAATATGGTGGGAGGAGTCAATTGGTGAGTTTTTAGTGAAATCCAATTCTAGAAGTATGGAATACACCAACCACTGCAATTAGGAACGATAAGCCGTTAAACTTGAATTGTCCAATTTCTCACACCTATTGATTTCGGATCGAGCCCCAAACTTGGGCAACATCATAAAATGGTGGGAGGAGTCATTTGGTGAGTTTTGAGTGAAATCCAATCGCTAGAAGTATGGAATACAGCAACCACTCCAATTAGGAACGAACTGCCGTTGAACTTGAATTGTCCAATTTCTCACACCTATTGATTTCGGATCGAGCCCAAAACTTGGGCAACATCATAATATGGTGGGAGGAGTCAATTGGTGAGTTTTGAGTGAAATCCAATCTCTAGAAGTATGGAATACACCAACTACTCCAATTTGGAACGAACTGCCGTTGAACTTGAATTGTCCAATTTCTCACACCTATTGATTTCGGATCGAGCCCAAAGCTTGGGCAACATCATAATATGGTGGGAGGATTCATTTGGTTAGTTTTGAGTGAAATCCAATCGCTAGAAGTATGGAATACACCAACCACTCCAATTAGGAACGAACTGCCGTTGAAGTTGAATTGTCCAGTTTCTCACACCTATTGATTTCGGATCGAGCCCAAAACTTGGGCAACATCATAATATGGTGGGAGGAGTCAATTGGTGAGTTTTGAGTGAAATCCAATCTCTAGAAGTATGGAATACACCAACTACTCCAATTTGGAACGAACTGCCGTTGAACTTGAATTGTCCAATTTCTCACACCTATTGATTTCGGATCGAGCCCAAAGCTTGGGCAACATCATAATATGGTGGGAGGATTCATTTGGTTAGTTTTGAGTGAAATCCAATCGCTAGAAGTATGGAATACACCAACCACTCCAATTAGGAACGAACTGCCGTTGAACTCTAATTGTCAAATTTGGAAGACCTATTGATTTCGGATCGAGCCCAAAACTTGGGCAACATCATATTATGGTGGGAGGAGTCATTTGGTGAGTTTTGAGTGAAATCCAATCGCTAGAAGTATGGAATACACCAACCACTCCAATGAGGAACGACCTGCCGTTGAACTTGAATTGTCCAATTTCTCACACCTATTGATTTCGGATCGAGCCCAAAACTTGGGCAACATCATAATATGGTGGGAGGAGTCATTTGGTGAGTTTTGAGTGAAATCCAATCGTTAGATGTGTGGAATACACCAACCACTCCAATTAGGAACGAACTGCCGTTGAACTTGAATTGTCCAATTTCTCACACCTATTGATTTCGGATCGAGCCCAAAACTTGGGCAACATCATAATATGGTCGGAGGAGTCATTTGGTTAGTTTTGAGTGAAATCCAATCACTAGAAGTATGGAATACACCAACCACTCCAATTAGGAACAAACTGCCGTTGAACTTGATTTGTCCAATTTGGAACACCTATTGATTTCGGATCGAGCCCAAAACTTGGGCAATATCATAATATGGTGGGAGGAGTTTTTTGGTGAGTTTTGAGTGAAATCCAATCGCTAGAAGTATGGAATACACCAACCACTCCAATTAGGAACGAACTGCCGTTGAACTTGAATTGGCCAATATGGAACACCTATTGATTTCGGATCGAGCCCAAAATTTGGGCAACATCATAATATGGTGGGAAGATTCATTTGGTGAGTTTTGAGTGAAATTGATCGGTGCATATTTACATATTATTTTGTACCCTTCTAATTTATGATTTGGTTATGTTTTTAAGTTTAACTTGTGCTTTTAATAAGTTTGTGCTAATTTCAGTGTGATAAGCTTGAGAATCACTAATTGCATTTTGGAGACAAGTTAGCTCAAAACGGTGTCTGCAGATCAGTCAACTTCACGGATTGGACTGTACTTGCTTCAAGAAGAACCAGATGATGAGCCCTATATCATTGGAAAGATACGGAAGTGTATTTTCTGTAGAATTTTACGGTTCATGATTCCGAGTCTTCTAGAGAAAGTTATACATGTTTTGGCAACTTAAGGTCAAATTCGGCAGCATCTGCGTTACTGGTCCAAAAATTACATTTGAAGGCCTTCCCGATTTTTCCTTGAGTTGGGCTGCATATGCTTGGAAAAATAATTCAAAGAGCTTCAAGATCCATATTTTTCCAGATTTTTCAAATTGAAGCCACAAGCCCAAAACGAGCCCACAAGCTGGCTGCAATGCATTGTCATGCATGACATATGCATGATGAAGTGTTGTTGATTGTGGGAAAGTTTGGTGAAGCATATTCAATACCTATTTTTGAGTGGAATTTTGCAGCAGCCAAAAGATGATGAAGTGGGAGCTGAACACTAAGCCTAAAGACAAGAGGAATTGTTTTCAAATGCAATTGTGTGTTAGGTTAAGTTGGTGAATTAAGTGTTGTGTGTTAGGTGAAGTTAGTGTGTTTAGAAAATTCAATTGTATAATTCAGATTTTCACTTCCCCTAGGCCTATAAATAGGGAAGTTCTCTAAGCTTGTAAACACACCCCAAGGGGGGGAGCTCTCTCAAACACTTCTCTAGAGCTCCCTTCCCTTCTCTTCCTCAAATTCTCTTAGTTTCATTTTCTAGTTTTCAATTGTAGTAATGAAATATTTGTGCTGAAATTCTCCTTAAGTTTTTCTTAGTTCCACTTTACTTTTCATTATGTAAATTCTTTTCTTTAGTTTCAAGTTTGATTAGTTTCCAAGTTTCAATTATGGTTTTTGTTCTTATTCATTATGCTTATAAGTTAATATGCTAGTTTGAATGATTGATCACCATTTAGGCTTGCATGTTAGCTATCTTGGTTTGAATTAAGAGTAGACACCATGCTTTAATTCGAATTGAACTATGAATAGGAAGAGTATGTATGGACATTCGACAACAGGGATTAGATACATGCTTGATTGTTTAAATTGTTCTTCTATGCTTAATGGGTTCCTAATGCTTAATTTTAGGTTAGACAACAAATGATCAAATTAGGGAATTAGGAACACAAGGTTATGACCACACACCATGGCTTAATCATACTTTAGCTAGAATCAATCCATTAATCTAAATTGAACTTGGGAACTTATTTGCTTGAGTTACTTTATTATTTTCTTCCTTCTTTCATGTTCTTTGTTTTTGTTTCTGTTTTGTGTAGGAAAACTGAATTGGATCATTCAATCACCAATCCCTGTGGAATCGACCTCGCACTTACATACGCTAAACTCCCAACGGTTCGTGCACTTGCGAGTATCACAAGTTGAGGATGCAGCTGAATCCATTTTGGTGCAGCTGTATCTACACAACAGAAATCCAATCGCTAGAAGTATGGAATACACCAACCACTCCAATTAGGAACGAACTACCGTTGAACTTGAATTGTCCAATTTGGAACACCTATTGATTTCGGATCGAGCCCAAAACTTGGGCAACACCATAATATGGAGGGAGGAGTCATTTGGTGAGTTTTGAGTGAAATCCAATCGCCAGAAGTAGGGAATACACCAACCACTCCAATTAGGAACGAAATGCCGTTGAACTTGAATTGTCCATTTTGGAACACCTATTGATTTCGGATCGAGCCCAAAACTTGGGCAACATCATAATATGGTGGGAGGAGTCATTTGGTGAGTTTTGAGTGAAATCCAATCGCTAGAAGTATGGAATACACAAACCACCCCAATTAGGAACGAACTGCCATTGAACTTCAATTGTCCAATTTGGAACACCTATTGATTTCGAATCGAGCCCAAAACTTGGGCAACAACATAATATGGTGGGAGGAGTCATTTGGTGAGTTTTGAGTTAAATCCAATCGCTAGAAGTATGGAATACACCAACCACTCCAATTAGGAAAGAACTGTCGTTGAAATTAAATTGACCAATTACTCACACCTATTGAATTCGGATCGAGCCCAAAACTTGGGCAACATCATAATATGGTGGGAGGAGTCATATGCTGAGTTTTGAGTGAAATCCGATCGCTAGAAGTATGGAAAACACCAACCACTCCAATTAGGACCGAACTGCCGTTGAACTTGAACTGTCCAATTTGGAACACCTATTGATTTCGGATCGAGCCCAAAACTTGGGCAACATCATAATATGGTGGGAGGAGTCATTTGGTGAGTTTTGAGTGAAATCCAATTGCTAGAAGTATGGAATAAACCAACCACTCCAATTAGGAACGAACTGCCGTTGAACTTGAATTGTCCAATTTGGAACACCTATTGATTTCGGATCGAGCCCAAAACTTGGGCAACATCATAATATGGTCGGAGGAGTCATTTGGTGAGTTTTAGGTGAAATCCAATCGCTAGAAGTACGGAATACACCAACCACTCCAATTAGGAACGAACTGTCGTTGAAATTGAATTGACCAATTTCTCACACTTATTGATTTCGGATCGAGCCCAAAACTTGGGCAACATCATAATATGGTGGGAGGAGTCATATGCTGAGTTTTGTGTGAAATCCGATCGCTAGAAGTATGGAAAACACCAACCACTCCAATTAGGACCGAACTGCCGTTGAACTTGAATTGTCCAATTTGGAACACCTATTGATTTCGGATCGAGCCAAAAGTTGGGCAACATCATAATATGGTCGGAGGAGTCATTTGGTGAGTTTTGGGTGAAATCCAATCGCTAGAAGTACGGAATACACCAACCACTCCAATTAGGAACGAACTGTCGTTGAAATCGAATTGACCAATTTCTCACACCTACTGATTTCGGATCGAGCCCAAAACTTGGGAAACATCATAATATGGTGGGAGGAGTCATTTGGTGAGTTTTGAGTGAAATCCAATCGCTAGAAGTATGGAATACACCAACCACTCCAATTAGGAAAGAACTGTCGTCGAAATTGAATTGACCAATTTCTCACACCTGTTGAATTCGGATCGAGCCCAAAACTTGGGCAACATCGTAATATGGTTGGAGGAGTCATTTGGTTGAACTTGAATTGTCCAATTTGGAACACCAATTGATTTCGGATAGAGCCCAAAAGTTGGGCAACATCATATTATGGTGGGAGGAGTCATTTGGTGAGTTTTCAGTGAAATCCAATCGCTTGAAGTATGGAATACACCAACCAATCCAATTAGGAACGAACTGCCGTTGAACTTGAATTGTCCAATTTCTCACACCTGTTGATTTCGGATCGAGCCCAAAAATTGGGCAACATCATAATACAGTGGGAGGAGTCATTTGGTGAGTTTTGAGTGAAATCCAATCGCTAGAAGTATGGAATACATCAACCACTCCAATTAGGAACGAACTGCCGTTGAACTTGAATTGTCCAATTTCTCACACCTATTGATTTCGGATCGAGCCCGAAACTTGGGCAACATCATAATATGGTGGGAGGAGTCATTTGGTGAGTTTTGAGTGAAATCAAATCGCTAGAAGTATGGAATACACCAACCACTCCAATTAGGAATGAACTGCCGTTGAACTTGAATTGTCCAATTTCTCACACCTATTGATTTCGGATCGAGCCCCAAACTTTGGCAACATCATAATATGGTGGGAGGAGTCATTTGGTGAGTTTTGAGTGAAATCCAATCCCTAGAAGTATGGAATACACCAACCAGTCCAATTAGGAACGAACTGCCGTTGAACTTGAATTGTCCAATTTGGAACACCTATTGATTTCGGATTGAGCCCAAAACTTGGGCAACATCATAATATGGTGGGAGGAGTCAATTGGTGAGTTTTGAGTGAAATCCAATCCCTAGAAGTATGGAATACACCAACCACTCCAATTAGGAACAAACTGCCGTTGAACTTGAATTGTCCAATTTCTCACACCTATTGATTTCGGATCGAGCCCCAAACTTGGGCAACATCAAAATATGATGGGAGGAGTCATTTGGTGTGTTTTTTGAGTGAAATCCAATCGCAAGAAGTATGGAATACACCAACCACTCCAATTAGGAACGAACTTCCGTTGAACTTGAATTGTCCAATTTCTCACACCTATTGATTTCGGATCGAGCCCAAAACTTGGGCAACATCATAATATGGTGGGGGGAGTCAATTGGTGAGTTTTGAGTGAAATCCAATCACTAGAAGTATGGAATACACCGACCACTCCAATTAGGAACGAACTGCCGTTGAACTTGAATTGTCCAATTTGGAACACCTATTGATTTCGGATCGAGCCCAAAACTTGGGCAACATAATAATATGGGGGGAGGAGTCATTTGGTGAGTTTTGAGTGAAATACAATCGCTAGAAGTATGGAATACACCAACCAATCCAATTAGGAACGAACTGCCGTTGAACTTGAATTGTCCAATTTGGAACACCTATTGATTCCGGATCGAGTCCAAAACTTGGGCAACATCATAATATGGTGGGTGGAGTCGTTTGGGGAATTTTGAGTGAAATCCAATCGCTAGAAGTATGGAATACAACAACCACTCCAATTAGGAATGAACTGCCGTTGAACTTGAATTTTCCAATTTGGAACACCTATTGATTTCGGATCGAGCCCCAAACTTGGGCAACATCATAATATGGTGGGAGGAGTGTTAACTCGCAATTGTACGGGGCAATTAGTAGTATAGCAAGACAAGTACGAGGTCGTACCCACGAAGACTGAGAAGTTAAAACTAGTTATGTACTTAGATTACCAAATTCAAGAAAGTAGGAGGTTATGTCTAAAACAGAATTTAAAACAAGAGTGGTTGTGATTGTTGAACAAAAGAAGCAAAATGAAATTGCAAACAAAAACAAGTAAACAAATGTAACAAAGAGTGGTTTTAAGAGTTGGAAAACAGATTTTGAGACTAGGGCATTCGAATCACCATAACAATTCAATTCTGGGTTATAAAGATTCAAGTAACAAGTCTAATTCAGATTCAAAGATTGATTCTAGCTAAAGTATGATTAGGCCATGGTGTTTGGTCCTAACCTTGTGTTCCTAATTCCCTAATTTGATCATTTGTTGTCTAACCTAAAATTAAGCATTAGGAACCCATTAAGCATAGAAGAACATTTTAAACAACCAAGTATGTATCTAATCCCTGTTGTCGAATGTCCATACATACTCTTCCTATTCATAGTTCAATTCGAATTAAAGCATGGTGTATACTCTTAATTCAAACCAAGATAGTTAACAAACAAGTTCTAATGGTGATCAATCATTCAAACAAGCATGTTAACTTATAAGCATAATGAATAAGAACATGAATCATGAATCAAACTTGAAACTCCAAACTTATAAACCCAGAATATTCATGTTAGGTTACATCGAAGCCCTAGTTATGGATTTAGCTACTCATAATGGAAAAGAGACTTGAACAGAAATGAGAAAACATAATGAATACAATAAGAGTAGAAAAACCCTTTTTCTGAAGTTCTTGTGGTGTCCAAGGCTTCTCCAAGTGCTTCTCCACTTCTAATGCTTCTCCAAGAGCTTCCCCACTTCTAGAAAGATGTATGAAGGATATGGAGGTGATTTGGGATGAGTTTGAGTGAGTGGTGATGGCTAAGGAAGATGAAATTCGTAGGGAAATGGAAGAGAGGTTTGCTGGAGTTGTTTTGGTGATTGTTGGAGTGTTTGGGATTTTGAGAGTGTTTGAGGATGGTTGGAGTGAATTGTGGGGGTTGTGAATCTCAGGATTTGTTGTGTCTTGAATGTGGAATGGATGTGGTATTTATAGGGAGAGGGGAGTGACAAATCTGAATTCAATATGGCTAATGCATACAACACTTGCATTATAAAAGATGAATTGGTTGATGCACTTCACTAATGCATACAACACTTGCATTATAAAATCTGAATTGGTTGATGCACTTCACCAATAGATCCCACCAGCAGCCCTAGCTCATCTTCATGTCACCATGACCAAGCTTCCAACCAGAAATGATAGCTCATACCTAGCTCACCATGACCAAGCATCCAACCAGCACATGCTGAGGTCAGCATAACCAGCAACTTCAAGGGCTTACAACTTGGGCTTCTCTTAATCAAATTAGGACTTTAAGCACTCGAAATTGAAGTTCAGAATGTCTTCTTTCCAGCCATATGTCATTTGGGCCAATCCAATGTCGGAGGAGGAAATTAAGGCCAAAACAAATTGCTAACTCATTTTGCGCGCTGATAAAATCCATCCTGAGCATGGCTCTGTGTTTGCTAGGTAACAGACTCTATATTTATCCAATGGGGCTGAATTTTGGATATGTTATAGTAAACACCCATTGGAACAACTTTCATGAAGAATGCTGCCTCATCCGAGCTGTGTAGGTTGCTGAAACAAAGCTTGCAATATGACCTACGGAACTGGACTGGCAGGGGGCTGTAGCCAAAATGAGTTTGTCTTTTAAGCTCTTCTTCCATTCATCCAAATTAGGCCTTAACATGCTTGAATTGCATGAATTATGCTCTCTTGCTCTATTGGCCTACAAAACACACAAAGGGAGGGAAATAACTTAGAATTATAGGAACTAAGCAAAAGAAGTAAGTAAATTGGGCATGTATATGTATGAAATTATGAGCTTAACACACCCCCAAACTTAGATTTTGCTAGTCCTCGAGCAAAACAAAAGAGAAACAAAGATAAAAACAAAACAAGAAGTTAACTAGACCACTTTCGTAGGTAACTCGATTGCATTGAGCGTATGCAACAAGCCTTTAAACCTCTAGGCATCCCTAGTAGGAGGAGTTGTGTCTCCTGAGGGTTTAATAGATACGATACCCACAAACGTTTTTCTAACTCTACAAAACAAAATGGTTAGAAAAACAACTTTGAAATCAACTAATGAAAATGAAAGAAAGTTTTAGTCATACCTCCAACACCATAGAGTTGCCAAGATAGGTCATCAATCAGTGTGTACAAGTGGAAGCTATAGCTCAAAGGCACACAGTTTCAAAGCAAGCACACTCAAACCTTGAATAGAGAACATGCTTCGACTCTAATTCTCACAGATAACACTCAATCACTCAGAACCTATATTTTAATTCTCTCAAGAAAGCATAAGTGAGTGTATGAAATAGAAGCACAAATTTGGTTAGATCTCATGAAAGGAATTAAATACTAAGAATAGAGATACACACATACTTACCAGCACCCATGAATACATCCTCAAAGATCAGCTAGGTCTTTCACAATGTTGTAATGAAAGGCTAAGGTTTAGGGGAAATGGAAGAATTGGAAGGAAAAACAAATAACTTAAGAACATACCAAGGTTGCATGCTTCATTAATCTGCAAGGCATCATTGATTTAGATTGGCATGGCAGCAAACTTCATGGTATCTCCTGGCATAGACTTTATTTTTCACACTTAGATCAAATCGAAACACTTTCATCTTCGTTGATTTGATCTGCATCTTCATTAACTTCATTGCACAGATTCACATAATCTTTATTTAGGTACATGGCTGCAACTTCCTTGCTTCAAACTTTATCTTGGCACACCTTGGTATATTTCTAAGTTATAGGGTATGGCTACAATAGGTCAAGTATCTCAGATTGAGATACAAAGGTAGGGAAATGATGAGGGTGATAGAAGAAAAGGCTTTAAGTGTTTGGCTTCAAGAGGGTTGATGGAACACACATATAGGTAGGGTGAAAAGAAAGCACATAGAATGGTTATGCACACATAGCCTAGCATCACTTCAATGAGTTCATTCATGAATGAGAGCAAGCACATGATATCTGCAAAAGAGAATCATCCTTAGTATTCAATCAAAATGGAATAATGAGATCAATTAGAGTGAATTGAAGAAAATAAGTATGGATGAGAAATAGAACACTTTAAACCCTCTCAAGAAAGCAATTAGGCTCGATATAGCTCACTAGGGTAGTCTCCACTATTTTCCTTCAAGAATTTGAGCGTGGTACTTTAGCCACCAGAATTCTAAGAGCAAAAGCTTTGTGAAGTGCAAAATTCTGATATGAAAACCTCAAATAGCAGCTCCATAGCATTGATTGTATGACATTCTTTAAAAAAAATAAAAATAAAAAATAAAAAATAAAAAAAAAATAAAAAAAATAAAAAATAAAAAATAAAAAAAAAATAATAATAAAAAAAAAAATTGTGACAAGAGAACGAAAATTGAAAACACAAATGGATAAGAAAATTGAAATTGAAAACCTTCCCCCCAGACCTGAATTGAACATTGTCCTCAATGTGAAAGCATACAAAAGATGATTGAGAACAAACAAATGATAAAGGGAAAAGTTTAGAAGAAGGTTTAGGAAAAATAAAAAATAAAAAAAATGAATATATAAGCAACTCATGGATGACCAGTTAAGGGCCTCAGAAAACACAGCCAGGGGATCCGGGAAGGTTGGAGGGGTCACAATGGTCCCGCTTAAAACCCAAACTTCTTAGACACCGAAGGTGTCGCCTAAAGAACTCCTAGACACTGTATTGACGGAAGTGCTCACTGGAGTTACCATAAGTTAGCTCATATGAAAAATCTTTTTAAATTTTTAAATTTTTTTATTTTTTTAAAATTTTTATAAAAAAAAAACAGAAATTTAAAATAATAACAAGTAAAGAGAAAGGATTGAAATGCTCCCCCTTGATGCGATTAGGTCGATTGCTACCAAGCACCTTCTTCTTGAACACATGGGTTGCCTCCCAAGAAGCGCCTTAGTTACTGTCTTGGCAAGACATTGTGCAATCAGCTAAGTTGATGGTACGAAGGGAAGTTGATCTACCACATGGCCAGTTTGGATGCCAGCTGAAACTCCCTCATAGAATGGCTTTAAACGTTGTCCATTTACTTTGAAAGTCGAGCCATCTTTAGGGTTTTGAATCTCCACAGCTCCATAGGGAGAAACATTGACCACGGTGAATGGGCCTTGCCATCTAGACTTCAATTTTCCTGGAAAGAGACGCAAACGTGAGTTAAACAAAAGAACTGACATACCTTTGGAGAACTCTTTCCGTTGAATGTTTCTGTCATGGTAACTCTTGGTTCGTTCTTTGTAAAGCTTTGCATTCTCATAAGACTCATGTCTAATTTCTTCCAATTCATTCAGCTGAAACTTTCTTGCATGGCCTGCCTTGTCTAGATCAAAATTTAACTTCTTGATGGCCCAAAAAGCATTGTGTTCAAGCTCCATTGGCAGGTGACAAGCTTTCCCAAACACAAGACGATAAGGGCTCATTCCAATGGGAGTCTTATATGCTGTCCTATAAGCCCATAATGCATCATTGAGCTTGGCTGCCCAATCTTTCCTTGTATTGTTCACCACCTTCTCCAGGATGTGCTTAATTTCTCTATTGCTTATTTCCACTTGACCAGAAGTTTGCGGATGATATGGTGTAGAGACTCGATGGGTGATGTTGTACTTCTTCATGAGTGCTTCGAATGGCTTGTTACAGAAGTGGCTGCCTCCATCACTAATGACAGCCCTTGGAGTACCAAACCTTGTGAAAATATTATCCTTCAAGAACTTCAGCACCACCTTATAATCATTGGTTTTGGTGGCTATGGCTTCCACCCATTTAGACACATAATCAACAGCAACAAGTATGTAAGTATAACCAAAGGAAGATGGGAATGGTCCCATGAAATCAATACCCCACACATCGAAGAGCTCCACAACAAGTATGTTATTCAATGGCATTTCATTCCTGCGACTTATGTTCCCCATCCTTTGGCACCTATCACACTTAACACAAAAATTAAATGCATCTTTAAATAGAGTGGGCCAAAAGAAACCAGATTGCAGAATTTTAAGTGCTGTTTTCTTAGCTCCAAAGTGACCTCCACAGGCCAATTCGTGGCTATGCCTAAGTATGCTTTCTTGCTCTTCTTCTGGAACACATCTTCTGATGAGTTGATCCGGGCAATGCTTGAATAAGAAAGGTTCATCCCATACATAATGTTTCACCATGGAAAAGAACTTCTTCTTATCCTGAGAAGTTAGATCATTTCTAAGAACACCACAAGCAAGATAATTAACAAAATCAGCATACCATGGCTCTTTGACTTGGGCAGCATATAGTTGTTCATCAGGGAAAGTCTCATTCAAGGGTAGCACAGCTCCTCCTTTTTCTTCAACCACAATTCTGCTCAAATGATCAGCTACCACATTCTCACATCCCTTCTTATCTCGAATCTCCAAATCGAATTCTTGCAGCAAGAGAATCCATCTAATCAAGCGTGGTTTGGCATCCTTCTTAGTGAGCAAGTATCTAAGGGCTGCATGGTCAGAATAAACAATTACTTTAGAACCAACAAGGTAAGAACGAAATTTTTCTAAAGCAAAAACCACAGCAAGCAACTCCTTCTCTGTTGTGGAGTAGTTGATTTGAGCATCATTCAAGGTCCGGCTAGCATAATGAATCACATGGGGCAGCTTGTTCTTCTTTTGACCTAAAACTGCACCAATAGCAAAGTCAGAGGCATCACACATTATTTCAAATGGTAAAGACCAATCCGGAGCTATGATAATAGGGGCTGAAGTTAGCTCCCTCTTCAAGGTAAAAAAAGCTTCCATGCAAGCTTCATTAAACTCAAAAACAGCATCCTTAGCAAGGAGATTACACAATGGCCTTGTAATGCTTGAGAAATTTTTGATGAACCTTCTATAGAATCCAGCATGACCTAGAAAGCTTCTAATTCCTTTAACAGAGGTAGGGGGTGGAAGATTTGAGATGAGGTCGATCTTGGCTTTATCCACTTCGATTCCCTTGCTTGAAATCACATGGCCTAGTACAATGCCTTGTCTCACCATGAAGTGACACTTCTCCCAATTCAAAATCAGATTTGTTTCCTGGCATCTTTTAAGCACTAGAGACAAGTGGTGAAGACAATTATCAAAAGAGGAACCAAAAACTGAAAAATCATCCATAAATACCTCAATGAATCGTTCCACCATATCTGAAAAGATTGACATCATGCATCTTTGGAAAGTTGCTGGGGCATTGCATAAACCGAATGGCATCCTTCTATATGCAAACGTACCAAATGGGCATGTGAATGTGGTTTTCTCTTGGTCTTCCGGAGCAATGGGAATTTGATTATAACCTGAAAAACCATCAAGAAAACAATAGTAAGCATGGCCAGATAAACGTTCAAGCATTTGATCAATAAAAGGTAAGGGGAAATGATCTTTTCTAGTGGATGTGTTCAACTTCCTGTAATCAATGCAAACTCTCCAACCAGTGACAGTTCGTGTAGGAACTAGCTCATTCTTCTCATTCTTCACAACGGTGATTCCGGACTTCTTTGGAACAACTTGCACAGGGCTCACCCACTTAGAATCTGAAATTGGGTAGATGATTCCTACATCGAGTAGCTTTAAAACTTCAGCTCTAACCACCTCTTTCATGTTGGGATTTAGCCTCCTTTGGGCATCACGAGATGGTTTGCTGTCTTCTTCCATTAAAATCCGGTGCATGCACATGCTTGGACTAATTCCTTTGATGTCTGCTATGGTCCACCCAATGGCTGTTTTATGCTCTTTTAGAACTTTAATTAAGCTCTCTTCTTCATGTGAGGAGAGACCTGCAGCAATTATAACAGGGAGAGTTTCGTTAGCACCCAAATATGTATATTTAAGATTATTGGGAAGAGGTTTAAGTTCTAGCTTTGGTGGGATGACAATGGATGGCTCCAATTTCGTGGATGATGGTCCAAGAGGCTCGATTGGTGGCCTAAAGGATGGTGGGTATGTCGGAAACACTTCTAAGGCAGCCACCACTTCTTGGAACTCCGGTTCACAAAGATCTTCCTCTTCTTGTGTTAAGACAGCTTCTAGAGCATCATTAGACTTTCTCTGCAAAATTTTGGAAGAAACCTCATGATCCACAACATCAATTGAAAAGCAAGAATCAAGAGAGATAGAAGGTTGAGATAGAGCATTAAGCATTTTAAATTCAACAGTTTCACCCAAAACAGTCATGGAGAGAGTGCTATCTTTCACTTTGATGATTGTGTCTGCAGTGGCCATGAATGGCCTGCCTAGGAGAATGGGATCAACACGATCTCCATTTGGATTGTCTTCCATGTCCATCACTACAAAATCAGCAGGGAGAATTAGTGTATTAACTTGAACTAGAATATCTTCTACAATACCTTTTGGATATTTTATAGAATGATCAGCTAGTTCAAGTCGCATTGAAGTCTTCTTCATCCCTTCTAAGCCAAGCTCTTGATAAACTGAATATGGCAAAACATTGATGCTTGCTCCCAAGTCCAACATGGCTCTTCCAACCTTCTTGCCTCCAATGTTAATGGGAATGTCAAAGCTGCCAGGATCATCTAGTTTTGGTGGAAGCTTCCTTTGCAATACAGCACTTACATTCTGGTCGAGCTTTACTCCTTCATTTGGAGCGAAATTGAGCTTGTGAGTTTTCAAGTCCTTGATGAATTTTCCATATGCAGGAATCTGTTCAATAAGATCAAGCAAAGGCAAATTGATATTAACTTTACTCAAAATATCATAAATCTCTTTAAAAGCCTTATCTTGCTTTGCTTTCTTAAGACGGCCTGGAAATGGAATCTGTGGAACATATGGAGCGGGTGGCACGTATCTATCTTCTTGAAGATGTGGTGGCACAAATTTGTCATCCCTTTTATGCAATTGGAATTGATCGGATTTCTGAGAATCTGATTTGGCCTTAGGAGCAGATTGAGAAGTTTTGAGTTGTTCTCCTTCCGTGGCCATGGTCTCCTCCTCTTCATTTTCTACAATCACAACATCATTTGAAAGATTAGAATCATCTTTATTATCAATGATCTTACCTGATCTGAGCACATGAATGGCCTTGGCTTCTGGGTTCTTTGGATTGATCTCAGTTTGGCTTGGCCATTTCCCAGGCACTCTTTGAGTTATTTCAGCAGCTATTTGGCCTAATTGGACTTCCAATTTGGAGATGGCAGCTTGTGTAGTTTGCTGAAAATTGGATTGGTTGATTGCCATCTGCTTCACTATATCTTCCAATGATGATGATGATTGTTGTGGCCTTTGGAATGAAGGGGGATTTGCTTGATTCTGGGTATTTCTCCATGAAAAGTTTGGATGATTCCTCCAACCTGGATTATAACTTTGAGAGTATGGATCATTTCTTGGACCTTGGTTGTAGGAATTTACCAACTTAGCTTGCTCTTGCACAAATTCTGGATATCCAGCCCCAAGTGGACAAGCTGTGGTAGCATGGTCATGAGATTCACAAATGCTACACACTTCCTTCGGAGGGCTTCTTGAGTTTAATGCAAGAAGAGCATCTAGCTTTTGTTCCAGTTTTGAAATCTGCACACTAGAAGCATCATTAGAACCACTAATAACACGTTTACCTCTTGTATCCGTATGTTGGGTCTCCATTGCTATCTCCTCAAAGAGTTCGTACGTTTCTTCTGGAGTTTTGGTTTTAAAAGAACCACCTGCAAAATTGGTGACTATATTATGACTAGAAGGGGTTAGTCCTTTATAAAACATACGCATTTGAAGCTTCAATGGAATCCCATGATGAGGACATTGGTTGAGCAACCCATTGAATTTCTCCCATGCTTCACAAAACGATTCATCATCTTGCTGTGCAAATAACAAGATCTTGTCCCTAAGCATGTCGGTCTTTTGCGTGGAGAAGTATTTTTCCAGGAACTTCTTTTGAATGGCAGACCATGTAGTGAGTGAACCAGGCTTCAAAGAATTCAACCAATACTTCGCCTTATCCTTTAAAGTGTATGGAAACACTCTCATTCGAAGTTGATCTTCTGTCACACCTGTCAAGGGAAAAGAACTCACAACATTAAAAATATCCTTTATATGAGTCAATGGATCTTCATTAGGTAAACCATAAAAGGAAGGCAGCATATTAAGATGAGAAGATTTAAGCTCATAATTTCGAGCTACAGTGGGCAGCAAAATGCTTGAAGGAGATGCTGGAATTGTTGGGATATCAAGTTCTCCCATGAACTCAATGGCAGCCATCATTTCTTCTTCTTCTTGGTCTGAACTTGCTTCCGAATTTGAAAGTGAAGAACCGGGAAGTTCAGTGTGGAGAGCAAGACTTGTAAATGTAGCAAGAGCTTGCTCTTTTGCAGTTGACAACTCCCTTTCTAGACGATTCTGAATTTCAGAGGTCACTCGTCTGGGTTGCAATGATGGTCCTGCGTTCAAAGATCTAGAACGTTGGAACGAAGACCTCACTTGTTCAAGTAATGGATTTTTAGACATAAACTACCTGAAACAGAAAATTAGATTAATTAGAAACACTAAAAAGAATAGGGTAACCTTGGGCACATAACCAGGGAAGAACTTTCGTTCAGTCCCCGGCAACGGCGCCAAAATTTGTTGTTAATATTATGTTAACTCGCAATTGTACGGGGCAATTAGCAGTATAGCAAGACAAGTACGAGGTCGTACCCACGAAGACTGAGAAGTTAAAACTAGTTATGTACTTAGATTACCAAATTCAAGAAAGTAGGAGGTTATGTCTAAAACAGAATTTAAAACAAGAGTGGTTGTGATTGTTGAACAAAAGAAGCAAAATGAAATTGCAAACAAAAACAAGTAAACAAATGTAACAAAGAGTGGTTTTAAGAGTTGGAAAACAGATTTTGAGACTAGGGCATTCGAATCACCATAACAATTCAATTCTGGGTTATAAAGATTCAAGTAACAAGTCTAATTCAGATTCAAAGATTGATTCTAGCTAAAGTATGATTAGGCCATGGTGTTTGGTCCTAACCTTGTGTTCCTAATTCCCTAATTTGATCATTTGTTGTCTAACCTAAAATTAAGCATTAGGAACCCATTAAGCATAGAAGAACATTTTAAACAACCAAGTATGTATCTAATCCCTGTTGTCGAATGTCCATACATACTCTTCCTATTCATAGTTCAATTCGAATTAAAGCATGGTGTATACTCTTAATTCAAACCAAGATAGTTAACAAACAAGTTCTAATGGTGATCAATCATTCAAACAAGCATGTTAACTTATAAGCATAATGAATAAGAACATGAATCATGAATCAAACTTGAAACTCCAAACTTATAAACCCAGAATATTCATGTTAGGTTACATCGAAGCCCTAGTTATGGATTTAGCTACTCATAATGGAAAAGAGACTTGAACAGAAATGAGAAAACATAATGAATACAATAAGAGTAGAAAAACCCTTTTTCTGAAGTTCTTGTGGTGTCCAAGGCTTCTCCAAGTGCTTCTCCACTTCTAATGCTTCTCCAAGAGCTTCCCCACTTCTAGAAAGATGTATGAAGGATATGGAGGTGATTTGGGATGAGTTTGAGTGAGTGGTGATGGCTAAGGAAGATGAAATTCGTAGGGAAATGGAAGAGAGGTTTGCTGGAGTTGTTTTGGTGATTGTTGGAGTGTTTGGGATTTTGAGAGTGTTTGAGGATGGTTGGAGTGAATTGTGGGGGTTGTGAATCTCAGGATTTGTTGTGTCTTGAATGTGGAATGGATGTGGTATTTATAGGGAGAGGGGAGTGACAAATCTGAATTCAATATGGCTAATGCATACAACACTTGCATTATAAAAGATGAATTGGTTGATGCACTTCACTAATGCATACAACACTTGCATTATAAAATCTGAATTGGTTGATGCACTTCACCAATAGATCCCACCAGCAGCCCTAGCTCATCTTCATGTCACCATGACCAAGCTTCCAACCAGAAATGATAGCTCATACCTAGCTCACCATGACCAAGCATCCAACCAGCACATGCTGAGGTCAGCATAACCAGCAACTTCAAGGGCTTACAACTTGGGCTTCTCTTAATCAAATTAGGACTTTAAGCACTCGAAATTGAAGTTCAGAATGTCTTCTTTCCAGCCATATGTCATTTGGGCCAATCCAATGTCGGAGGAGGAAATTAAGGCCAAAACAAATTGCTAACTCATTTTGCGCGCTGATAAAATCCATCCTGAGCATGGCTCTGTGTTTGCTAGGTAACAGACTCTATATTTATCCAATGGGGCTGAATTTTGGATATGTTATAGTAAACACCCATTGGAACAACTTTCATGAAGAATGCTGCCTCATCCGAGCTGTGTAGGTTGCTGAAACAAAGCTTGCAATATGACCTACGGAACTGGACTGGCAGGGGGCTGTAGCCAAAATGAGTTTGTCTTTTAAGCTCTTCTTCCATTCATCCAAATTAGGCCTTAACATGCTTGAATTGCATGAATTATGCTCTCTTGCTCTATTGGCCTACAAAACACACAAAGGGAGGGACATAACTTAGAATTATAGGAACTAAGCAAAAGAAGTAAGTAAATTGGGCATGTATATGTATGAAATTATGAGCTTAACAAGGAGTCATTTGGTGAGTTTTGAGTGAAATCCAATCGCAAGAAGTATGGAATACACCAACCAGTCCAATTAGGAACGAACTTCCGTTGAACTTGAATTGTCCAATTTCTCACACCTATTGATTTCGGATCGAGCCCAAAACTTGGGCAACATCATAATATGGTGGGAGGAGGCAATTGGCGTGTTTTGAGTGAAGTCCAATCGCTAGAAGTATGGAATACACCAACCACTCCAATTAGGAACGAAATGCCGTTGAAATTGAATTGACCAATTTCTCACACCTATTGATTTCGGATCGATCCCAAAACTTGGGCAACATCATAATATGGTGGGAGGAGTCATTTGGTGAGTTTTGAGTGAAATCCATTCGCTAGAAGTATGGAATACACCAACCACTCCAATTAGGAACGAACTGCCGTTGAACTTGAATTGTCCAATTTGGAACACCTATTGATTTCGGATCGAGCCCAAAACTTGGGCAACATCATAATATGGTGGGAGGAGTCATTTGGTGAGTTTTGAGTGAAATCAAATTGCTAGAAGTATGGAATACACCAACCACTCCAATTAGGAACGAAATGCCGTTGAAATTGAATTCACCAATTTCTCACACCTATTGATTTCGGATCGATCCCAAAACTTGGGCAACATAATAATATGGGGGGAGGAGTCATTTGGTGAGTTTTGAGTGAAATCCAATCGCTAGAAGTATGGAATACACCAACCAATCCAATTAGGAACGAACTGCCGTTGAACTTGAATTGTCCAATTTGGAACACCTATTGATTCCGGATCGAGTCCAAAACTTGGGCAACATCATAATATGGTGGGTGGAGTCGTTTGGGGAATTTTGAGTGAAATCCAATCGCTAGAAGTATGGAATACAACAACCACTCCAATTAGGAATGAACTGCCGTTGAACTTGAATTTTCCAATTTGGAACACCTATTGATTTCGGATCGAGCCCCAAACTTGGGCAACATCATAATATGGTGGGAGGAGTCATTTGGCGAGTTTTGAGTGAAATCCAATCGCTAGAAGTATGGAATACACCAACCACTCCAATTAGGAACGAAATGCCGTTGAAATTGAATTGACCAATTTCTCACACCTATTGATTTCGGATCGATCCCAAAACTTGGGCAACATCATAATATGGGGGGAGGAGTCATTTGGTGAGTTTTAACTGAAATCCAACACCTAGAAGTATGGAATACACCAACCACTCCAATTAGGAATGAACTGCCGTTGAACTTGAATTGTCCTATTTGGAACACCTATTGATTTCGGATCGAGCCCAAAACTTGGGCAACATCAAAATATGGTGGGAGGAGTCATTTGGTGAGTTTTGAGTGAAATCCAATTGCTAGAAGTATGGAATACACCAACCACTCCAATTAGGAACGAAATGCCGTTGAAATTGAATTGACCAATTTCTCACACCTATTGATTTCGGATCAATCCCAAAACTTGGGCAACATCATAATACGGTGGGAGGAGTCATTTGGTGAGTTTTGAGTGAAATCTAATTTCTAGAAGTATGGAATACACAACCACTCCAATTAGTAACGAAATGCCGTTGAAATTGAATTGACCAATTTCTCACACGTATTGATTTCGGATCGATCCCAAAACTTGGGCAACATCATAGTATGGTGGGAGGAGTCATTTGGTGTGTTTTGAGTGAAATCGATTCGCTAGAAGTATGGAATACACCAACCACTCCAATTAGGAACGAACTGCCGTTGAACTTGAATTGTCCAATTTGGAACACCTATTGATTTCGGATCGAGCCCAAAACTTGGGCAACATCATAGTATGGTGGGAGGAGTCATTCGGTGTGTTTTGAGTGAAATCGATTCGCTAGAAGTATGGAATACACCAACCACTCCAATTAGGAACGAACTGCCGTTGAACTTGAATTGTCCAATTTGGAACACCTATTGATTTCGGATCGAGCCCAAAACTTGGGCAACATCATAATATGGTGGGAGGAGTCATTTGGTGAGTTTTGAGTGAAATCCAATCGCTACAAGTATGGAATACACCAACCACTCCAATTAGGAACGAAATGCCGTTGAAATTGAATTGACCAATTTCTCACACCTATTGATTTCGGATCGATCCCAAAACTTGGGCAACATCATAATATGGGGGGAGGAGTCATTTGGTGAGTTTTAACTAAAATCCAACCCCTAGAAGTATGGAATACACCAACCACTCCAATTAGGAACGAACTGCCGTTGAACTTGAATTGTCCAATTTGAAACACCTATTGATTTCGGGTCGAGCCCAAAACTTGGGCAACATCATTATATGGTGGGAGGAGTCATTTGGTGCGTTTTGAGTGAAATCCAACCGCTAGAAGTATGGAATACACCAACCAATCCAATTAGGAACGAACTGCCGTTGAACTTGAATTGTCAAATTTGGAACACCTATTGATTTCGGATCGAGTGAAATCCAATCGCTAGAAGTATGGAATACACCAACCAATCCAATTAGGAACGAACTGCCGTTGAACTTGAATTGTCCAATTTGGAACACCTATTGATTTCGGATCGAGCCCAAAACTTGGGCAACATCATAATATGGTGGGAGGAGTCATTTGGTGAGTTTTGAGTGAAATCCAATCGCTAGAAGTGTGGAATACACCAACCACTCCAATTAGGAACGATCTGCCGTTGAAATTTAATTTTCCAATTTCTCACACGTATTAATTTCTGATCGAGCCCAAAACTTGGGCAACAACATAATATGGTGGGAGGACGCAATTGGTGAGTTTTGAGTGAAATCCAATCGCTAGAAGTATGGAATACACCAACCACACCAATTAGGAATGAACTGTCGTTGAAGTTGAATTGTCCAATTTGGAACACCTATTGATTTCGGATCGAGCCCAAAACTTGGGCAACATCATAATATGGTGGGAGGAGGCAATTGGTGAGTTTTGAGTGAAATCCAATCGCTAGAAGTATGGAATACACCAACCACTCCAATTGGGAACGAACTGCCGTTGAACTTGAATTGTCCAATTTGGAACACCTATTGATTTCGGATCGAGTCCAAAACTTGGGCAACATCATAATATGGTGGGAGGAGTCGTTTGGTGAGTTTTGAGTGAAATCCAATCGCTAGAAGTATGGAATACACTAACCAGTCCAATTAGGAACGAACTGCCGTTGAACTTGAATTGTCCTATTTCTCACACCTATTGATTTCGGATCGAGCCCCAAACTTGGGCAACATCATAATATGGTGGGAGGAGTCATTTGGTGAGTTTTGAGTGAAATCCAATTGCTAGAAGTATGGAATACACCAACCACTCCAATTAGGAACGAACTGCCGTTGAACTTGAATTGTCCAATTTCGAACACCTATTGATTTCGGATCGAGCCCAAAACTTGGGCAACATCATAATATGGTGGGAGGAGACATTTGGTGAGTTTTGAGTGAAATCCAATCGCTAGAAGTATGGAATACACCAACCACTCCAATTAGGAACGAACTGCCGTTGAACTTGAATTGTCCAATTTCGAACACCTATTGATTTCGGATCGAGCCCAAAACTTGGGCAAAATCATAATATGGTGGGAGGATTCATTTGGTGAGTTTTGAGTGAAATCCAATCGCTAGAAGTATGGAATACACCAACCAATCAAATTAGGAACGAACTGCCGTTGAACTTGAATTGTCAAATTTGGAACACCTATTGATTTCGGATCGAGTCCAAAACTTGGGCAACATCATAATATGGTGGGAGGAGTCGTTTGGGGAATTTTGAGTGAAATCCAATCGCTAGAAGTATGGAATACACCAACCAATCCAATTAGGAACGAACTGCCGTTGAACTTGAATTGTCCAATTTCTCACACCTATTGATTTCGGATCGAGCCCAAAACTTGGGAAACTTCATAATATGGTGGGAGGAGTCATTTGGTGCGTTTTGAGTGAAATCCAATCGCTAGAAGTATGGAATACACCAACCACTCCAATTAGGAACGAACTGCCGTTGAACTTGAATTGTCCAATTTCTCACACCTGTTGATTTCGGCTCGAGCCCAAAAGTTGGGCAACATGATAATATGGTGGGAGGAGTCATTTGGTGAGTTTTCAGTGAAATCCAATCGCTAGAAGTATGGAATACCCCAACCACTCCAATTAGGAACGAACTGCCGTCGAACTTGAATTGTCCAATTTCTCACACCTATTGATTTCGGATCGAGCCCAAAACTTGGGCAACATCATAATATGGTGGGAGGAGTCATTTGGTGAGTTTTGAGTGAAATCCAATCGCTAGAAGTATGGAATACACTAACCAGTCCAATTAGGAACGAACTGTCGTTGAACTTGAATTGTCCAATTTGGAATACCTATTGATTTCTGTTGCTTCGATTCAGCTGCACCAAAATGGATTCAGCTGTATCCTCAACTTGTGATACTCGCAAGTGCACGAGCCGTTTGGTAGTATAGCATATGTAAGTGCGAGGTCGATCCCACGAGGATTGGTGATTGAATGATCCAATTTGTTTCCCCTACACAAAATAGAAATGAAAAAGAAAATAAATAAAACAAGAAAAAAAGGAAATAACTCAAGCAAATAAGTTCCCAAGTTCAATTTAGATTAATGGATTGATTCTAGCTAAAGTATGATTAAGCCATGGTGTTTGGTCATAACCTTGTGTTCCTAATTCCCTAATTTGATCATTTGTTGTCTAACCTAAAACTAAGCATTAGGAACCCATTCTAGCTAAAGTATGATTAAGCCATGGTGAGGCACATGGCTAAAAGGAGGCACATGGAGGCACAAAGCTGGCAGCTGCAAATCCTCCTGAGCATGGTTCAGTGTTGGACGGGCTGAGCACTCCACAAATGTCCAATTGGGCTGAAATTTGGATATGTTGTACTAGACACCCATTGGAACAAGTTTCATGAAGATCTTCACCTCATCCAAGCCCCATAGCATGCTGATCCAAGGCCAAGAAGCTGACCTACGAAATTGGGCTGGAAAGGAGCTGTAGCCAAAATTAGTTTGTCTTTAAGCTCATATTCCTCATATGCCAATCAGCCCTTAACATGCATGGATTGCATCATTTCCTATCCAAAGTCATCATTGTTACCTAAATGTCAATTAACTGAAAGATAAACACAAAAAGGATTAAAAGCACAAGTTTAACTCAAAAACATAACCAAATCATAAGCTAGAAGGGTACAAAATGATATACAATTATGAACCGATCAATTTCGGATCGAGCCCAAAACTTGGGCAACATCATAATATGTGGGAGGAGTCATTTGGTGAGTTTTGAGTGAAATCCAATCGCTAGAAGTATGGAATACACCAACCACTCCAATTAGGAACGAACTGCCGTTGAACTTGAATTGTCCAATTTCTCACACCTATTGATTTCGGATCGAGCCCAAAACTTGGGCAACGTCATAATATGGTGGGAGGAGTCATTTGGTGAGTTTTGAGTGAAATCCAATCGCTAGAAGTATGGAATACACTAACCAGTCCAATTAGGAAGGAACTGCCGTTGAACTTGAACTGTCCAATTTCTCACACCTATTGATTTCGGATCGAGCCCCAAACGTGGGCAACATCATAATATGGTGGGAGGAGTCATTTGGTGAGTTTTGAGTGAAATCAAATCACTAGAAGTATGGAATACACTAACCACTCCAATTAGGAACGAACTTCCGTTGAACTTGAATTGTCCAATTTCTCACACCTATTGATTTCCGATCGAGCCCAAAAGTTGGCCAACATCATAATATGGTGGGAGGAGTCATTTGGTTAGTTTTGAGTGAAATCCAATCACTAGGAGTATGGAATACACCAACCACTCCAATTAGGAACGAACTGCCGTTGAACTTGAATTGCTCAATTTTGAACACCTTTTGATTTCGGATCGAGCCCAAAACTTGGGCAACATCACAATATGGTGGGAGGAGTCATTCGGTGAGGTTTGAGTGAAATCCAATCGCTAGAAGTATGGAATACACCAACCACTCCAATTGGGAACGAACTGCCGTCGAACTTGAATTGTCCAATTTCTCACACCTATTGATTTCAGCTCGAGCCCCAAACTTGGGCAACATCATAATATGTTGGGAGGAGTCATTCGGTGAGTTTTGAGTGAAATCCAATCACTAGAAGTATGGAATACACCAACCACTCCAATTAGGAACGAACTTCCGTTGAACTTGAATTGTCCAATTTCTCACACCTATTGATTTCGGATCGAGCCCCAAACTTGGGCAACATCATAATATCGTGGGAGGAGTCATTTGGTTTGTTTTGAGTGAAATCGAATAACTAGAAGTATGGAATACACCAACCACTCCAATTAGGAACGAACTGCCGTTGAACTTGAATTGTCCAATTTCTCACACCTATTGATTTCGGCTCGAGCCCAAAAGTTGGGCAACATGATAATATGGTGGGAGGAGTCATTCGGTGAGTTTTGAGTGAAATCCAATCGCTAGAAGTATGGAATACACCAACCACTCCAATTAGGAACGAACTGCCGTTGAACTTGAATTGCCCAATTTGGAACACCTATTGATTTCGGATCGAGCCCAAAACTTGGGCAACATCATAATATGGTGGGAGGAGTCATTGATTGAGGTTTGAGTGAAATCCAATCGCTAGAAGTATGGAATACACCAATCACCCCGAGTAGGAACGAACTGCCGTTGAACTTGAATTGTCCAATTTCTCACACCTATTGATTTCGGCTCGAGCCCAAAAGTTGGGCAACATGATAATATGGTGGGAGGAGTCATTTGGTGAGTTTTCAGTGAAATCCAATCGCTAGAAGTATGGAATACACCAACCACTCCAATTAGGAACGAACTGCCGTTGAACTTGAATTGCCCAATTTGGAACACCTATTGATTTCGGATCGAGCTCAAAACTTGTGCACCATCATAATATGATGGGAGGAGCCATTTGGTGAGTTTTGAGTGAAATCCAATCGCTAGAAGTATGGAATACACCAACCACTCCAATTAGGAACGAACTGCCGTTGAACTTGAATTGTCCAATTTGTAACACCTATTGATTTCGGATCGAGCCCAAAAGTTGGGGAACATCATAATATGGTGGGAGGAGTCATTTGGTGTGTTTTGAGTGAAATCCAATCGCTAGAAGTATGGAATACACCAACCACTCCAATTAGTAACGAACTGCCGTTGAACTTGAATTGCCCAATTTGGAACACCTATTGATTTCGGATCGAGCCCAAAACTTGTGCACCATCATAATATGGTGGGAGGAGTCATTTGGTGAGTTTTGAGTGAAATCCAATCGCTAGAAGTATGGAATACACCAACCACTCCAATTAGGAACGAACTGCCGTTGAACTTGAATTGTCCAATTTGGAACACCTATTGATTTCGGATCGAGCCCAAAACTTGGGCAACATCATAATATGGTGGGAGGAGTCATTTGGTGAGTTTTGAGTGAAATCCAATCGCTAGAAGTATGGAATACACCGACCACTCCAATTAGGAACGAACTGCCGTTGAACTTGAATTGTCCAATTTCTCACACCTATTGATTTCGGATCGAGCCCAAAACTTGGGCAACATCATCATATGGTGGGAGGAGTCATTTGGTGAGTTTTGAGTGAAATCCAATCGCTAGAAGTATGGAATACACCAACCACTCCAATTAGGAACGAACTGCCGTTGAACTTGAATTGCCCAATTTGGAACACCTATTGATTTCGGATCGAGCCCAAAACTTGTGCACCATCATAATATGGTGGGAGGAGTCATTTGGTGAGTTTTGAGTGAAATGCAATCGCTAGAAGTATGGAATACACCAACCACTCCAATTAGGAACGAACTGCCGTTGAACTTGAATTGTCCAATTTCTCACACCTATTGATTTCGGATCGAACCCCAAACTTGGGCAACATCATAATATGGTGGGAGGAGTAGTTTGGTGAGTTTTGAGTGAAATCCAATCGCTAGAAGTATGGAATACACCAACCACTCCAATTAGGAACGAACTGCCGTGGAACTTGAATTGTCCAATTTCTCACACCTATTGATTTAGGATCGAGCCCAAAACTTGGGCAACATCATAATATGGTGGGAGGAGTCATTTGGTGAGTTTTGAGTGAAATCCAATTGCTAGAAGTATGGAATACACCAACCACTCCAATTAGGAACGAACTGCCGTCGAACTTGAATTGTCCAATTTCTCACACCTATTGATTTCGGATCGAGCCCAAAACTTGGGCAACATCATAATTTGGTGGGAGGAGTCATTTGGTTAGTTTTGAGTGAAATCCAATCACTAGGAGTATGGAATACACCAACCACTCCAATTAGGAACGAACTGCCGTTGAACTTGAATTGCTCAATTTTGAACACCTTTTGATTACGGATCGAGCCCAAAACTTGGGCAACATCACAATATGGTGGGAGGAGTCATTTGGTGAGTTTTGAGTGAAATCCAATCGCTAGAAGTATGGAATACACTAACCAGTCCAATTGGGAACGAACTGCCGTTGAACTTGAATTGTCCAATTTCTCACACATATTGATTTCGGATCGAGCCCCAAACTTGGGCAACATCATAATATGGTGGGAGGTGTCATTTGGTGAGTTTTGAGTGAAATCCAATCGCTAGAAGTATGGAATACACCAACCACTCCAATTAGGAACGAACTGCCGTCGAACTTGAATTGTCCAATTTCTCACACCTATTGATTTCGGATCGAGCCCAAAACTTGGTCAACATCATAATTTGGTGGGAGGAGTCATTTGGTGAGTTTTGAGTGAAATCCAATCGCTAGAAGTATGGAATACACTAACCAGTCCAATTGGGAACGAACTGCCGTTGCACTTGAATTGTCCAATTTCTCACACCTATTGATTTCGGATCGAGCCCCAAACTTGGGCAACATCATAATATGGTGGGAGGAGTCATTCGGTGAGTTTTGAGTGAAATCCAATCAATAGAAGTATGGAATACACCAACCACTCCAATTAGGAACGAACTTCCGTTGAACTTGAATTGTCCAATTTCTCACACCTATTGATTTCGGATCGAGCCCAAAAGTTGGGCAACATCATAATATGGTGGGTGGAGACATTTGGTTAGTTTTGAGTGAAATCCAATCACTAGAAGTATGGAAAACACCAACCACTCCAATTAGGAACGAACTGCCGTTGAACTTGAATTGGCCAATTTGGAACACCTATTGATTTCGGATCGGGCCCAAAACTTGGGCAACATCATAATATGGTGGGAGGAGTCATTGATTGAGGTTTGAGTGAAATCCAATCGCTAGAAGTATGGAATACACCAATCACCCCGAGTAGGAACGAACTGCCGTTGAACTTGAATTGTCCAATTTCTCACACCTATTGATTTCGGCTCGAGCCCAAAAGTTGGGCAACATGATAATATGGTGGGAGGAGTCGTTTGGTGAGTTTTGAGAGAAATCCAATCGCTAGAAGTATGAAATACACCAACCACTCCAATTAGGAACGAACTGCCGTCGAACTTGAATTGTCCAATTTCTCACACCTATTGATTTCGGATCGAGCCCAAAACTTGGGCAACATCATAATTTGGTGGGAGGAGTCATTTGGTGAGTTTTGAGTGAAATCCAATCGCTAGAAGTATGGAATACACTAACCAGTCCAATTGGGAACGAACAGCCGTTGAACTTGAATTGTCCAATTTCTCACACCTATTGATTTCGGATCGAGCCCCAAACTTGGGCAACATCATAATATGTTGGGAGGAGTCATTCGGTGAGTTTTGAGTGAAATCCAATCACTAGAAGTATGGAATACACCAACCACTCCAATTAGGAACGAACTTCCGTTGAACTTGAATTGTCCAATTTCTCACACCTATTGATTTCGGATCGAGCCCCAAACTTGGGCAACATCATAATATCGTGGGAGGAGTCATTTGGTTTGTTTTGAGTGAAATCGAATAACTAGAAGTATGGAATACACCAACCACTCCAATTAGGAACGAACTGCCGTTGAACTTGAATTGTCCAATTTCTCACACCTATTGATTTCGGCTCGAGCCCAAAAGTTGGGCAACATGATAATATGGTGGGAGGAGTCATTCGGTGAGTTTTGAGTGAAATCCAATCGCTAGAAGTATGGAATACACCAACCACTCCAATTAGGAACGAACTGCCGTTGAACTTGAATTGCCCAATTTGGAACACCTATTGATTTCGGATCGAGCCCAAAACTTGGGCAACATCATAATATGGTGGGAGGAGTCATTGATTGAGGTTTGAGTGAAATCCAATCGCTAGAAGTATGGAATACACCAATCACCCCGAGTAGGAACGAACTGCCGTTGAACTTGAATTGTCCAATTTCTCACACCTATTGATTTCGGCTCGAGCCCAAAAGTTGGGCAACATGATAATATGGTGGGAGGAGTCATTTGGTGAGTTTTCAGTGAAATTCAATCGCTAGAAGTATGGAATACACCAACCACTCCAATTAGGAACGAACTGCCGTTGAACTTGAATTGCCCAATTTGGAACACCTATTGATTTCGGATCGAGCTCAAAACTTGTGCACCATCATAATATGATGGGAGGAGCCATTTGGTGAGTTTTGAGTGAAATCCAATCGCTAGAAGTATGGAATACACCAACCACTCCAATTAGGAACGAACTGCCGTTGAACTTGAATTGTCCAATTTGTAACACCTATTGATTTCGGATCGAGCCCAAAAGTTGGGGAACATCATAATATGGTGGGAGGAGTCATTTGGTGTGTTTTGAGTGAAATCCAATCGCTAGAAGTATGGAATACACCAACCACTCCAATTAGTAACGAACTGCCGTTGAACTTGAATTGCCCAATTTGGAACACCTATTGATTTCGGATCGAGCCCAAAACTTGTGCACCATCATAATATGGTGGGAGGAGTCATTTGGTGAGTTTTGAGTGAAATCCAATCGCTAGAAGTATGGAATACACCAACCACTCCAATTAGGAACGAACTGCCGTTGAACTTGAATTGTCCAATTTGGAACACCTATTGATTTCGGATCGAGCCCAAAACTTGGGCAACATCATAATATGGTGGGAGGAGTCATTTGGTGAGTTTTGAGTGAAATCCAATCGCTAGAAGTATGGAATACACCGACCACTCCAATTAGGAACGAACTGCCGTTGAACTTGAATTGTCCAATTTCTCACACCTATTGATTTCGGATCGAGCCCAAAACTTGGGCAACATCATCATATGGTGGGAGGAGTCATTTGGTGAGTTTTGAGTGAAATCCAATCGCTAGAAGTATGGAATACACCAACCACTCCAATTAGGAACGAACTGCCGTTGAACTTGAATTGCCCAATTTGGAACACCTATTGATTTCGGATCGAGCCCAAAACTTGTGCACCATCATAATATGGTGGGAGGAGTCATTTGGTGAGTTTTGAGTGAAATGCAATCGCTAGAAGTATGGAATACACCAACCACTCCAATTAGGAACGAACTGCCGTTGAACTTGAATTGTCCAATTTCTCACACCTATTGATTTCGGATCGAACCCCAAACTTGGGCAACATCATAATATGGTGGGAGGAGTAGTTTGGTGAGTTTTGAGTGAAATCCAATCGCTAGAAGTATGGAATACACCAACCACTCCAATTAGGAACGAACTGCCGTGGAACTTGAATTGTCCAATTTCTCACACCTATTGATTTAGGATCGAGCCCAAAACTTGGGCAACATCATAATATGGTGGGAGGAGTCATTTGGTGAGTTTTGAGTGAAATCCAATTGCTAGAAGTATGGAATACACCAACCACTCCAATTAGGAACGAACTGCCGTCGAACTTGAATTGTCCAATTTCTCACACCTATTGATTTCGGATCGAGCCCAAAACTTGTGCACCATCATAATACGGTGGGAGGAGTCATTTGGTGAGTTTTGAGTGAAATCCAATCGCTAGAAGTATGGAATACACCTACCACTCCAATTAGGAACGAACTGCCGTTGAACTTCAATTGTCCAATTTCTCACACCTATTGATTTCGGATCGAGCCCCAAACTTGGGCAACATCATAATATGGGGGGAGGAGTCATTTGGTGAGTTTTGAGTCAAATCCAATCGCTAGAAGTATGGAATACACCAACCACTCCAATTAGGAACGAACTGCCGTTGAACTTGAATTGTCCAATTTCTCACAGCTATTGATTTCGGATCGAGCCCAAAACTTGGGCAACATCATAATATGGTGGGAGGAGTCATTTGGTGAGTTTTGAGTGAAATCCAATTGCTAGAAGTATGGAATACACCAACCACTCCAATTAGGAACGAAATGTCGTTGAAATTGAATTGACCAATTTCTCACACCTATTGATTTCGGATCGAGCCCAAAACTTGGGCAACATCATAATATGGTGGGAGGAGTGATTTGGTGAGTTTTGAGTGAAATCCAATCGCTAGAAGTATGGAATACACCAACCACTCCAATTAGGAACGAACTGCCGTTGAACTTGAATTGTCCAATTTCGAACACCTATTGATTTCGGATCGAGCCCAAAACTTGTGCACCATCATAATATGGTGGGCGGAGTCATTTGGTGACTTTTGAGTGAAATCCAATCGCTAGAAGTGTGGAATACACCAACCACTCCAATTAGGAACGAACTGCCGTTGAACTTGAACTGTCCAATTTGGAACACCGATTGATTTCGGATCGAGCCCAAAACTTGGGCAACATCATAATATGGTGGGAGGAGTCATTTGGTGAGTTTTGAGTGAAATCCAATCGCTAGAAGTATGGAATACTGATGAGTTCATAATTGTATATCATTTTGTACCCTTCTAGCTTATGATTTGGTTATGTTATTGAGTTAAACTTGTGCTTTTAATTCATTTTCTGTTTTGATAAGTCCATAATTTCATACACTTGCATTCCTTCTTTACTTAGTGATTTTGCTTAGTTTCTCTTTATTTTGAGTCACTTACCTCTGTTTGTGTGTTTTGTAGGTTAAGATAGCAAGAGATCACATTTGATGCAATCCATGCATGTTAAGGGCTGATTGGGATAAGAGCAAGAGCTTAAAGATAAAACCAAAGTTGGGCCACACTTCTTGTCAGTCCAGTTTCGTAAGTCACCTTGCAGGTCTCATTGCAGCAATTTGAACAATACGGATGAGGAGACATTCTTCATAGAAGTTGTTCAATTGGGTGTCTAGTATAACATATCCAAAATTCAGCCCAATTGAACATATGTGGAGTCCTTAGCCCGTCCAACACTGAACCATGCTCAGGAGGATTTGCAGCTGCCAGCTTTGAGCCTTGTCTCCTCCTTTAAGCCATGTGCCTCACCCATGCTGCAACTGACTTTGGATCCAACATAATGAGTGAAGTGGGGAGGCATTCCAGCTATGAAATTCTAAAGGAGCAAGTTGGTACATGCTGGAGTTATTATAGAGAAAGCATGTGCATGCATGTAAAGCAAAGAAATGAAATGAAGTCAATTCCAGTCTCTGTTCGGCTGCCAACTTGCAAGGCCCAAAACCCACACTTCTACTGCTCCGATGGGAATACTTTCTTCATAGAAGTTGTTCCAATGGGTGTCTAGTATAACATATCCAAATTTGAGCACCATTGGATACCTCTGGCCTTCCTACACCAAGACTGGTTCAGAAAACTCGTTTTTCAACAACCAAAAGGCAACCACATGGGTTGGCAGCAAAGGCAGCCACAACTGATCACCTTTGAACCCATGTGAAGATGCTTGAGGTGCAGCAGCAAAAGATGAAGGATGGTGTGGGAATCCATCATGATGTTCCTCCCTCTAAGCCCTATAAATAGAGAAGCCTTCAAGCTTCAAAACACACCCCAAGGGGGGGAGCTCTCAAACACTTCTCTAGAGCTCCCTTCCCTTCTCTCCCTCAAATTCTCTTAGTTTCCTTTCTAGTTTTCAATTGTTGTAATGAAATATTTGTGCTGAAATTCTCCTTAAGTTTTTCAAGTTCTACTTTACTTTTATTTGTAATGTACATTCTTTCTTAAGTATTCAAGTTTAATTAGTTTCCAAGTTTCAATTATGATTTTTGTTCTTATTCATTATGCTTATAAGTTAATATGCTAGTTTGAATGATTGATCACCATTTAGGCTTGCATGTTAGCTATCTTGGTTTGAATTAAGAGTAGACACCATGCTTTAATTCGAATTGAACTATGGATAGGAAGAGTATGTATGGACATTCGACAACAGGGATTAGATACATACTTGGTTGTTTAAAATGTTCTTCTATGCTTAATGGGTTCCTAATGCTTAGTTTTAGGTTAGACAACAAATGATCAAATTAGGGAATTAGGAACACAAGGTTTTGACCAAACACCATGGCTTAATCATACTTTAGCTAGAATCAATCCATTAATCTAATTGAACTTGGGAACTTATTTGCTTGAGTTATTTCATTCCTTCTTGTTTTATTTATTTTCTTTTTTCATTTCTATTTTGTGTAGGGGAAACAAATTGGATCATTCAATCACCAATCCTCGTGGGATCGACCTCGCACTTACATATGCTATACTACCAAACGGCTCGTGCACTTGCGAGTATCAAAAGTTGAGGATGCAGTTGAAACCATTTTGGTGCAGCTGAATCGAAGCAACAAATACACCAACCACTCCAATTAGGAACGAACTGCCGTTGAACTTGAATTGTCCAATTTCTCACACCTATTGATTTCGGATCGAGCCCAAAACTTGGGCAACATCATAATATGGTGGGAGGAGTCATTTGGTGAGTTTTGAGTGAATTCCAATCGCTAGAAGTATGGAATACACCAACAACTCCAATTAGGAACGAACTGCCGTTGAACTTGAATTGTCCAATTTCGAACACCTATTGATTTCGGATCGAGCACAAAACTTGGGCAACATCATAATATGGTGGGAGGAGTCATTTGGTGAGTTTTGAGTGAAATCCAATCGCTAGAAGTATGGAATACACCAAACGCTCCAATTAGGAACGAACTACCGTTGAACGTGAATTTTCCAATTTGAAACACCTATTGATTTCGGATCGAGCCCAAAACTTTGGCAACATCGTAATATGGTGGGAGGAGTCATTTGGTGAGTTTTGAGTGAAATCAAATCGCTAGAAGTATGGAATACACCAACCACTCCAATTAGGAACGAACTGCCGTTGAACTTGAATTGTCCAAATTTTCACACCTATTGATTTCGGATCGAGCCCAAAACTTGGGCAACATCATAATATGGTGGGAGGAGTCATTTGGTGAGTTTTGAGTGAAATCCAAACGCTAGAAGTATGGAATACACCAACCACTACAATTAGGAACGAACTGCCGTGGAACTTGAATTGTCCAATTTGGAACACCTATTGATTTCGGATCGAGCCCAAAACTTGGCCAACATCATAATGTGGTGGGAGGAGTCATTTGGTGAGTTTTGAGTGAAATCCAATCGCTAGAAGTATGGAATACACCAACCACTCCAATTAGGAACGAACTGCCGTTGAACTTGAATTGTCCAATTTGGAACACCTATTGATTTCGGATTGAGCCCAAAACTTGGCCAACATCATAATGTGGTGGGAGGAGTCATTTGGTGAGTTTTGAGTGAAATCCAATCGCTAGAAGTATGGAATACACCAACCACTCCAATTAGGAACGAACTGCCGTTGAACTTGAATTGTCCAATTTCGAACACCTATTGATTTCGGATCGAGCACAAAACTTGGGCAACATCATAATATGGTGGGAGGAGTCATTTGGTGAGTTTTGAGTGAAATCCAATCGCTAGAAGTATGGAATACACCAAACGCTCCAATTAGGAACGGACTGCCGTTGAATGTGAATTTTCCAATTTGAAACACCTATTGATTTCGGATCGAGCCCAAAACTTTGGCAACATCGTAATATGGTGGGAGGAGTCATTTGGTGAGTTTTGAGTGAAATCAAATCGCTAGAAGTATGGAATACACCAACCACTCCAATTAGGAACGAACTGCCGTTGAACTTGTATTGTCCAATTTCTCACACCTATTGATTTCGGATCGAGCCCAAAACTTGGGCAACATCATAATATGGTGGGAGGAGTCATTTGGTGAGTTTTGAGTGAAATCCAATCGCTTGAAGTATGGAATACACCAACCACTCCAATTAGGAACGAACTGCCGTTGAACATGAATTGTCCAATTTGGAACACCTATTGATTTCGGATCGAGCCCAAAACTTGGGCAACATCATAATATGGTGGGAGGATTCATTTGGTGAGTTTTGAGTGAAATCCAATCGCTAGAAGTATGGAATACACCAACCACTCCAATTAGGAACGACATGCCGTTGAAATTCAATTGACCAATTTCTCACACCTATTGATTTCGGATCGATCCCAAAACTTGGGAAACATCATAATATGGTGGGAGGAGTCATTTGGTGAGTTTTGAGTGAAATCCAAACGCTAGAAGTACGGAATACACCAACCACTCCAATTAGGAACGAACTGCCGTTGAACTTGAATTGTCCAATTTGGAACACCTATTGATTTCGGATCGAGCCCAAAACTTGGGCAACATCATAATATGGTGGGCGGAGTCATTTGGTGAGTTTTGAGTGAAATCCAATCGCTATAAGTATGGAATACACCAACCACTCCAATTAGGAACGAACTGCCGTTGAACTTGAATTGTCCAAATTTTCACACCTATTGATTTCGGATCGAGCCCAAAACTTGGGCAACATCATAATATGGTGGGAGGAGTCATTTGGTGAGTTTTGAGTGAAATCCAAACGCTAGAAGTATGGAATACACCAACCACTACAATTAGGAACGAACTGCCGTGGAACTTGAATTGTCCAATTTGGAACACCTATTGATTTCGGATCGAGCCCAAAACTTGGCCAACATCATAATGTGGTGGGAGGAGTCATTTAGTGAGTTTTGAGTGAAATCCAATCGCTAGAAGTATGGAATACACCAACCACTCCAATTAGGAACGAACTGCCGTTGAACTTGAATTGTCCAATTTGGAACACCTATTGATTTCGGATCGAGCCCAAAACTTGGGCAACATCATAATATGGTGGGAGGAGTCATTTGGTGAGTTTTGAGTGAAATCCAATCGCTAGAAGTGTGGAATACACCAACCACTCCAATTAGGAACGAACTGCTGTTGAACTTGAATTGTCCAATTTGGAACACCTATTGATTTCGGATCGAGCCCAAAACTTGGGCAACATCATAATATGGTGGGAGGAGTCATTTGGTGACTTTTGAGTGAAATCCAATCGCTAGAAGTATGGAATACACCAACCACTCCAATTAGGAACGAACTGTCGTTGAACTTGAATTGTCAAATTTGGAACACCTATTGATTTCGGATCGAGCCCAAAACTTGGGCAACATCATAATATGGTGGGAGGAGTCATTTGGTGCGTTTTGAGTGAAATCCAATTGCTAGAAGTAGGGAATACACCAACCACTCCAATTAGGAACGAACTGCCGTTGAACTTGAATTGTCCAATTTCTCACACCTACTGATTTCGGATCGAGCCCAAAACTTGGGCAACATCATAATATGGTGGGAGGATTCATTTGGCGAGTTTTGAGTGAAATCCAATCGCTAGAAGTATGGAATACACCAACCACTCCAATTAGGAACGACATGCCGTTGAAATTGACTTCACCAATTTCTCACACCTATTGATTTCGGATCGATCCCAAAACTTGGGCAACATCATAATATGGTGGGAGGAGTCATTTGGTGAGTTTTGAGTGAAATCCAATCGCTAGTAGTATGGAATACACCAACCACTCGAATTAGGAACGAAATGCCGTTGAAATTGAATTGACCAATTTCTCACACCTATTGATTTCGGATCGATCCCAAAACTTGGGCAACATCATAATATGGTGGGAGGAGTCATTTGGTGAGTTTTGAGTGAAATCCAATCGCTAGAAGTTTGGAATACACCAACCACTCCAATTAGGAACGAACTGCCGTTGAACTTGAATTGTCCAATTTGTCACACCTATTGATTTCGGATCGAGCCCAAAACTTGGGCAACATCATAATATGGTGGGAGGAGTCATTTGGTGCGTTTTGAGTGAAATCCAATTGCTAGAAGTATGGAATACACGAACCACTCCAATTGGGAACGAACTGCCGTTGAAGTTGAATTGTCCAATTTCTCACACCTACTGATTTCGGATCGAGCCTAAAACTTGGGCAACATCATAATATGGTGGGAGGAGTCATTTGGTGAGTTTTGAGTGAAATCCAATCGCTAGAAGTATGGAATACACCAACCACTCCAATTGGGAACGAACTGCCGTTGAAGTTGAATTGTCCAATTTCTCACACCTACTGATTTCGGATCGAGCCTAAAACTTGGGCAACATCATAATATGGTGGGAGGAGTCATTTGGTGAGTTTTGAGTGAAATCCAAACGCTAGAAGTATGGAATACACCAACCACTACAATTAGGAACGAACTGCCGTTGAACTTGAATTGTCCAATTTGGAACACCTATTGATTTCGGATCGAGCCCAAAACTTGGCCAACATCATAATGTGGTGGGAGGAGTCATTTGGTGAGTTTTTAGTGAAATCCAATCGCTAGAAATATGGAATACACCAACCACTCCAATTAGGAACGAACTGCCGTTGAACTTGAATTGTCGAATTTGGAACACCTATTGATTTCGGATCGAGCCCAAAACTTGGGCAACATCATAATATGGTGGGAGGAGTCATTTGGTTCGTTTTGAGTGAAATCCAATCGCTAGAAGTATGGACTACACCAACCACTCCAATTAGGAACGAACTGCTGTTGAACTTGAATTGTCCAATTTGGAACACCTATTGATTTCGGATCGAGCCCAAAACTTGTGCAACATCATAATATGGTGGGAGGAGTCATTTGGTGAGTTTTGAGTGAAATCCAATCTCTAGAAGTATGGAATACACGAACCACTCCAATTGGGAACGAACTGCCGTTGAAGTTGAATTGTCCAATTTCTCACACCTACTGATTTCGGATCGAGCCCAAAACTTGGGCAACATCATAATATGGTGGGAGGATTCATTTGGTGAGTTTTGAGTGAAATCCAATCGCTAGAAGTATGGAATACACCAACCACTCCAATTAGGAACGACATGCCGTTGAAATTGAATTGACCAATTTTTCAGACCTATTGATTTCGGATCGATCCAAAACTTGGGCAACATCATAATATGGTGGGAGGAGTCATTTGGTGAGTTTTGAGTGAAATCGAATCGCTAGTAGTTTGGAATGCACCAACCACTCCAATTAGGAACGAAATGCCGTTGAAATTGAATTGACCAATTTCTCACACCTATTGATTTCGGATCGATCCCAAAACTTGGGTAACATCATAATACGGTGGGAGGAGTCATTTGGTGAGTATTGAGTGAAATCCAATCGCTAGAAGTTTGGAATACACCAACCACTCCAATTAGGAACAAACTGCCGTTGAACTTGAATTGTCCAATTTCTCACACCTATTGATTTCGGATCGAGCCCAAAACTTGGGCAACATCATAATATGGTGGGAGGTGTCATTTGGTGCATTTTGAGTGAAATCTAATCGCTAGAAGTATGGTATACACCTACCACTCCAATTAGGAACGAACTGCCGTTGAAGTTGAATTGTCCAATTTGGAACACCTACTGATTTCGGATCGAGCCCAAAACTTGGGCAACATCATAATATGGTGGGAGGATTCATTTGGTGAGTTTTGAGTGAAATCCAATCGCTAGAAGTATGGAATACACCAACCACTCCAATTAGGAACGACATGCCGTTGAAATTGAATTGACCAATTTTTCACACCTATTGATTTCGGATCGATCCAAAACTTGGGCAACATCATAATATGGTGGGAGGAGTCGTTTGGTGAGTTTTGAGTAAAATCCAATCGGTAGAAGTATGGAATACACCAACCACTCCAATTAGGAACGAACTGCCGTTGAACTTGAATTGTCCAATTTCTCACACCCATTGATTTCGGATCGAGCCCAAAACTTGGGCAACATCATAATATGGTGGGAGGAGTCATTTGGTGAGTTTTGAGTGAAATCTAAACGCTAGAAATATGGAATACACCAACCACTCCAATTAGGAACGAACTGCCGTTGAACTTGAATTGTCCAATTTTTCACACCTATTGATTTCGGATCGAGCCCAAAACTTGGGCAACATCATAATATGGTGGGAGGAGTCATTTGGTGAGTTTTGAGTGAAATCTAAACGCTAGAAATATGGAATACACCAACCACTCCAATTAGGAACGAACTGCCGTTGAACTTGAATTGTCCAATTTTTCACACCTATTGATTTCGGATCGAGCCCAAAACTTGGGCAACATCATAATATGGTGGGAGGAGTCATTCGGTGCGTTTTGAGTGAAATCCAATCGCTAGAAGTATGGAATACACCAACCACTCCAATTAGGAACGAACTGTTGTTGAACTTGAATTGTCCAATTTGTCACACCTATTGATTTCGGATCGATCCCAAAACTTGGGCAACAACATAGTATGGTGGGAGGAGTCATTTGGTGAGTTTTGAGTGAAATCCAAACGCTAGAAGTACAGAATACACCAACCACTCCAGTTAGGAACGAACTGCCGTTGAACTTAAATTGTCCAATTTGGAACACTTATTGATTTCGGATTGAGCCCAAAACTTGGGCAACATCATAATATGGTGGGAGGAGTCATTTGGTGAGTTTTGAGTGAAATCCAATCGCTAGAAGTATGGAATACACCAACCACTCCAATTAGGAACGAACTGCCGTTGAACTTGAATTGTCCAATTTCTCACACCTATTGATTTCGGATCGAGCCCAAAACTTGGGCAACATCATAATATGGTGGGAGGAGTCATTTGGTGCATTTTGAGTGAAATCCAATCGCTAGAAGTATGGAATACACCAACCACTCCAATTAGGAACGAACTGCCGTTGAACTTGAATTGTCCAATTTGGAACACCTATTGATTTCGGATCGAGCCCAAAACTTGGGCAACATCATAATATGATGGGAGGAGTCATTCGGTGCGTTTTGAGTGAAATCCAATCGCTAGAAGTATGGAATACACCTACCACTCCAATTAGGAACGAACTGCCGTTGAACTTGAATTGTCCAATTTGGAACACCTATTGATTTAGGATTGAGCCCAAAACATGGGCAACATCATAATATGGTGGTAGGAGTCATTTGGTGAGTTTTGAGTGAAATCCAATCGCTAGAAGTATGGAATACACCAACCACTACAATTAGGAACGAACCGCCGTTGAACTTGAATTGTCCAATTTGGAACACCTATTGATTTCGGATCGAGCCCAAAACTTGGGCAACATCATAATATGGTGGGAGGAGTCATTTGGTGCGTTTTGAGTGAAATCCAATCGCTAGAAGTATGGAATACACCAAGCACTCCAATTAGGAACGAACTGTTGTTGAACTTGAATTGTCCAATTTCTCACACCTATTGATTTCGGATCGAGCCCAAAACTTGGGCAACATCATAATATGGTGGGAGGATTCATTTGGCGAATTTTGAGTGAAATCCAATCGTTAGAAGCATGGAATACACCAACCACTCCAATTAGGAACGACATGCCGTTGAAATTGACTTGACCAATTTCTCACACCTATTGATTTCGGATCGATCCCAAAACTTGGGCAACATCATAATATGGTGGGAGGATTCATTTGGCGAATTTTGAGTGAAATCCAATCGTTAGAAGCATGGAATACACCAACCACTCCAATTAGGAACGACATGCCGTTGAAATTGACTTGACCAATTTCTCACACCTATTGATTTCGGATCGATCCCAAAACTTGGGCAACATCATAATATGGTGGGAGGAGTCATTTGGTGAGTTTTGAGTGAAATCCAGTCGCTAGTAGTATGGAATACACCAACCACTCGAATTAGGAACGAAATGCCGTTGAAATTGAATTGACCAATTTCTCACACCTATTGATTTCGGATCGATCCCAAAACTTGGGCAACATCATAATATGGTGAGAGGAGTCACTTGGTGAGTTTTGAGTGAAATCCAATCGCTAGAAGTATGGAATACACCAACCACTCCAATTAGGAACGAACTGCCGCTGAACTTGAATTTTTCAATTTCTCACACCTATTGATTTCGGATCAAGCCCAAAACTTGGGCAACATCATAATATGGTCGGAGGAGTCATTTGGTGAGTTTTGAGTGAAATCCAAACGCTAGAAGTATGGAATACACCAACCACTCCAATTAGGAACCAACTGCCGTTGAACATGAATTGTCCAATTTGGAACACCTATTGATTGCGGATCGAGCCCAAAACTTGGGCAACATCATAATATGGTGGGAGGAGTCATTTGGTGCGTTTTGAGTGAAATCCAATCGCTAGAAGTATGGAATACACCAACCACTCCAATTAGGAACGAACCGCCGTTGAACTTGAATTGTCCAATTTCTCACACCTATTGATTTCGGATCGAGCCAATAACTTGGGCAACATCATAATATGGTGGGAGGATTCATTTGGTGAGTTTTGAGTGAAATCCAATCGCTAGAAGTATGGAATACACCAACCACTCCAATTAGGAACGACATGCCGTTGAAATTCAATTGACCAATTTCTCACACCTATTGATTTCCGATCGATCCCAAAACTTGGGAAACATCATAATATGGTGGGAGGAGTCATTTGGTGAGTTTTGAGTGAAATCCAAACGCTAGAAGTATGGAATACACCAACCACTCCAATTAGGAACCAACTGCCGTTGAACTTGAATTGTCCAATTTGGAACACCTATTGATTGCGGATCGAGCCCAAAACTTGGGCAACATCATAATATGGTGGGAGGAGTCATTTGGTGCGTTTTGAGTGAAATCCAATCGCTAGAAGTATGGAATACACCAACCACTCCAATTTGGAACGAACTGCCGTTGAACTTGAATTGTCCAATTTGGAACACCTATTGATTTCGGATCGAGCCCAAAACTTGGGCAACATCATAATGTGGGGGGAGGAGTCATTTGGTGAGTTTTGAGTGAAATCCAATCGCTAGAAGTATGGAATACACCAACCACTCCAATTAGGAACGAACTGCCGTTGCACTTGAATTGTCCAATTTGGAACACCTATTGATTTCGGATCGAGCCCAAAACTTGGGCAACATCATAATATGGTGGGAGGAGTCATTTGGTGAGTTTTGAGTGAAATCCAATCGCTAGAAGTATGGAATACACCAACCACTCCAATTAGGAACGAACTGCCGTTGAACTTGAATTGACCAATTTCTGACACCTATTGATTTCGGATCGAGCCCAAAACTCGGGCAACAACATAATATGGTGGGAGGAGTCATTTGGTTCGTTTTGAGTGAAATCCAATCGCTAGAAGTATGGAATACACCAACCACTCCAATTAGGAACGAACTGCCGTTGAACTTGAATTGTCCAATTTGGAACACCTATTGATTTCGGATCGAGCCCAAAACTTGGGCAACATCATAATGTGGTGGGAGGAGTCATTTGGTGAGTTTTGAGTGAAATCCAATCGCTAGAAGTATGGAATACACCAACCACTCCAATTAGGAACCAACTGCCGTTGAACTTGAATTGTCCAATTTGGAACACCTATTGATTGCGGATCGAGCCCAAAACTTGGGCAACATCATAATATGGTGGGAGGAGTCATTTGGTGCGTTTTGAGTGAAATCCAATCGCTAGAAGTATGGAATACACCAACCACTCCAATTAGGAACGAACTGCCGTTCAAATTGAATTGACCAATTTCTCACACGTATTGATTTCGGATCGAGCCCAAAACTTGGGCAACATCATAATATGGTGGGAGGAGTCATTTGGTGAGTTTTGAGTGAAATCCAATAGCTAGAAGTATGGAATACACCAACCACTCCCATTAGGAACGAACTGCCGTTGAACTTGAATTGTCCAATTTGGAACACCTATTGATTTCGGATCGAGCCCAACACTTGGGCAACATCATAATATGGTGGGAGGAGTCATTTGGTGAGTTTTGAGTGAAATCCAATCGCTAGAAGTACGGAATACACCAACCACTCCAATTAGGAACGACATGCCGTTGAAATTCAATTGACCAATTTCTCACACCTATTGATTTCCGATCGATCCCAAAACTTGGGAAACATCATAATATGGTGGGAGGAGTCATTTGGTGAGTTTTGAGTGAAATCCAAACGCTAGAAGTATGGAATACACCAACCACTCCAATTAGGAACCAACTGCCGTTGAACTTGAATTGTCCAATTTGGAACACCTATTGATTGCGGATCGAGCCCAAAACTTGGGCAACATCATAATATGGTGGGAGGAGTCATTTGGTGCGTTTTGAGTGAAATCCAATCGCTAGAAGTATGGAATACACCAACCACTCCAATTTGGAACGAACTGCCGTTGAACTTGAATTGTCCAATTTGGAACACCTATTGATTTCGGATCGAGCCCAAAACTTGGGCAACATCATAATGTGGGGGGAGGAGTCATTTGGTGAGTTTTGAGTGAAATCCAATCGCTAGAAGTATGGAATACACCAACCACTCCAATTAGGAACGAACTGCCGTTGCACTTGAATTGTCCAATTTGGAACACCTATTGATTTCGGATCGAGCCCAAAACTTGGGCAACATCATAATATGGTGGGAGGAGTCATTTGGTGAGTTTTGAGTGAAATCCAATCGCTAGAAGTATGGAATACACCAACCACTCCAATTAGGAACGAACTGCCGTTGAACTTGAATTGACCAATTTCTGACACCTATTGATTTCGGATCGAGCCCAAAACTCGGGCAACAACATAATATGGTGGGAGGAGTCATTTGGTTCGTTTTGAGTGAAATCCAATCGCTAGAAGTATGGAATACACCAACCACTCCAATTAGGAACGAACTGCCGTTGAACTTGAATTGTCCAATTTGGAACACCTATTGATTTCGGATCGAGCCCAAAACTTGGGCAACATCATAATGTGGTGGGAGGAGTCATTTGGTGAGTTTTGAGTGAAATCCAATCGCTAGAAGTATGGAATACACCAACCACTCCAATTAGGAACCAACTGCCGTTGAACTTGAATTGTCCAATTTGGAACACCTATTGATTGCGGATCGAGCCCAAAACTTGGGCAACATCATAATATGGTGGGAGGAGTCATTTGGTGCGTTTTGAGTGAAATCCAATCGCTAGAAGTATGGAATACACCAACCACTCCAATTAGGAACGAACTGCCGTTCAAATTGAATTGACCAATTTCTCACACGTATTGATTTCGGATCGAGCCCAAAACTTGGGCAACATCATAATATGGTGGGAGGAGTCATTTGGTGAGTTTTGAGTGAAATCCAATAGCTAGAAGTATGGAATACACCAACCACTCCCATTAGGAACGAACTGCCGTTGAACTTGAATTGTCCAATTTGGAACACCTATTGATTTCGGATCGAGCCCAACACTTGGGCAACATCATAATATGGTGGGAGGAGTCATTTGGTGAGTTTTGAGTGAAATCCAATCGCTAGAAGTACGGAATACACCAACCACTCCAATTAGGAACGAACTGCCGTTGAACTTGAATTGTCCAATTTCTCACACCTTTTGATTTCGGATCGAGCCCAAAACTTGGGCAACATCATAATATGGTGGGAGGAGTCATTTGGTGAGTTTTGAGTGAAATCCAATCGCTAGAAGTATGGAATACACCAAGCACTCCAATTAGGAACGAACTGCCGTTGAACTTGAATTGTCCAATTTGGAACCCCTACTGATTTCGGATCGAGCCCAAAACTTGGGCAACATCATAATATGGTGGGAGGAGTCATTTGGTGAGTTTTGAGTGAAATCCAATCGCTAGAAGTATGGAATACACCAAGCACTCCAATTAGGAACGAACTGCCGTTGAACTTGAATTGTCCAATTTCGAAAACCAATTCATTTCGGATCGAGCCCAAAACTTGGGCAACATCATAATATGGTGGGAGGAGTCATTTGGTGAGTTATGAGTGAAATCCAATCGCTAGAAGTGTGGAAAACACCAACCACTCCAATTTGGAACGAAATGCCGTTGAACTTGAATTGTCCAATTTGGAACACCTATTGATTTCGGATCTAGCCCAAAACTTGGGCAACATCATAATATGGTGGGAGGAGTCATTTGGTGAGTTTTGAGTGAAATCCAATCGCTAGAAGTATGGAATACACCAACCACTCCAATTAGGAACGAACTGCCGTTGAACTTGAATTGTCCAATTTGGAACACCTACTGATTTCGGATCGAGCCCAAAACTTGGGCAACATCATAATATGGTGGGAGGAGTCATTTGGTGAGTTTTGAGTGAAATCCAATCGCTGGAACTATGGAATACACCAACCACTCCAATTAGGAACGAACTGCCGTTGAACTTGAATTGTCCAATTTCTCACACCTATTGATTTCGGATCGAGCCCAAAACTTGGGCAACATCATAATATGGTGGGAGGAGTCATTTGGTTCGTTTTGAGTGAAATCCAATCGCTAGAAGTATGGAATACACCAACCACTCCAATTAGGAACGAACTGCCGTTGAACTTGAATTGTCCAATTTGGAACACCTATTGATTTCGGATCGAGCCCAAAACTTGGGCAACATCATAATGTGGTGGGAGGAGTCATTTGGTGAGTTTTGAGTGAAATCCAATCGCTAGAAGTATGGAATACACCAACCACTCCAATTAGGAACCAACTGCCGTTGAACTTGAATTGTCCAATTTGGAACACCTATTGATTTCGGATCGAGCCCAAAACTTGGGCAACATCATAATATGGTGGGAGGAGTCATTTGGTGCGTTTTGAGTGAAATCCAATCGCTAGAAGTATGGAATACACCAACCACTCCAATTAGGAACGAACTGCCGTTCAAATTGAATTGACCAATTTCTCACACGTATTGATTTCGGATCGAGCCCAAAACTTGGGCAACATCATAATATGGTGGGAGGAGTCATTTGGTGAGTTTTGAGTGAAATCCAATCGCTAGAAGTATGGAATACACCAACCACTCCCATTAGGAACGAACTGCCGTTGAACTTGAATTGTCCAATTTGGAACACCTATTGATTTCGGATCGAGCCCAAAAGTTGGGCAACATCATAATATGGTGGGAGGAGTCATTTGGTGAGTTTTGAGTGAAATCCAATAGCTAGAAGTATGGAATACACCAACCACTCCCATTAGGAACGAACTGCCGTTGAACTTGAATTGTCCAATTTGGAACACCTATTGATTTCGGATCGAGCCCAACACTTGGGCAACATCATAATATGGTGGGAGGAGTCATTTGGTGAGTTTTGAGTGAAATCCAATCGCTAGAAGTATGGAATACACCAAGCACTCCAATTAGGAACGAACTGCCGTTGAACTTGAATTGTCCAATTTGGAACACCTACTGATTTCGGATCGAGCCCAAAACTTGGGCAACATCATAATATGGTGGGAGGAGTCATTTGGTGAGGTTTGAGTGAAATCCAATCGCTAGAAGTATGGAATACACCAAGCACTCCAATTAGGAACGAACTGCCGTTGAACTTGAATTGTCCAATTTCGAAAACCAATTCATTTCGGATCGAGCCCAAAACTTGGGCAACATCATAATATGGTGGGAGGAGTCATTTGGTGAGTTTTGAGTGAAATCCAATCGCTAGAAGTGTGGAAAACACCAACCACTCCAATTTGGAACGAAATGCCGTTGAACTTGAATTGTCCAATTTGGAACACCTATTGATTTCGGATCTAGCCCAAAACTTGGGCAACATCATAATATGGTGGGAGGAGTCATTTGGTGAGTTTTGAGTGAAATCCAATCGCTAGAAGTATGGAATACACCAACCACTCCAATTAGGAACGAACTGCCATTGAACTTGAATTGTCCAATTTGGAACACCTACTGATTTCGGATCGAGCCCAAAACTTGGGCAACATCATAATATGGTGGGAGGAGTCATTTGGTGAGTTATGAGTGAAATCCAATCGCTGGAACTATGGAATACACCAACCACTCCAATTAGGAACGAAATGCCGTTGAACTTGAATTGTCCAATTTGGAACACCTATTGATTTCGGATCGAGCCCAAAACTTGGGCAACATCATAATATGGTGGGAGGAGTCATTTGGTGAGTTTTGAGTGAAATCCAATCGCTAGAAGTATGGAATACACCAACCACTCCAATTAGGAACGAACTGCCGTTGAACTTGAATTGTCCAATTTGGAACACCTACTGATTTCGGATCGAGCCCAAAACTTGGGCAACATCATAATATGGTGGGAGGAGTCATTTGGTGAGTTTTGAGTGAAATCCAAACGCTAGAAGTATGGAATACACCAACCACTCCAGTTAGGAACGAACTGCCGTTGAACTTGAATTGTCCAATTTGGAACACCTATTGATTTCGGATCGAGCCCAAAACTTGGGCAACATCATAATGTGGTGGGAGGAGTCATTTGGGGAGTTTTGAGTGAAATCCAATCGCTAGAAGTATGGAATACACCAACCACTCCAATTAGGAACCAACTGTCGTTGAACTTGAATTGTCAATTTGGAACACCTATTGATTTCGGATCGAGCCCAAAAGTTGGGCAACATCATAATATGGTGGGAGGAGTCATTTGGTGAGTTTTGAGTGAAATCCAATCGCTAGAAGTATGGAATACACCAACCACTCCAATTAGGAACGAATTGCCGTTGAACTTGAATTGTCCAATTCGGAACACCTATTGATTTCGGATCGAGCCCAAAACTTGGGCAACATCATAATATGGTGGGAGGAGTCATTTGGTGAGTTTTGAGTGAAATCCAATCGCTAGAAGTATGGAATACACCAACCACTCCAATTAGGAACGAACTGCCGTTGAACTTGAATTGTCCAATTTCGAACACCTATTGATTTCGGATCGAGCCCAAAACTTGGGCAACATCATAATATGGTGGGAGGAGTCAATTGGTGAGTTTTGAGTGAAATCCAATCGCTAGAAGTATGGAATACACCAACCACTCCAATTAGGAACGAACTGCCGTTGAACTTGAATTGTCCAATTTGGAACAACTATTGATTTCGGATCGATCCCAAAACTTGGGCAACATCATAATGTGGTGGGAGGAGTCATTTGGTGAGTTTTGAGTGAAATCCAATCGCTAGAAGTTTGGAATACACCAACCACTCCAATTAGGAACGAACTGCCGTAGAACTTGAATTGTCCAATTTCTCACACCTATTGATTTCGGATCGAGCCGAAAACTTGGGCAACATCATAATATGGTGGGAGGAGTCATTTGGTGAGTTTTGAGTGAAATCCAATCGCTAGAAGTATGGAATACACCAACCACTCCAATTAGGAACGAACTGCCGTTGAACTTGAATTGTCCAATTTCGAAAACCAATTCATTTCGGATCGAGCCCAAAACTTGGGCAACATCATAATATGGTGGGAGGAGTCATTTGGTGAGTTTTGAGTGAAATCCAATCGCTAGAAGTGTGGAAAACACCAACCACTCCAATTTGGAACGAAATGCCGTTGAACTTGAATTGTCCAATTTGGAACACCTATTGATTTCGGATCTAGCCCAAAACTTGGGCAACATCATAATATGGTGGGAGGAGTCATTTGGTGAGTTTTGAGTGAAATCCAATCGCTAGAAGTATGGAATACACCAACCACTCCAATTAGGAACGAACTGCCGTTGAACTTGAATTGTCCAATTTGGAACACCTACTGATTTCGGATCGAGCCCAAAACTTGGGCAACATCATAATATGGTGGGAGGAGTCATTTGGTGAGTTTTGAGTGAAATCCAATCGCTGGAACTATGGAATACACCAACCACTCCAATTCGGAACGAACTGCCGTTGAACTTGAATTGTCCAATTTCTCACACCTATTGATTTCGGATCGAGCCCAAAACTTGGGCAACATCATAATATGGTGGGAGGAGTCATTTGGTGAGTTTTGAGTGAAATCCAATCGCTAGAAGTATGGAATACACCAACCACTCCAATTAGGAACGAACTGCCGTTGAACTTGAATTGTCCAATTTGGAACACCTATTGATTTCGGATCGATCCCAAAACTTGGGCAACATCATAATATGGTGGGAGGAGTCATTTGGTGAGTTTTGAGTGAAATCCAATCGCTAGAAGTATGGAATACACCAACCACTCCAATTAGGAACGAACTGCCGTTGAACTTGAATTGTCCAATTTGGAACAACTATTGATTTCGGATCGATCCCAAAACTTGGGCAACATCATAATGTGGTGGGAGGAGTCATTTGGTGAGTTTTGAGTGAAATCCAATCGCTAGAAGTTTGGAATACACCAACCACTCCAATTAGGAACGAACTGCCGTAGAACTTGAATTGTCCAATTTCTCACACCTATTGATTTCGGATCGAGCCGAAAACTTGGGCAACATCATAATATGGTGGGAGGAGTCATTTGGTGAGTTTTGAGTGAAATCCAATCGCTAGAAGTATGGAATACACCAACCACTCCAATTAGGAACGAACTGCCGTTGAACTTGAATTGTCCAATTTCGAAAACCAATTCATTTCGGATCGAGCCCAAAACTTGGGCAACATCATAATATGGTGGGAGGAGTCATTTGGTGAGTTTTGAGTGAAATCCAATCGCTAGAAGTGTGGAAAACACCAACCACTCCAATTTGGAACGAAATGCCGTTGAACTTGAATTGTCCAATTTGGAACACCTATTGATTTCGGATCTAGCCCAAAACTTGGGCAACATCATAATATGGTGGGAGGAGTCATTTGGTGAGTTTTGAGTGAAATCCAATCGCTAGAAGTATGGAATACACCAACCACTCCAATTAGGAACGAACTGCCGTTGAACTTGAATTGTCCAATTTGGAACACCTACTGATTTCGGATCGAGCCCAAAACTTGGGCAACATCATAATATGGTGGGAGGAGTCATTTGGTGAGTTTTGAGTGAAATCCAATCGCTGGAACTATGGAATACACCAACCACTCCAATTAGGAACGAACTGCCGTTGAACTTGAATTGTCCAATTTCTCACACCTATTGATTTCGGATCGAGCCCAAAACTTGGGCAACATCATAATATGGTGGGAGGAGTCATTTGGTGAGTTTTGAGTGAAATCCAATCGCTAGAAGTATGGAATACACCAACCACTCCAATTAGGAACGAACTGCCGTTGAACTTGAATTGTCCAATTTGGAACACCTATTGATTTCGGATCGAGCCCAAAACTTGGGCAACATCATAATATGGTGGGAGGAGTCATTTGGTGAGTTTTGAGTGAAGTCCAATCGCTAGAAGTATGGAATACACCAACCACTCCAATTAGGAACGAACTGCTGTTGAACTTGAATTGTCCAATTTGGAACACTTATTGATTTCGGATCGAGCCCAAAACTTGGGCACCATCATAATATGGTGGGAGGAGTCATTTGGTGAGTTTTGAGTGAAATCCAATCGCTAGAAGTATGGAATACACCAACCACTCCAATTAGGAACGAACTGCCGTTGAACTTGAATTGTCCAATTTGTCACACCTATTGATTTCGGATCGATCCCAAAACTTGGGCAACATCATCATATGGTGGGAGGAGTCATTTGGTGAGTTTTGAGTGAAATCCAATCGCTAGAAGTATGGAATACACCAACCACTCCGATTAGGAACGAACTGCCGTTGAACTTGAATTGTCCAATTTCTCACACCTATTGATTTCGGATCGAGCCCAAAACTTGGGCAACATCATAATATGGTGGGAGGAGTCATTTGGTGAGTTTTGAGTGAAATCCGAACGCTAGAAGTATGGAATACACCAACCACTCCAATTAGGAACGAACTGCCGTTGAACTTGAATTGTCCAATTTGGAACACCTATTGATTTCGGATCGAGCCAAAACTTGGGCAACATCATAATATGGTGGAAGGAGTCATTTGGTGAGTTTTGAGTGAAATCCAATCGCTAGAAGTATGGAATACACCAACCACTCCAATTTGGAACGAACTGCCGTTGAACTTGAATTGTCCAATTTGGAACACCTATTGATTTCGGATCGAGCCCAAAACTTGGGCAACATCATAATATGGTGGGAGGAGTCATTTGGTGAGTTTTGAGTGAAGTCCAATCGCTAGAAGTATGGAATACACCAACCACTCCAATTAGGAACGAACTGCTGTTGAACTTGAATTGTCCAATTTGGAACACTTATTGATTTCGGATTGAGCCCAAAACTTGGGCACCATCATAATATGGTGGGAGGAGTCATTTGGTGAGTTTTGAGTGAAATCCAATCGCTAGAAGTTTGGAATACACCAACCACTCCAATTAGGAACGAACTGCCGTTGAACTTGAATTGTCCAATTTGTCACACCTGTTGATTTCGGATCGAGCCCAAAAGTTGGGCAACATCATAATATGGCGGGAGGAGTCATTTGGTGAGTTTTGTGTGAAATCCAATCGCTAGAAGTATGGAATACACCAACCACTCCAATTAGGAACGAACTGCTGTTGAACTTGAATTGTCCAATTTGGAACACTTATTGATTTCGGATTGAGCCCAAAACTTGGGCACCATCATAATATGGTGGGAGGAGTCATTTGGTGAGTTTTGAGTGAAATCCAATCGCTAGAAGTATGGAATACACCAACCACTCCAATTAGGAACGAACTGCCGTTGAACTTGAATTGTCCAATTTCTCACACCTATTGATTTCGGATCGAGTCCCAAAACTTGGGCAACATCATCATATGGTGGGAGGACTCATTTGGTGAGTTTTGAGTGAAGTCCAATCGCTAGAAGTATGGAATACACCAACCACTCCAATTAGGAACGAACTGCTGTTGAACTTGAATTGACCAATTTGGAACACCTATTGATTTCGGATCGAGCCCAAAACTTGGGCAACATCATAATATGGTGGGAGGAGTCATTTGGTGAGTTTTGAGTGAAATCCAATCGCTAGAAGTATGGAATACACCAACCACTCCAATTAGGAACGAACTGCCGTTGAACTTGAATTGTCCAATTTGTCACACCTATTGATTTCGGATCGATCCCAAAACTTGGGCAACATCATCATATGGTGGGAGGAGTCATTTGGTGAGTTTTGAGTGAAATCCAATCGCTAGAAGTATGGAATACACCAACCACTCCAATTAGGAACGAACTGCCGTTGAACTTGAATTGTCCAATTTCTCACACCTATTGATTTCGGATCGAGCCCAAAACTTGGGCAACATCATAATATGGTGGGAGGAGTCATTTGGTGAGTTTTGAGTGAAATCCGAACGCTAGAAGTATGGAATACACGAACCACTCCAATTAGGAACGAACTGCCGTTGAACTTGAATTGTCCAATATGGAACACCTATTGATTTCGGATCGAGCCCAAAACTTGGGCAACATCATAATGTGGTGGGAGGAGTCATTTGGTGAGTTTTGAGTGAAATCCAATCGCTAGAAGTATGGAATACACCAACCACTCCAATTAGGAACGAACTGCCGTTGAACTTGAATTGTCAAATTTCTCACACCTATTGATTTCGGATCGAGCCAAAAACTTGGGCAACATCATAATATGGTGGGAGGAGTCATTTGGTGAGTTTTGAGTGAAATCCAAACGCTAGAAGTATGGAATACACCAACCACTCCAATTAGGAACGAACTGCCGTTGAACTTGAATTGTCCAATTTCTCACACCTATTGATTTCGGATCGAGCCAAAAACTTGGGCAACATCATAATATGGTGGGAGGAGTCATTTGGTGAGTTTTGAGTGAAATCCAAACGCTAGAAGTATGGAATACACCAACCACTCCAATTAGGAACGAACTGCCGTTGAACTTGAATTGTCCAATTTCTCACACCTATTGATTTCGGATCGAGTCCCAAAACTTGGGCAACATCATCATATGGTGGGAGGAGTCATTTGGTGAGTTTTGAGTGAAATCCAATCGCTAGAAGTATGGAATACACCAACCACTCCAATTAGGAACGAACTGCCGTTGAACTTGAATTGTCCAATTTGGAACACCTATTGATTTCGGATCGAGCCCAAAACTTGGGCAACAACATAATATGGTGGGAGGAGTCATTCGGTGAGTTTTGAGTGAAATCCAATCGCTAGAAGTATGGAATACACTAACCACTCCAATTAGTAACGAACTGCCGTTGAACTTGAATTGTCCAATTTCTCACACCTATTGATTTCGGATCGAGCCCCAAACTTGGGCAACATCATAATATGGTGGGAGGAGTCATTTGGTGAGTTTTGAGTGAAATCCAATCGCAAGAAGTATAGAATACACCAACCACTCCAATTTGGAACGAACTGCCGTTGAACTTGAATTGTCCAATTTCTCACACCTATTGATTTCGGATCGAGCCCAAAACTTGGGCAACGTCATAATATGGTGGGAGGAGTCATTTGGTGAGTTTTGAGTGAAATCCAATCGCTAGAAGTATGGAATACACCAACCACTCCAATTAGGAACGTACTGCCATTGAACTTGAATTGTCCAATTTCTCACACCTATTGATTTCGGATCGAGCCCCAAACTTGGGCAACATCATAATATGGTGGGAGGAGTCATTTGGTGACTTTTGAGTGAAATCCAATGGCTAGAAGTATGGAATACACCAACCACTCCAATTAGGAACGAACTGCCGTTGAAGTTGAATTGTCCAATTTCTCACACCTATTGATTTCGGATCGAGCCCAAAACTTGGGGAACATCATAATATGGTGGGAGGAGTCATTTGGTGAGTTTTGAATGAAATCCAATCGATAGAAGTATGGAATACAGCAACCACTCCAATTAGGAACGAACTGCCGTTGAACTTGAATTGTCCAATTTGGAACACCTATTGATTTCGGATCGAGCCCAAAACTTGGGCAACATCATAATATGGTGGGAGGAGTCATTTGGTGCGTTTTGAGTGAAATCCAATTGCTAGAAGTAGGGAATACACCAACCACTCCAATTAGGAACGAACTGCCGTTGAACTTGAATTGTCCAATTTGTCACACCTATTGATTTCGGATCGATCCCAAAACTTGGGCAACATCATCATATGGTGGGAGGAGTCATTTGGTGAGTTTTGAGTGAAATCCTATCGCTAGAAGTATGGAATACACCAACCATTCCAATTAGGAACGAACTGCCGTTGAACTTGAATTGTCCAATTTCTCACACCTATTGATTTCGGATCGAGCCCAAAACTTGGGCAACATCATAATATGGTGGGAGGAGTCATTTGGTGAGTTTTGAGTGAAATCCGAACGCTAGAAGTATGAAATACACCAACCACTCCAATTAGGAACGAACTGCCGTTGAACATGAATTGTCCAATATGGAACACCTATTGATTTCGGATCGAGCCCAAAACTTGGGCAACATCATAATGTGGTGGGAGGAGTCATTTGGTGAGTTTTGAGTGAAATCCAATCGCAAGAAGTATGGAATACACCAACCACTCCAATTAGGAACGACATGCCGTTTAAATTGAATTGACCCATTTCTCACACCTATTGATTTCGGATCGAGCCCCAAACTTGGGCAACATCATAATATGGTGGGAGGAGTCATTTGGTGAGTTTTGAGTGAAATCCAATCGCAAGAAGTATAGAATACACCAACCACTCCAATTAGGAACGAACTGCCGTTGAACTTGAATTGTCCAATTTCTCACACCTATTGATTTCGGATCGAGCCCCAAACTTGGGCAACATCATAATATGGAGGGAGGAGTCATTTGGTGAGTTTTGAGTGAAATCCAATCGCAAGAAGTATAGAATACACCAACCACTCCAATTAGGAACGAACTGCCGTTGAACTTGAATTGTCCAATTTGGAACACCTATTGATTTCGGATCGAGCCCAAAACTTGGGCAATATCATAATATGGTGGGAGGAGTCATTTGGTGTGTTTTGAGTGAAATCCAAACGCTAGAAGTATGGAATACTCCAACCACTCCAATTAGGAACGAACTGCCGTTGAACTTGAATTGTTCAATTTGGAACACCTATTGATTTCGGATCGAGCCCAAAACATGGGCAACATCATAATATGGTGGGAGGAGTCATTTGGTGAGTTTTGAGTGAAATCCAATCGCTAGAAGTTTGGAATACACCAACCACTCCAATTAGGAACGAACTGCCGTTGAACTTGAATTGTCCAATTTCTCACACCTATTGATTTCGGATCGAGCCCAAAACTTGGGCAACATCATAATATGGTGGGAGGAGTCATTTGGTGAGTTTTGAGTGAAATCCAATCGCAAGAAGTATAGAATACACCAACCACTCCAATTAGGAACGAACTGCCGTTGAACTTGAATTGTCCAATTTGGAACACCTATTGATTTCGGATCGAGCCCAAAACTTGGGCAATATCATAATATGGTGGGAGGAGTCATTTGGTGTGTTTTGAGTGAAATCCAAACGCTAGAAGTATGGAATACTCCAACCACTCCAATTAGGAACGAACTGCCGTTGAACTTGAATTGTTCAATTTGGAACACCTATTGATTTCGGATCGAGCCCAAAACATGGGCAACATCATAATATGGTGGGAGGAGTCATTTGGTGAGTTTTGATTGAAATCCAATCGCTAGAAGTATGGAATACACCAACCACTCCAATTTGGAACGAACTGCCGTTCAACTTGAATTGTCCAATTTCTCACACCTATTGATTTTGGATCGAGCCCAAAACTTGGGCAACATCATAATATGGTGGGAGGAGTCACTTGGTGAGTTTTGAGTGAAATCCAATCGCTAGAACTATGGAATACACCAACCACTCCAATTAGGAACGAACTGCCGTTGAACTTGAATTGTCCAATTTGGAACACCTATTGATTTCGGATCGAGCCCAAAACTTGGGCAACATCATAATATGGTGGGATGAGTCATTTGGTGAGTTTTGAGTGCAATCCAATCGCTAGAACTATGAAATACACCAACCACTCCAATTAGGAACGAACTGCCGTTGAACTTGAATTGTCCAATTTGGAACACCTATTGATTTCGGATCGAGCCCAAAACTTGGGCAACATCATAATATGGTGGGAGGAGTCATTTGGCGAGTTTTGAGTGAAATCCAATCGCTAGAAGTATGGAATACCCCAACCACTCCAATTAGGAACGACATGCCGTTGAAATTGAATTGACCAATTTCTCACACCTATTGATTTCGGATCGATCCCAAAACTTGGGCAACATCATAATATGGTGGGAGGAGTCATTTGGTTTGTTTTGAGTGAAATCCAAACGCTAGAAGTACGCAATACACCAACCACTCCAATTAGGAACGAACTGCCGTTGAACTTGAATTGTCCAATTTGGAACACCTATTGATTTCGGATCGAGCCCAAAACTTGGGCAACATCATAATATGGTGGGAGGAGTCATTTGGTGAGTTTTGAGTGAAATCCAAACGCTAGAAGTATGGAATACACCAACCACTCCAATTAGGAACGAATTGCCGTTGAACTTGAATTGTCCAATTTGGAACACCTATTGATTTCGGATCGAGCCCAAAACTTGGGCAACATCATAATATGGTGGGAGGAGTCATTTGGTGAGTTTTGAGAGAAATCCAATCGCTATAAGTATGGAATACACCAACCACTCCAATTAGGAACGAACTGCCGTCGATTTTGAATTGTCCAATTTCTCACACCTATTGATTTCGGATCGAGCCCAAAACTTGGGCAACATCATAATATGGTGGGAGGAGTCATTTGGTGAGTTTTGAGTGAAATCCAATCTCTAGAAGTATGGAATACACCAACCACTCCAATTAGGAACGAACTGCCGTTGAACTTGAATTGTCCAATTTGGAACACCTATTGATTTCGGATCGAGCCCAAAACTTGGGCAACATCATAATATGGTGGGAGGAGTCATTTGGTGAGTTTTGATTGAAATCCAATCGCTAGAAGTATGGAATACACCAACCACTCCAATTTGGAACGAACTGCCGTTCAACTTGAATTGTCCAATTTCTCACACCTATTGATTTCGGATCGAGCCCAAAACTTGGGCAACATCATAATATGGTGGGAGGAGTCACTTGGTGAGTTTTGAGTGAAATCCAATCGCTAGAACTATGGAATACACCAACCACTCCAATTAGGAACGAACTGCCGTTGAACTTGAATTGTCCAATTTGGAACACCTATTGATTTCGGATCGAGCCCAAAACTTGGGCAACATCATAATATGGTGGGATGAGTCATTTGGTGAGTTTTGAGTGCAATCCAATCGCTAGAACAATGAAATACACCAACCACTCCAATTAGGAACGAACTGCCGTTGAACTTGAATTGTCCAATTTGGAACACCTATTGATTTCGGATCGAGCCCAAAACTTGGGCAACATCATAATATGGTGGGAGGAGTCATTTGGCGAGTTTTGAGTGAAATCCAATCGCTAGAAGTATGGAATACCCCAACCACTCCAATTAGGAACGACATGCCGTTGAAATTGAATTGACCAATTTCTCACACCTATTGATTTCGGATCGATCCCAAAACTTGGGCAACATCATAATATGGTGGGAGGAGTCATTTGGTTCGTTTTGAGTGAAATCCAATCGCTAGAAGTACGCAATACACCAACCACTCCAATTAGGAACGAACTGCCGTTGAACTTGAATTGTCCAATTTGGAACACCTATTGATTTCGGATCGAGCCCAAAACTTGGGCAACATCATAATATGGTGGGAGGAGTCATTTGGTGAGTTTTGAGTGAAATCCAAACGCTAGAAGTATGGAATACACCAACCACTCCAATTAGGAACGAACTGCCGTTGAACTTGAATTGTCCAATTTCTCACACCTATTGATTTCGGATCGAGCCCAAAACTTGGGCAACATCATAATATGGTGGGAGGAGTCATTTGGTGAGTTTTGAGTGAAATCCAATCGCTAGAAGTTTGGAATACACCAACCACTCCAATTAGGAACGAACTGCCGTTGAACTTGAACTGTCCAATTTCTCACACCTATTGATTTCGGATCGATCCCAAAACTTGGGCAACATCATAATATGGTGGGAGGAGTCATTTGGTGCGTTTTGAGTGAAATCCAATCGCTAGAACTATGGAATACACCAACCACTCCAATTAGGAACGAACTGCCGTTGAACTTGAATTGTCCAATTTGGAACACCTATTGATTTCGGATCGAGCCCATGATCGGTTCATAATTGTATATCATTTTGTACCCTTCTAGCTTATGATTTGGTTATGTGTTCGAGTTAAACTTGTGCTTTTAATCCTTTTTGTGTTTATCTTTCAGTTAATTGACATTTAGGTAACAATGATGACTTTGGATAGGAAATGATGCAATCCATGCATGTTAAGGCTTGATTTGGGTGAATGGAAGAAGGGCTTAAAGACAAACACATTTTGGCTACAACTCCTTTCCAGCCCAATTTCGTAGGTCAGCTTCTTGGCCTTGGATCAGCATGCTATGGGGCTTGGATGAGGTGAAGATCTTCATGAAACTTGTTCCAATGGGTGTCTAGTACAACATATCCAAATTTCAGCCCAATTGGACATTTGTGGAGTGCTCAGCCCGCCCAACACTCAACCCTGCTCAGGAGGATTTACAGCTGCCAGCTTTGTCATGTGCCTCCATGTGCCTCACCCATGCTGCAACTGACTTTGGATCCAACATAATGAGTGAAGTGGGGAGGCATTCCAGCTATGAAAGTCTAAAGGATCAAGTTGGTACATGCTGGAGTTATTATTGAGAAAGCATGTGCATGCATGTAAAGCATAAATGAAATGAAGTCAATTCCATTCTCTGTTCGGCAGCCAAATTGCAAGGCCCAAAACGCATACTTCTACTGCTCCGATGGGAATACTTTCTTCATAGAAGTTGTTCCAATGGGTGTCTACTATAATATATCCAAATTTGAGCCCCATTGGATAAGTTTTGAAACCTCTGGCCTTCCTACACCAAGTCTGGTTCAGTAGACTCGTTTTTGTTCAACAACCAAAAGAAGACCACATGGGTTGGCAGCAAAAGGCAGCCACAATTGATCACCTTTGATCCCATGTGAAGAAAGCTTGAGGTGCAGCAAAAGAAGTATGGGATGGGATTGATTCCAACCACACTAACATAGACAAGATGAAGTGGGAGTTATGGGTTGTATTAAATGAGGAATGGTGGTGTTGGATTTCATCATGATGTTCCTCCCTCTTAGCCCTATAAATAGAGGAGTCTTCAAGCTACAAAATTCACTTCAGCCATCCTCCACACTTCCATCATCCAGAAATCATCCTCATACATTCCCACAACCCCAAACACTCAAGCAATCAACCCAATACTCTAAACTGCCCCAAAATCACCAAAACAGCTCCAGAAAACCTCCCTTCCATTTCCCTACGAATTTCCTCTTTCTCAGCCATCACCACTCACTCAAGCTCATCTCAAATCCCCTCCATATCCTTCATACATCCTTCTAGACGTGGAGAAGCTCTTGGAGAAGCATTGGACACTACAAGAACTTCAGAAAAGGGTTTTTCTACTCTTATGGCATTCATTATGTTTTCCCATTTCTATTTTAGTTTCTTTTCCATTATGAGTAGCTAAATCCATAACTAGGGCTTCGATGTAACCTAACATGAATATTCTGGGTTTATAAGTTTGGAGTTTCAAGTTTGATTCATGATTCATGTTCTTATTCATTATGCTTATAAGTTAACATGCTTGTTTGAATGATTGATCACCATTAGAACTTGTTTGTTAACTATCTTGGTTTGAATTAAGAGTAGACACCATGCTTTAATTCGAATTGAACTATGAATAGGAAGAGTATGTATGGACATTCGACAACAGGGATTAGATACATGCTTGGTTGTTTAAATTGTTCTTCTATGCTTAATGGGTTCCTAATGCTTAATTTTAGGTTAGACAACAAATGATCAAATTAGGGAATTAGGAACACAAGGTTAGGACCAAACACCATGGCCTAATCATACTTTAGCTAGAATCAATCTTTGAATCTGAATTAGACTTGTTACTTGACTCCATATAACCCAGAATTGAATTGTTATGGTGATTCGAATGCCCTAGTCTCCAAATCTGTTTTCCAACTCTTAAAACCACTCTTTGTTACACTTGTTTATTTGCTTTCATTTGCAATTTCAGTTTGCTCACTTCCTTTCACAATCACAATCACTCTCACTTTAATTTCTGTTTTAGACTTAACTTCCTAACTTCTTGAATTCGGTAATCTACGTACATAACTAATTTGAACTTCACAGTCTTCGTGGGTACGACCTCGTACTTGTCTTGCTATATTACTAATTGCCCCGTACAATTGCGAGTTAACATAATAATTAACAACAGCCCAAAACTTGGGCAACATCATAATATGGTGGGAGGAGTCATTTGGTGAGTTTTGAGTGAAATCCAATCGCTATAAGTATGGAATACACCAACCACTCCAATTAGGAACGAACTGCCGTCGATTTTGAATTGTCCAATTTCTCACACCTATTGATTTCGGATCGAGCCCAAAACTTGGGCAACATCATAATATGGTGGGAGGAGTCATTTGGTGAGTTTTGAGTGAAATCCAATCGCTAGAGGTATGGAATTCACCAACCACTCTAATTAGGAACGAACTGTCGTTGAACTTGAATTGTCCAATTTCTCACACCTATTGATTTCGGATCGAGCCCAAAACTTGGGCAACATCATAATATGGTGGGAGGAGTCATTTGGTGAGTTTTGAGTGAAATCCAATCGCTAGAAGTATGGAATACACCAACCACTCCAATTAGGAACGAACTGCTGTTGAACTTGAATTGTCCAATTTCTCACACCTATTGATTTCGGATCGAGCCCCAAACTTGGGCAACATCATAATATGGTGGGAGGAGTCATTTGGTGAGTTTTGAGTGAAATCCAATGGCTAGAAGTATGGAATACACCAACCACTCCAATTAGGAACGAACTGCCGTTGAACTTGAATTGTCCAATTTGGAACACCTATTGATTTCGGATCGAGCCCAAAACTTGGGCAACAACATAATATGGTGGGAGGAGTCATTTGGTGAGTTTTGATTGAAATCCAATCGATAGAAGTATGGAATACACCAACCACTCCAATTTGGAACGAACTGCCGTTCAACTTGAATTGTCCAATTTCTCACACCTATTGATTTCGGATCGAGCCCAAAACTTGGGCAACATCATAATATGGTGGGAGGAGTCATTTGGTGAGTTTTCAGTGAAATCCAATCGCTAGAACTATGGAATACACCAACCACTCCAATTAGGAACGAACTGCCGTTGAACTTGAATTGTCCAATTTGGAACACCTATTGATTACGGATCGAGCCCAAAACTTGGGCAACATCATAATATGGTGGGAGGAGTCATTTGGTGAGTTTTGAGTGAAATCCAATGGCTAGAAGTATGGAATACACCAACCACTCCAATTTGGAACGAACTGCCGTTGAACTTGAATTGTCCAATTTGGAACACCTATTGACTTCGGATCGAGCCCAAAACTTGGGCAACATCATAATATGGTGGGAGGAGTCATTTGGTGAGTTTTGAGTGAAATCCAATCGCTAGAAGTATGGAATTCACCAACCACTCCAATTAGGAACGAACTACCGTTGAACTTGAACTGACCAATTTTGAACACCTATTGATTTCGGATCGAGCCCAAAACTTGGGCAACATCATAATATGGTGGGAGGAGTCACTTGGTGAGTTTTGAGTGAAATCCAATCGCAAGAAGTATAGAATACACCAACCACTCCAATTAGGAACGAACTGCCGTTGAACTTGAATTGTCCACTTTGGAACACCTATTGATTTCGGATCGAGCCCAAAACATGGGCAACGTCATAATATGGTGGGAGGAGTCATTTGGTGACTTTTGAGTGAAATCCAATGGCTAGAAGTATGGAATTCACCAACCACTCCAATTAGGAACGAACTGCCGTGGAACTTGAATTGTCCAATTTTGAACACCTATTGATTTCGGATCGAGCCCAAAACTTGGGCAACATCATAATATTGTGGGAGGAGTCATTTGGTTAGCTTTGAGTGAAATCCAATTGCTAGAAGTATGGAATACACCAACCACTCCAATTAGGAACGAACTGCCGTTGAACTTGAATTGTCCAATTTGGAACACCTATTGATTCCGGATCGAGCCCAAAACTTGGGCAACATCATAATATGGTGGGAGGAGTCATTTGGTGAGTTTTGAGTGAAATCCAATCGCTAGAAGTATGGAATACACCAACCACTCCAATTAGGAACGAACTGCCGTTGAACTTGAATTGTCCAATTTCTCCCACCTATTGATTTCGGATCGAGCCCAAAACTTGGGCAACATCATAATATGGTGGGAGGAGTCATTTGGTTAGTTTTGATTGAAATCCAATCACTAGAAGTATGGAATACACCAACCACTCCAATTAGGAACGAACTGCTATTGAACTTGAATTGTCCAATTTGGAACACTTATTGATTTCGGATCGACCCCAAATCTTGGGCAACATCATAATATGGTGGGAGGAATCATTTGGTGAGTTTTGAGTGAAATCCAATCGCTAGAACTATGGAATACACCAACCACTCCAATTAGGAACGAACTACCGTTGAACTTGAATTGTCCAATTTGGAACACCTATTGATTTCGGATCGAGCCCAAAACTTGGGCAACATCATAATATGGTGGGAGGAGTCATTTGGTGAGTTTTGAGTGAAATCCAATCGCTAGAGGTATGGAATTCACCAACCACTCTAATTAGGAACGAACTGTCGTTGAACTTGAATTGTCCAATTTCTCACACCTATTGATTTCGGATCGAGCCCAAAACTTGGGCAACATCATAATATGGTGGGAGGAGTCATTTGGTGAGTTTTGAGTGAAATCCAATGGCTAGAAGTATGGAATACACCAACCACTCCAATTTGGAACGAACTGCCGTTGAACTTGAATTGTCCAATTTGGAACACCTATTGACTTCGGATCGAGCCCAAAACTTGGGCAACATCATAATATGGTGGGAGGAGTCATTTGGTGAGTTTTGAGTGAAATCCAATCGCTAGAGGTATGGAATTCACCAACCACTCTAATTAGGAACGAACTGTCGTTGAACTTGAATTGTCCAATTTCTCACACCTATTGATTTCGGATCGAGCCCAAAACTTGGGCAACATCATAATATGGTGGGAGGAGTCATTTGGTGAGTTTTGAGTGAAATCCAATGGCTAGAAGTATGGAATACACCAACCACTCCAATTTGGAACGAACTGCCGTTGAACTTGAATTGTCCAATTTGGAACACCTATTGACTTCGGATCGAGCCCAAAACTTGGGCAACATCATAATATGGTGGGAGGAGTCATTTGGTGAGTTTTGAGTGAAATCCAATCGCTAGAAGTATGGAATTCACCAACCACTCCAATTAGGAACGAACTACCGTTGAACTTGAACTGACCAATTTTGAACACCTATTGATTTCGGATCGAGCCCAAAACTTGGGCAACATCATAATATGGTGGGCGGAGTCACTTGGTGAGTTTTGAGTGAAATCCAATCGCAAGAAGTATAGAATACACCAACCACTCCAATTAGGAACGAACTGCCGTTGAACTTGAATTGTCCACTTTGGAACACCTATTGATTTCGGATCGAGCCCAAAACTTGGGCAACGTCATAATATGGTGGGAGGAGTCATTTGGTGACTTTTGAGTGAAATCCAATGGCTAGAAGTATGGAATTCACCAACCACTCCAATTAGGAACGAACTGCCGTGGAACTTGAATTGTCCAATTTTGAACACCTATTGATTTCGGATCGAGCCCAAAACTTGGGCAAGATCATAATATTTTGGGAGGAGTCATTTGGTTAGCTTTGAGTGAAATCCAATTGCTAGAAGTATGGAATACACCAACCACTCCAATTAGGAACGAACTGCCGTTGAACTTGAATTGTCCAATTTGGAACACCTATTGATTCCGGATCGAGCCCAAAACTTGGGCAACATCATAATATGGTGGGAGGAGTCATTTGGTGAGTTTTGAGTGAAATCCAATCGCTAGAAGTATGGAATACACCAACCACTCCAATTAGGAACGAACTGCCGTTGAACTTGAATTGTCCAATTTCTCCCACCTATTGATTTCGGATCGAGCCCAAAACTTGGACAACATCATAATATGGTGGGAGGAGTCATTTGGTTAGTTTTGATTGAAATCCAATCACTAGAAGTATGGAATACACCAACCACTCCAATTAGGAACGAACTGCTATTGAACTTGAATTGTCCAATTTGGAACACTTATTGATTTCGGATCGACCCCAAATCTTGGGCAACATCATAATATGGTGGGAGGAATCATTTGATAAGTTTTGAGTGAAATCCAATTGTTAGAAGTATGGAATACACCAACCACTCCATTTAGGAACGAACTGCCGTTGAACTTGAATTGTCCAATTTCTCACACCTATTGATTTCGGATCGAGCCCCAAACTTGGGCAACATCATAATATGGTGGGAGGAGTCATTTGGTGAGTTTTGATTGAAATCCAATCGCTAGAAGTATGGAATACACCAACCACTCCAATTAGGAACGAACTGCCGTTGAACTTGAATTGTCCAATTTTGAACACCTATTGATTTCGGATCGAGCCCAAAACTTGGGCAACATCATAATATTGTGGGAGGAGTTATTTGGTTCGCTTTGAGTGAAATCCAATTGCTAGAAGTATTGAATACACCAACCACTCCAATTAGGAACGAACTGCCGTTGAACTTGAATTGTCGAATTTGGAGCACCTATTGATTTCGGATCGAGCCCAAAACTTAGGAAACATCATAATATGGTGGGAGGAGTCATTTGGTGAGTTTTGAGTGAAATCCAATCGCTAGAAGTATGGAATACACCAACCACTCCAATTAGGAACGAACTGCCGTTGAACTTGAATTGTCCAATTTCTCCCACCTATTGATTTCGGATCGAGCCCAAAACTTGGGCAACATCATAATATGTTGGGAGGAGTCATTTGGTTAGTTTTGATTGAAGTCCAATCGCTAGAAGTATGGAATACACCAACCACTCCAATTAGGAACGAACTGCCGTTGAACTTGAATTGTCCAATTTCTCACACCTATTGATTTCGGATCGAGCCCAAAACTTGGGCAACATCATAATATGGTGGGAGGAGTCATTTGGTGAGTTTTGAGTGAAATCCAATCGCTAGAAGTATGGAATACACCAACCACTCCAATTAGGAACGAACTGCTGTTGAACTTCAATTGTCCAATTTGGAACACCTATTGATTTCGGATCGAGCCCAAAACTTGGGCAACGTCATAATATGGTGGGAGGAGTCATTTGGTGAGTTTTGAGTGAAATCCAATCGCTAGAATTATGGAATTCACCAACCACTCCAATTAGGAACGAACTGCCGTTGAACTTGAATTGTCCAATGTTGAACACCTATTGATTTCGGATCGAGCCCAAAACTTGGACAACATCATAATATGGTGGGAGGAGTCATTTGGTGAGTTTTGAGTGAAATCCAATCGCTAGAAGTATGGAATTCACCAACCACTCCAATTAGGAACGAACTGCCGTTGAACATGAATTGTCCAATTTTGAACACCTATTGATTTCGGATCAAGCCCAAAACTTGGGCAACATCATAATATGGTGGGAGGAGTCATTTGGTGAGTTTTGAGTGAAATCCAATTGCTAGAAGTATGGAATACACCAACCACTCCAATTAGGAACGAACTGTCGTTGAACTTGAATTGTCCAATTTCTCACACCTATTGATTTCGGATCGAGCCCAAAACTTGGGCAACATCATAATATGGTGGGAGGAGTCATTTGGTGAGTTTTGAGTGAAATCCAATCGCTAGAAGTATGGAATTCACCAACCACTCCAATTAGGAACGAACTGCCGTTGAACATGAATTGTCCAATTTTGAACACCTATTGATTTCGGATCGGGCCCAAAACTTGGGCAACATCATAATATGGTGGGAGGAGTCATTTGGTGAGTTTTGAGTGAAATCCAATTGCTAGAAGTATGGAATACACCAACCACTCCAACTAGGAACGAACAGCCGTTGAACTTGAATTGTCCAATTTGGAACACCTATTGATTTCGGATCGAGCCCAAAACTTGGGCAATATCATAATATGGTGGGACGAGTCATTTGGTGAGTTTTGAGTGAAATCCAATCGCTAGAAGTATGGAATACACCAACCACTCCAATTAGGAACGAACTGCCGTTGAACTTGAATAGTCCAATTTGGAACACCTATTGGTTTCGGATCGAGCCCAAAACTTGGGCAACAACATAATATGGTGGGAGAAGTCATTTGGTGAGTTTTGAGTGAAATCCAATCGCTAGAAGTGTGGAATACACTAACCACTCCAATTAGGAACGAACTGCCGTTGAACTTTGAATTGTCCAATTTCTCACACCTATTGATTTCGGATCGAGCCCAAAACTTGGGCAACATCATAATATGGTGGGAGGAGTCATTTGGTTAGTTTTGATTGAAATCCAATCACCAGAAGTATGGAATACAACAACCACTCCAATTAGGAACGAACTGCTGTTGAACTTAAATTGTCCAATTTCTCACACCTATTGATTTCTGATCGAGCCCAAAACTTGGGCAACATCATAATATGGTGGGAGGAGTCATTTGGTGAGTTTTGAGTGAAATGCAATCGCTAGAAGTATGGAATACACCAACCACTCCAATTAGGAACGAACTGCCGTTGAACTTGAATTGTCCAATTTCTCACACCTATTGATTTCGTATCGAGCCCCGAACTTGGGCAACATCATAATATGGTGGGAGGAGTCATTTGTTTACTTTTGAGTGAAATCCAATCGCTAAAAGTATGGAATACACCAACCACTCCAATTAGGAACGAACTGCCGTTGAACTTGAATTGTCCAATTTCTCACACCTATTGATTTCTGATCGAGCCCAAAACTTGGGCAACATCATAATATGGTGGGAGGAGTCATTTGGTGAGTTTTGAGTGAAATGCAATCGCTAGAAGTATGGAATACACCAACCACTCCAATTAGGAACGAACTGCCGTTGAACTTGAATTGTCCAATTTGGAACACCTATTGATTTCGGATCGAGCCCAAAACTTGGGCAACGTCATAATATGGTGGGAGGACTCATTTGGTGAGTTTTGAGTGAAATCCAATTGCTAGAAGTATGGAATACACGAAGCACTCCCATTAGGAACGAACTGCCGTTGAACTTGAATTGTCCAATTTGGAACACCTATTGATTTCGGATCGAACCCAAAACTTGGGCAATATCATAATATGGTGGGACGAGTCATTTGGTGAGTTTTGAGTGAAATCCAATCGCTAAAAGTATGGAATACACCAACCACTCCAATTAGGAACGAACTGCCGTTGAACTTGAATTGTCCAATTTCTCACACCTATTGATTTCGGATCGAGCCCCAAACTTGGGCAACATCATAATATGGTGGGAGGAGTCTTTTGGTGAGTTTTGATTGAAATTCAATCGCTAGAAGTATGGAATACACCAACCACTCCAATTAGGAACGAATTGCCGTTGAACTTGAATTGTCCAATTTGGAACACCTACTGATTTCGGATCGAGCCCAAAACTTGGGCAACATCATAATATGGTGGGAGGAGTCATTTGGTGAGTTTTGAGTGAAATCCAATCGCTAGAAGTATGGAATACACCAACCACTCCAATTTGGAACGAATTGCCGTTGAACTTGAATTGTCCAATTTGGAACACCTACTGATTTCGGATCGAGCCCAACACTTGGGCAACATCATAATATGGTGGAAGGAGTCATTTGGTGAGTTTTGAGTGAAATCCAATCGCTAGAAGTATGGAATACACCAACCACTCCAATTAGGAACGAATTGCCGTTGAACTTGAATTGTCCAATTTGGAACACCTACTGATTTCGGATCGAGCCCAAAACTTGGGCAACATCATAATATGGTGGGAGGAGTCATTTGGTGAGTTTTGAGTGAAATCCAATCGCTAGAAGTATGGAATTCACCAACCACTCCAATTAGGAACGAACTGCCGTTGAACTTGAATTGTCCAATTTTCAACACCTATTGATTTCGGATCGAGCCCAAAACTTGGGCAACATCATAATATGGTGGAAGGAGTCATTTGGTGAGTTTTGAGTGAAATCCAATCGCTAGAAGTATGGAATACACCAACCACTCCAATTAGGAACGAATTGCCGGTGAACTTGAATTGTCCAATTTGGAACACCTACTGATTTCGGATCGAGCCCAAAACTTGGGCAACATCATAATATGGTGGGAGGAGTCATTTGGTGAGTTTTGAGTGAAATCCAATCGCTAGAAGTATGGAATACACCAACCACTCCAATTAGGAACGAACTGCCGTTGAACTTGAATTGTCCAATTTCTCACACCTATTGATTTCGGATCGATCCCAAAACTTGGGCAACATCATAATATGGTGGGAGGAGTCATTTGGTGCGTTTTGAGTGAAATCCAATCGCTAGAAGTATGGAATACACCAACCACTCCAATTAGGAACGAATTGCCGTTGAACTTGAATTGTCCAATTTGGAACACCTACTGATTTCGGATCGAGCCCAAAACTTGGGCAACATCATAATATGGTGGGAGGAGTCATTTGGTGAGTTTTGAGTGAAATCCAATCGCTAGAAGTATGGAATTCACCAACCACTCCAATTAGGAACGAACTGCCGTTGAACTTGAATTGTCCAATTTTCAACACCTATTGATTTCGGATCGAGCCCAAAACTTGGGCAACATCATAATATGGTGGAAGGAGTCATTTGGTGAGTTTTGAGTGAAATCCAATCGCTAGAAGTATGGAATACACCAACCACTCCAATTAGGAACGAATTGCCGGTGAACTTGAATTGTCCAATTTGGAACACCTACTGATTTCGGATCGAGCCCAAAACTTGGGCAACATCATAATATGGTGGGAGGAGTCATTTGGTGAGTTTTGAGTGAAATCCAATCGCTAGAAGTATGGAATACACCAACCACTCCAATTAGGAACGAAATGCCGTTGAAATTGAATTGACCAATTTCTCACACCCATTGATTTTGGATCGATCCCAAAACTTGGGCAACATCATAATATGGTGGGAGGAGTCATTTGGTGAGTTTTGAGTGAAATCCAATCGCTAGAAGTATGGAATACACCAACCACTCCAATTAGGAACGAACTGCCGTTGAACTTGAATTGTCCAATTTCTCACACCTATTGATTTCGTATGGAGCCCAAAACTTGGGCAACGTCATAATATGGTGGGAGGAGTCATTTGGTGAGTTTTGAGTGAAATCCAATCGCTAGAAGTATGGAATACACCAACCACTCCATTTAGGAACGAACTGCCGTTGAACTTGAATTGTCCAATTTCTCACACCTATTGATTTCGGATCGAGCCCAAAACTTGGCCAACATCATAGTATGGTGGGAGGAGTCATTTTGTGAGTTTTGAGTGAAATCCAATCGCTAGAAGTTTGGAATACACCAACCACTGCAATTAGAAACGAACTGTCGTTGAACTTGAATTGTCCAATTTCTCACACCAATTGATATCGGATCGAGCCCAAAACTTGGGTAACGTCATAATATGGTGGGAGGAGTCATTTGGTGAGCTTTGAGTGAAATCCAATCGCTAGAAGTATGGAATACACCAACCACCCCAATTAGGGACGAACTGCTGATCAGTTCATAATTGTATATCATTTTGTACCCCTCTAGCTTATGATTTGGTTATGTTGTTGAGTTAAACTTGTGCTTTTAATCCCTTTTCTGTTTGTCATTCAGTTTATTGGGCCTTAGGTAGCGATGGTGGCTTTGGATAAGAGAAGTTGCACAATGTCTCAAAAACGAGCTGGCTGAGTTACAAATTCATTCCGGACTTATCTCTTTCATCCGAGCTTGGATTGGCCCAAATAACATGTGGTTGGAAAGAGGAGATTCTGAACTGCAAGATGGACTACTCAAACATATCCATTGATGAAGCTAAGCCCAATCCGTGGTTCCATCAAAATATCCACCATGCTCAGGAGTGCAGCTGCCAGCTGATGAGCTTTTGTCATGTGCCTTCTTGTACCTCCCTTTAGCCATGTGCCTCACCCCAGACCACATGACTTTGGCAGCAAAAGAAGACCACCACATGACTTTGGCAGCAAAGGGAAGCCACCACATGCAAAAGGCAGCCACATCTGACCACCTGTGCATGCATGTGATGAAAGCTTGAGGTGCAGCAGCAAAAGGATGAAGGATGGTGTGGGAGTTCATCATGATGTCCCCCCCTCTTAGTCCTATAAATAGAGGAGTCTTCAAGCTTCAAAAACACACATCCACCCCATACACTCTAGGTACACAGCCAGATACTCTAAACTGCCCCAAAACACCAAAACAGCTCCAGAAAACCTCCCTTCTATTTCCTACGAATTTCCTCTCTCTCAACCATCACCACTCACTAAAACTCATCCTAAATCACCTCTATATCCTTCATACATCCTTCCAGACGTGGAGAAGCTCTTGAAGAAGCATTGGACACCACAAGAACTTCAGAAAAGGGTTTTTCTACTCTTATGACATTCATTATGTTTTCCCAATTCTGTTTTAGTTTCTTTTCCATTATGAGTAGCTAAATCCATAACTAGGGTTTCGATGTAACCTAACATGAATATTCTGGGTTTATAAGTTTGAAGTTTGGAGTTTCAAGTTTGATTCATGATTCATGTTTTTATTCATTTTGCCTACTTGCCTATATGCTGATCGGAATGCTTAGCTACCATTTTGATTTGTATATCTTGGTTTGAATTAAGAGTATACACCATGCTTTAATTCGAATTGAACTATGAATAGGAAGATTATGTATGGACATTCGACAACAGGGATTAGATACATGCTTGGTTGTTTAAATTGTTCTTCTATGCTTAATGGGTTCCTAATGCTTAATTTTAGGTTAGACAACAAATGATCAAATTAGGGAATTAGGAACACAAGGTTAGGACCAGACACCATGGCCTAATCATACTTTAGCTAGAATCAATCTTTGAATCTGAATTAGACTTGTTACTTGACTCCTTATAACCCAGAATTGAATTGTTATGGTGAATCGAATGCCCTAGTCTCCAAATCCGTTTTCCAGCCCTTCAAAATCACTCTTTGTTACACTTGTTTATTTGCTTCCATTTGCAATTTCAGTTTGCTCACTTCTTTTCACAATCACAATCACTCTCACTTTTAAATTCTGTTTTAGACTAGACTTCCTAACTTCTTGAATTTGGTAATCTAAGTACATAACTAATTTGAACTTCTCAGTCTTCGTGGGTACGACCTCGTACTTGTCTTGCTATACTACTAATTGCCCCGTACAATTGCGAGTTAACATAATATTAACAACAAATTTTGGCGCCGTTGCCGGGGACTGAACGAAAGTTCTTCCCTGGTTATGTGCCCAAGGTTACCCTGTTCTTTTTAGTATTTCTAATCAGTCTAATTTTCTGTTTCAGGTAGTTTATGTCTAAAAGGCCATTCCTTGAACAAGTGAGGTCTTCGTTCCAACGTTCTAGATCTTTGAACGCAGGACCATCATTGCAACCCAACCGGGTGATCTCTGAAGTTCAGAATCGTCTAGAAAGACAGTTGTCAACTGCAAAAGTGCAAGCTCTGGCCACATTTTCAAGTCTTGCTCTCCACACTGAACTTCCTGGTTCTTCACTTTCAAATTCGGAAGCAAGTTCAGACCAAGAAGAAGAAGAAGAGATGGCTGCCAATGAGTTCATGGGAGAACTTGATATCCCAACAATTCCAGCATCTCCTTCAAGCATTTTGCTGCCCACTGTAGCTCGAAATTATGAGCTTAAATCTTCTCATCTTAATATGCTGCCTTCCTTTTATGGTTTACCTAATGAAGATCCATTAACCCATATAAAGGATATTTTTAATGTTGTGAGTTCTTTTCCCTTGATAGGTGTGACAGAAGATCAACTTCGAATGAGAGTGTTTCCATACACTTTGAAGGATAAGGCAAAATATTGGTTGAATTCTTTGAAGCCGGGATCACTCACTACATGGGCTGCCATTCAAAAGAAGTTCTTGGAGAAATACTTCTCCACGCAAAAGACCGACATGCTTAGGGATAAGATCTTGTTATTTGCACAGCAAGATGACGAGTCGTTTTGTGAAGCATGGGAGAGATTCAATGGGCTGCTCAACCAATGTCCTCATCATGGGATTCCATTAAAGCTTCAAATGCGTATGTTTTATAAAGGACTAACCCCTTCTAGTCATAATATAGTCACCAATTTTGCAGGTGGTTCTTTTAAAACCAAAACTCCAGAAGAAACGTACGAACTCTTTGAGGAGATAGCAATGGAGACCCAACATACGGACACAAGAGGTAAACATGTTGTTAGTGGTTCTAATGATGCTTCTAGTGTGCAGATTTCAAAACTGGAACAAAAGCTAGATGCTCTTCTTGCATTGAACTCAAGAAACCCTCCGAAGGAAGTGTGTAGCATCTGCGAAACTCATGACCATGCTACCATAGCTTGTCCACTTGGGGCTGGATATCCAGAATTTGTGCAAGAGCAAGCTAAGGTGGTAAATTCCTACAACCAAGGTCCAAGAAATGATCAATACTCTCAAAGTTATAATCCAGGTTGGAGGAATCATCCAAACTTTTCATGGAGGAATACTCAGAATCAAGCCAATCCCCCTTCATTCCAAAAGCCACAACAAACATCATCATTGGAGGATATAGTTAAGCAGATGGCAATCAACCAATCCAATTTCCAGCAAACTACACAAGCTGCCATTGCCAAATTGGAAGTTCAAATAGGCCAAATAGCTGCTGAAATATCTCAAAGAGAGCTTGGGAAATGGCCAAGCCAAACTATGATCAATCCAAAGAACCCAGAAGCCAAGGCCATTCATGTGCTCAGATCAGGTAAGATCATTGATAATAAAGTTGATTCTAATCTTTCAAATGATGTTGTGATTGTAGAAGATGAAGAGGAGGAGACCATGGCTACGGAAGGAGAACAACTCAAAACTTCTCAATCTGCTCCTAAGGCCAAATCAGATTCTCAGAAATCCGATCAATTCCAATTGCATAAAAGGGATGACAAATTTGTGCCACCACATCTTCAAGAAGATAGATACGTGCCACCCGCTCCATATGTTCCACAGATTCCATTTCCAGGCCGTCTTAAGAAAGCAAAGCAAGATAAGGCTTTTAAAGAGATTTATGATATTTTGAGTAAAGTTAATATCAATTTGCCTTTGCTTGATCTTATTGAACAGATTCCTGCATATGGAAAATTCATCAAGGACTTGAAAACTCACAAGCTCAATTTCGCTCCAAATGAAGGAGTAAAGCTCGACCAGAATGTAAGTGCTGTGTTGCAAAGGAAGCTTCCACCAAAACTAGATGATCCTGGCAGCTTTGACATTCCCATTAACATTGGAGGCAAGAAGGTTGGAAGAGCCATGTTGGACTTGGGAGCAAGCATCAATGTTATGCCATATTCAGTTTATCAAGAGCTTGACTTAGAAGGGATGAAGAAGACTTCAATGCGACTTAAACTAGCTGATCATTCTATAAAATATCCAAAAGGTATTGTAGAAGATATTCTAGTTCAAGTTAATACACTAATTCTCCCTGCTGATTTTGTAGTAATGGACATGGAAGACAATCCAAATGGAGATCGTGTTGATCCCATTCTCCTAGGCAGGCCATTCATGGCCACTGCAGACACAATCATCAAAGTGAAAGATAGCACCCTCTCCATGACTGTTTTGGGTGAAACTGTTGAATTTAAAATGCTTAATGCTCTATCTCAACCTTCTATCTCTCTTGATTCTTGCTTTTCAATTGATGTTGTGGATCATGAGGTTTCTTCCAAAATTTTGCAGAGAAAGTCTAATGATGCTCTAGAAGCTGTCTTAACACAAGAAGAGGAAGATCTTTGTGAACCGGAGTTCCAAGAAGTGGTGGCTGCCTTAGAAGTATTTCCGCCATACCCACCATCCTTTAGGCCACCAATCGAGCCTCTTGGACCATCATCCACGAAATTGGAGCCATCCATTGTCATCCCACCAATGCTAGAACTTAAACCTCTTCCCAATCATCTTAAATATACATATTTGGGTGCTAACGAAACTCTCCCTGTTATAATTGCTGCAGGTCTCTCCTCGCATGAAGAAGAGAGCTTAATTGAAGTTCTAAAAGAGCATAAAACAGCCATTGGGTGGACCATAGCAGACATCAAAGGAATTAGTCCAAGCATGTGCATGCACCGGATTTTACTGGAAGAAGACAGCAAACCATCTCGTGATGCCCAAAGGAGGCTAAATCCCAACATGAAAGAGGTGGTTAGAGCTGAAGTTTTAAAGCTACTCGATGTAGGAATCATCTACCCAATTTCAGATTCTAAGTGGGTGAGCCCTGTGCAAGTTGTTCCAAAGAAGTCCGGAATCACCGTTGTGAAGAATGAGAAGAATGAGCTAGTTCCTACACGAACTGTCACTGGTTGGAGAGTTTGCATTGATTACAGGAAGTTGAACACATCCACTAGAAAAGATCATTTCCCCTTGCCTTTTATTGATCAAATGCTTGAACGTTTATCTGGCCATGCTTACTATTGTTTTCTTGATGGTTTTTCAGGTTATAATCAAATTCCCATTGCTCCGGAAGACCAAGAGAAAACCACATTCACATGCCCATTTGGTACGTTTGCTTATAGAAGGATGCCATTCGGTTTGTGCAATGCCCCAGCAACTTTCCAAAGATGCATGATGTCAATCTTTTCAGATATGGTGGAACGATTCATTGAGGTATTTATGGATGATTTTTCAGTTTTTGGTTCCTCTTTTGATAATTGTCTTCACCACTTGTCTCTAGTGCTTAAAAGATGCAAGGAAACAAATCTGATTTTGAATTGGGAGAAGTGTCACTTTATGGTGAGACAAGGCATTGTGCTAGGCCATGTGATTTCAAGCAAGGGAATCGAAGTGGATAAAGCCAAGATCGATCTCATCTCAAATCTTCCACCCCCTACCTCTGTTAAAGGAGTTAGAAGCTTTCTAGGTCATGCTGGATTCTATAGAAGGTTCATCAAAAATTTCTCAAGCATTACAAGGCCATTGTGTAATCTCCTTGCTAAGGATGCTGTTTTTAAGTTTAATGAAGCTTGCATGGAAGCTTTTACTACCTTGAAGAGGGAGCTAACTTCAGCCCCTATTATCATAGCTCCGGATTGGTCTTTACCATTTGAAATACTGTGTGATGCCTCTGACTTTGCTATTGGTGCAGTTTTAGGTCAAAAGAAGAACAAGCTGCCCCATGTGATTCATTATGCTAGCCGGACCTTGAATGATGCTCAAATCAACTACTCCACAACAGAGAAGGAGTTGCTTGCTGTGGTTTTTGCTTTAGAAAAATTTCGTTCTTACCTTGTTGGTTCTAAAGTAATTGTTTATTCTGACCATGCAGCTCTTAGATACTTGCTCACTAAGAAGGACGCCAAACCACGCTTGATTAGATGGATTCTCTTGCTGCAAGAGTTCGATTTGGAGATTCGAGACAAGAAGGGATGTGAGAATGTGGTAGCTGACCATTTGAGCAGAATTGTGGTTGAAGAACGAGGAGAAGATGTGCTACCCTTGAATGAGACTTTCCCTGATGAACAATTATATGCTGCCCAAGTCAAAGAGCCATGGTATGCTGATTTTGTTAATTATCTTGCTTGTGGTGTTCTTAGAAATGATCTAACTTCTCAGGACAAGAAGAAGTTCTTTTCCATGGTGAAACATTATGTCTGGGATGAACCTTTCTTATTCAAGCATTGCCCGGATCAAATCATTAGAAGATGTGTTCCAGAAGAAGAGCAAGAAAGCATACTTAGGCATAGCCATGAATTGGCTTGTGGAGGTCACTTTGGAGCTAAGAAAACAGCACTTAAAATTCTGCAATCTGGTTTCTTTTGGCCCACTCTATTCAAAGATGCGTTTAATTTTTGTGTTAAGTGTGATAGGTGCCAAAGGATGGGGAACATAAGTCGCAGGAACGAAATGCCATTGAATAACATACTTGTTGTGGAGCTCTTCGATGTGTGGGGTATTGATTTCATGGGACCATTCCCATCTTCCTTTGGTTATACTTACATACTTGTTGCTGTTGATTATGTGTCTAAATGGGTGGAAGCCATAGCCACCAAAACCAATGATCATACGGTGGTGCTAAAGTTCTTGAAGGATAATATTTTCACAAGGTTTGGTACTCCAAGGGCTGTCATTAGTGATGGAGGCAGCCACTTCTGTAACAAGCCATTCGAAGCACTCATGAAAAAGTACAACATCACCCATCGAGTCTGTACACCATATCATCCTCAAACTTCTGGTCAAGTGGAAATAAGCAATAGAGAAATTAAGCACATCCTAGAGAAGGTGGTGAACAATACAAGAAAAGATTGGGCTGCCAAGCTCAATGATGCACTATGGGCTTATAGGACTGCATATAAGACTCCCATCGGAATGAGCCCTTATCGTCTTGTGTTTGGGAAAGCATGCCACCTGCCAATGGAGCTTGAACACAATGCTTTTTGGGCCATCAAGAAGTTGAATTTTGATCTGGACAAGGCTGGCCATGTTAGAAAGTTTCAGCTCAATGAATTGGAAGAAATTAGACATGAGTCTTATGAGAATGCAAAGCTTTACAAAGAACGAACCAAGAGTAAAGTTAATATCAATTTGCCTTTGCTTGTCCAATTTCTCACACCTATTCATTTCCGATTGAGCCAAAAACTTGGGCAACATGATAATATTGTGGGAGAAGTCATTTGGTGAGTTTTGGGGGAAATCCAATCGCTAGAAGTATGGAATAAACCAACCACGCCAATTAGGAACGAACTGCCGTTGAACTTGAATTGTCCAATTTCTCACACCTATTCATTTTTGATTGAGACAAAAACTTGGGCAACAACATAATATGGTGGGAGGAGTCATTTGGTGAGGTTTGAGTGAAGTCCAATCGCTAGAAGTATGGAATACACCAACCACTCCAATTAGGAACGAACTGCCGTTGAACTTGAATTGTCCAATTTCTCACACCAATTGATTTCGGATCGAGCCCCAAACTTGGGCAACATCATAATATGGTGGGAGGAGTCATTTTGTGAGTTTTGAGAGAAATCCAATCGCTAGAGGTATGGAATACACCAACCACTCCAATTAGGAACGATCTGCCGTTGAACTTGAATTGTCCAATTTCTCACACCTATTGATTTCAGATCGAGCCCCAAACTTGGGCAACATCATAATATGGTGGGAGGAGTCATTGGGTAAGTTTTGAGTGAAATCCAATCGCTAGAAGTATGGAATACACCAACCACACCAATTAGGAACGAACTGCCGTTGAACTTGAATTGTCCAATTTCTCACACCTATTGATTTCGAATCAAGCCCCAAACTTGGGCAACATCATAATATGGGGGTAGGAGTAATTTGGTGAGTTTTGAGTGAAATCCAATCGCTAGAAGTATGGAATACACCAACCACTCCAACTAGGAACGAACTGCCGTTGAACTTGAATTGTCCAATTTCTCACACCTATTGATTTCGAATCAAGCCCCAAACTTGGGCAACATCATAATATGGGGGTAGGAGTAATTTGGTTAGTTTTGAGTGAAATCCAATCGCTAGAAGTATGGAATACACCAACCACTCCAATTAGGAACGAACTGCCGTTGAACTTGAATTGTCCAATTTCTTACACCTATTGATTTCGGATCGAGCCCAAAACTTGGGCAACATCATAGTATGGTGGGAGGAGTCATTTTGTGAGTTTTGAGTGAAATCCAATCGCTAGAAGTATGGAATACACCAACCACTCCAATTAGGAACGAAATGCCGTTGAAATTGAATTGACCAATTTCTCACACCTATTGATTTCGGATCGAGCCCCAAACTTGGGCAACACCATAATATGGTGTCAGGAGTCATTTGGTGAGTTTTGAGTGAAATCCAATCGCTAGAAGTATGGAATACATCAACCACTCCAATTAGGAACAAACTGCCGTTGAACTTGAATTGTCCAATTTCTCACACCTATTGATTTCGGATCGAGCCCCAAACTTGGGCAACATCATAATATGGTGGGAGGAGTCATTGGGTAAGTTTTGAGTGAAATCCAATCGCTAGAAGTATGGAATACACCAACCACACCAATTAGGAACGAACTGCCGTTGAATTTGAATTGTCCAATTTCTCACACCTATTGATTTCGGATCGATTCCCAAACTTGGGCAACATCATAATATGGTGTCAGGAGTCATTTGGTGAGTTTTGAGTGAAATCCAATCGCTTGAAGTATGGAATACACCAACCACACCAATTAGGAATGAAATGCCGTTGAACTTGAATTGTCCAATTTCTTTCACCTATTGGTTTCGGATCGAGCCCAAAACTTGGGCAACACCATAATATGGTGGGAGGAGTCATTTGGTGAGTTTTGAGAGAAATCCAATCGCTAGAGGTATGGAATACACCAACCACTCCAATTAGGAACGAACTGCCGTTGAACTTGAATTGTCCAATTTCTCACACCTATTGATTTCGGATCGAGCCCCATACTTGGGCAACATCATAATATGGTGGGATGAGTCATTTGGTGAGTTTTGAGAGAAATCCAATCGCTAGAGGTATGGAATACATCAAAGACTCCAATTAGGAACGAACTGCCGTTGAACTTGAATTGTCCAATTTCTCACACCTATTGATTTCGGATCGAGCCCCAAACTTGGGCACCATCGTAATATGGTGGGTGGAGTCACTTGGTGTGTTTTGAGTGAAATCCAATCTTTAAAAGTATGGAATACACCAACCACTCCAATTAGGAACGAACTGCCGTTGAACTTGAATTGTCCAATTTCTCACACCTACTGATTTCGGATCGAGCCCAACACTTGGGCAACATCATAATACGGTGGGAGGAGTCATTTGGTGAGTTTTGAGTGAAATCCAATAGTTAGAAGTATGGAATACACCAACCACTCCAATTAGGAACTAACTGCCGTTGAACATGAATTGTCCAATTTTGAACACCTATTGATTTCGGATCGAGCCCAAAACTTGGGCAACATCATAATATGGTGGGAGGAGTCATTTGGTAAGTTTTGAGTGAAATCCAATCGCTAGAAGTATGGAATACACCAACCAAACCAATTAGGAACGAACTGCCGTTGATTTGAATTGTCCAATTTGGAACACCTATTGATTTCGGATCGAGCCCAAAACTTGGGCATCATCATATTTTGGTGGGAGGAGTCATTTGGTTAGTTTTGAGTGAAATCCAATCGCTAGAAGTGTGGAATACACCAACCACTGCAATTAGGAACGAACTGCCGTTGAACTTGAATTGTCCAATTTCTCACATCTATTGATTTCGGATCGAGTCCCAAACTTGGGCAACATCATAATATGGTGGGAGGAGTCATTTGGTGAGTTTTGAGTGAAATCCAATCGCTAGAAGTGTGGAATACACCAACCACTCCAATTAGGAACGAACTGCCGTTGAACTAGAATTGTCCAATTTGGAACACCTATTGATTTCGGGTCGAGCCCAAAACTTGGGCAACATCATAATATGGTGGGAGGAGTCATTTGGTGAGTTTTATGTGAAATCCAATCGCTAGAAGTATGGAATACACCAACCACTCCAATTAGGAACGAACTGCCGTTGAACTTGATTTGTCCAATTTCTCACACCTACTGATTTCGGATCGACCCCAAAACTTGGGCAACATCATAATATGGTGGGAGGAGTCATTTGGTAAGTTTTGAGTGAAATCCAATCGCTAGAAGTATGGAATACACCAACCAAACCAATTAGGAACGAACTGCCGTTGATTTGAATTGTCCAATTTGGAACACCTATTGATTTCGGATTGAGCCCCAAACTTGGGCATCATCATATTATGGTGGGAGGAGTGATTTGGTGAGTTTTGAGTGAAATCCAATAGTTAGAAGTATGGAATACACCAACCACTCCATTTAGGAACGAACTTTCGTTGAAATTGGATTGACCAATTTCTCACACCTATTGATTTCGGATCGAGCCCCAAACTTGGGCAACATCATAATATGGTGGGAGGAATCATCTGGTGAGTTTTGAGTGAAATCCAATCGCTAGAAGTATGGAATACACCAACCACTCCAATTAGGAACGAACTGCCGTTGAACTTGAATTGTCCAATTTGGAACACCTATTGATTTCGGATCGAGCTCAAAACTTGGGCAACATCATAATATGGTGAGAGGAGTCATTTGGTGAGTTTTGAGTGAAATCCAATCGCTAGAAGTATGGAATACACCAACCACTCCAGTTAGGAACGAACTGCCGTTATACTTGAATTTTCCAATTTGGAACACCTATTGATTTCGGATCGAGCCCAAAACTTGGGCAACATCATAATATGGTGGGAGTCATTTGGTGAGTTTTGAGTGAAATCCAATCGCTAGAAGTGTGGAATACACCAACCACTCCAATTAGGAACGAACTGCCGTTGAACTTGAATTGTCCAATTTCTCACACCTATTGATTTCGGATCGAGCCCAACACTTGGGCAACATCATAATACGGTGGGAGGAGTCATTTGGTGAGTTTTGAGTGAAATCCAATAGTTAGAAGTATGGAATACACCCACCACTCCAATTAGGAACGAACTGCCGTTGAACATGAATTGTCCAATTTTGAACACCTATTGATTTCGGATCGAGCCCAAAACTTGGGCAACATCATAATATGGTGGGAGGAGTCATTTGGTGAGTTTTGGGTGAAATCCAATCGATAGAAGTATGGAATACACCAACCACTCCAATTTGGAACGAACTGCCGTTCAACTTGAATTGTCCAATTTCTCACACCTATTGATTTCGGATCGAGCCCAAAACTTGGGCAACATCATAATATGGTGGGAGGAGTCATTTGGTGCGTTTTGAGTGAAATCCAATCGCTAGAAATATGGAATACACCAACCACTCCGATTAGGAACGAACTGCCGTTGAACTTGAATTGTCCAATTTCTCACACCTATTGATTTCGGATCGAGACCAAAAGTTGGGCAACATCATAATACGGTAGGAGGAGTCATTTGGTGAGTTTTGAGTGAAATCCAATCGCTAGAAGTATGGAATACACCAACCACTCCAATTAGGAACGAACTGCCGTAGAACTTGAATTGTCCAATTTGGAACACCTATTGATTTCGGATCGAGCCCAAAACTTGGGCAACATCATAATATGGTGGGAGGAGTCATTTGGTTCGTTTTGAGTGAAATCCAATCGCTAGAAGAATGGAATACACCAACCACTCCAATTAGGAACGAACTGCCGTTGAACTTGAATTGTCCAATTTCTCACACCTATTGATTTCGGATCGAGCCCAAATCTTGGGCAACATCATAATACGGTGGGAGTAGTCATTTGGTGCGTTTTGAGTGAAATCCAATTGCTAGAAGTATGGAATACACCAACCACTCCAATTAGGAACGAACTGCCGTTGAAATTGAATTGACCAATTTCTCACACTTATTGATTTCGGATCGATCCCAAAACTTGGGCATCATCATTATATGGTGGGAGGAGTCATTTGGTGAGTTTTGAGTGAAACTCAATCGCTAGAAGTGTGGAATACACCAACCCCTCCAATTAGGAACGAACTGCCGTTGAAATTGAATTGACCAATTTCTCACACCAATTGATTTCGGATTGATCCCAAAACTTGGGCAACATCATAATATGGTGGGAGGAGTCATTTGGTGCGTTTTGAGTGAAATCCAATCGCTAGAAGTATGGAATACACCAACCACTCCAATTAGGAACGAACTGCCGTTGAACTTGAATTGTCCCATTTCTCACACCTATTGATTTCGGATCGAGCCCAAAACATGGGCAACATCATATTATGGTGGGAGGAGTCATTTGGTGAGTTTTGAGTGAAATTCAATCGCCAGAAGTGTGGAATACACCAACCACTCCAATTAGGAACGAACTGCCGTTGAAATTGAATTGACCAATTTCTCACACCAATTGATTTCGGATTGATCCCAAAACTTGGGCAACATCATAATATGGTGGGAGGAGTCATTTGGTGCATTTTGAGTGAAATCCAATCCCTAGTAGTATGGAATACACCAACCACTCCAATTAGGAACGAAATGCCGTTGAAATTGAATTGACCAATTTCTCACACGTATTGATTTCGGATCGAGCCCAAAACTTGGGCAACATCATAATATGGTGGGAGGAGTCATTTGGTGAGTTTTGAGTGAAATCCAATCGCTAGAAGTATGGAATACACCAACAACTCCAATTAAGAACGAACTGCCGTTGAACTTGAATTGTCCAATTTGGAACATCTATTGATTTCGGATCGAGCCCAAAACTTGGGCAACATCATAATATGGTGGGAGGAGTCATTTGGTGCGTTTTGAGTGAAATCCAATCTCTAGAAGTATGGAATACACCAACCACTCCAATTAGGAACGAACTGCCATTGAACTTGAATTGTCCCATTTCTCACACCTATTGATTTCGGATCGAGCCCAAAACTTGGGCAACATCATATTATGGTGGGAGGAGTCATTTGGTGAGTTTTGAGTGAAATTCAATCGCTAGAAGTGTGGAATACACCAACCACTCCAATTAGGAACGAACTGCCGTTGAAATTGAATTGACCAATTTCTCACACCAATTGATTTCGGATTGATCCCAAAACTTGGGCAACATCATAATATGGTGGGAGGAGTCATTTGGTGCATTTTGAGTGAAATCCAATCCCTAGTAGTATGGAATACACCAACCACTCCAATTAGGAACGAAATGCCGTTGAAATTGAATTGACCAATTTCTCACACGTATTGATTTCGGATCGAACCCAAAACGTGGGCAACATCATAATATGGTGGGAGGAGTCATTTGGTGAGTTTTGAGTGAAATCCAATCGCTAGAAGTATGGAATACACCAACCACTCTAATTAGGAACGAACTGCCGTTGAACTTGAATTGTCCAATTTCTCACACCTATTGATTTCGGATCGAGCCCAAAACTTGGGCAACATCATATTATGGTGGGAGGAGTCATTTGGTGAGTTTTGAGTGAAATCCAATCGCTAGAAGTATGGAATACACCAACCACTCCAATTAGGAACGACATGCCGTTGAAATTGAATTGACCAATTTCCCACACCTATTGATTTCGGATCGATCCCAAAACTTGGGCAACATCAAAATATGGTGGGAGGAGTCATTTGGTGAGTTTTGAGTGAAATCCAAACGCTAGAAGTATGAAATACACCAACCACTCCAATTGGGAACGAACTGCCGTTGAACTTGAATTGTCCAATTTCTCACACCTATTGATTTGGGATCGAGCCCAAAACTTGGGGAACATCATAATATGGTGGGAGGAGTCATTTGGTGAGTTTTGAGTGAAATCCAATCGCTAGAAGTATGGAATACACCAACCACCCCAATTAGGAACGAACTATCGTTGAACTTGAATTGTCCAATTTCTCACACCTATTGATTTCGGATCGAGCCCAAAACTTGGGCAACATCATGATACGGTGGGAGGAGTCATTTGGTGAGTTTTGAGTGAAATCCAATCGCTAGAAGTATGGAATACACCAAACACTCCAATTAGGAACGAACTGCCGTAGAACTTGAATTGTCCAATTAGGAACGAAATGCCGTTGAAATTGAATTGACCAATTTCTCACACTTATTGATTTCGGATCGATCCCAAAACTTGGGCAACATCATAATATGGTGGGAGGAGTCATTTGGTGAGTTTTGAGTGAAATCCAATCGCTAGAAGTTTGGAATACACCAACCACTCCAATTAGGAACGAACTGCCGTTGAACTTGAATTGTCCAATTTCTCACACCTATTGATTTCGGATCGAGCCCAAAACTTGGGCAACATCATAATATGGTGGGAGGAGTCATTTGGTGCGTTTTGAGTGAAATCCAATCGCTAGAAGTATGGAATACACCTACCACTCCAATTAGGAACGAACTGCCGTTGAACTTGAATTGTCCAATTTGGAACACCTATTGATTTCGGATCGAGCCCAAAACTTGGGCAACATCATAATATGGTGGGAGGAGTCATTTGGTGAGTTTTGAGTGAAATCGAATCGCTAACAGTATGGAATACACCAACCACCCCAATTAGGAACGAACTGCCGTTGAACTTGAATTGTCCAATTTCTCACACCTATTGATTTCGAATCGAGCCCAAAACTTGGGCAACATCATTATATGGTGGGAGGAGTCATTTGGTGCGTTTTGAGTGAAATCCAATCGCTAGAAGTATGGAATACACCAACCACTACGATTAGGAACGAACTGCCGTTCAACTTGAATTGTCCAATTTCTCACACCTATTGATTTCGGATCGAGCCCAAAACTTGGGCAACATCATAATATGGTGGGAGGAGTCATTTGGTGAGTTTTCAGTGAAATCCAATCGCTAGAAGTATGGAATACACCAACCACTCCAATTAGGAACGACATGCCGTTGAAATTGAATTGACCAATTTCCCACACCTATTGATTTCGGATCGATCCCAAAACTTAGGCAACATCAAAATATGGTGGGAGGAGTCATTTGGTGAGTTTTGAGTGAAATTCAAACGCTAGAAGTATGGAATACACCAACCACTCCAATTAGGAACGAACTGCCGTTGAACTTGAATTGTCCAATTTGGAAAACCTATTGACTTCGGATCGAGCCCAAAACTTGGGCAACATCATAATATGGTGGGAGGAGTCATTTGGTCAGTTTTGAGTGAAATCCAATCGCTAGAAGTATGGAATACACCAACCACTCCAATTAGGAACGAACTGCCGTTGAACTTGAATTGTCCAATTTTGAACACCTATTGATTTCGGATCGATCCCAAAACTTGGGCAACATCAAAATATGGTGGGAGGAGTCATTTGGTGAGTTTTGAGTGAAATCCAAACGCTAGAAGTGTGGAATACACCAACCACTCCAATTAGGAACGAACTACCGTCGAACTTGAATTGTCCAATTTGGAAAACATATTGATTTCGGATCGAGCCCAAAACTTGGGCAACATCATAATATGGTGGGAGGAGTCATTTGGTGAGTTTTGAGTGAAATCCAAACGCTAGAAGTATGGAATACACCAACCCCTCCAATTAGGAACGAACTGCCGTTGAACTTGAATTGTCCAATTTGGAACACCTATTGATTTCGGATCGAGCCCAAAACTTGGGCAACATCATAATATGGTGGGAGGAGTCATTTGGTGAGTTTTGAGTGAAATCCAATCGCAAGAAGTATGGAATACACCAACCACTCCAATTAGGAACGAACTGCCGTTGAACTTGAATTGTCCAATTTCTCACACCTATTGATTTCGGATCGAGCCCAAAACTTGGGCAACATCATAATATGGTGGCAGGAGTCATTTGGAGCGTTTTGAGTGAAATCCAATTGCTAGAAGTATGGAATACACCAACCACTCCAATTAGGAACGAACTGCTGTTGAACTTGAATTGTCCAATTTCTCACACCTATTGATTTCGGATCGAGCCCAAAACTTGGGCAACATCATAATATGGTGGGAGGATTCATTTGGTGAGTTTTGAGTGAAATCCAATCGCTAGAAGTATGGAATACACCAACCACTCCAATTAGGAACGACATGCCGTTTAAATTGAATTGACCAATCTCTCACACCTATTGATTTCGGATCGATCCAAAACTTGGGCAACATCATAATATGGTGGGAGGAGTCATTTGGTGAGTTTTGAGTGAAATCCAATCTCTAGTAGTATGGAATACACCAACCACTCCAATTAGGAACGAAATGCCGTAGAAATTGAATTGACCAATTTCTCACACCTATTGATTTCGGATCGATCCCAAAACTTGGGCAACATCATAATATGGTGGGAGGAGTCATTTGGTGCGTTTTGAGTGAAATCCAATCGCTAGAAGTATGGAATACACCAACCACTCCAATTAGGAACGAACTGCCGTTGAACTTGAATTGTCCAATTTGGAAAACCTATTGATTTCGGATCGAGCCCAAAACTTGGGCAACATCATAATATGGTGGGAGGAGTCATTTGGTGAGTTTTGAGTGAAATCCAATCGCTAGAAGTTTGGAATACACCAACCACTCCAATTAGGAACGAACTGCCGTTGAACTTGAATTGTCCAATTTCTCACACCTATTGATTTCGGATCGAGCCCAAAACTTGGGCAACATCATAACATGGTGGGAGGAGTCATTTGGTGCGTTCTGAGTGAAATCCAATCGCTAGAAGTATGGTATACACCTACCACTCCAATTAGGAACGAACTGCCGTTGAACTTGAATTGTCCAATTTGGAACACCTATTGATTTCGGATCAAGCCCAAAACTTGGGCAACATCATAATGTGGTGGGAGGAGTCATTTGGTGAGTTTTGAGTGAAATCCAATCGCTAGAAGTATGGAATACACCAACCACTCCAATTAGGAACGAACTGCGGTTGAACTTGAATTGTCCAATTTGAAACACCTATTGATTTCGGATCGAGCCCAAAACTTGGGCAACATCATAATATGGTGGGAGGTCATTTGGTGCGTTTTGAGTGAAATCCAATCGCTAGAAGTATGGAATACACCAACCACTCCAATTAGGAACGAACTGCCGTTGAACTTGAATTGTCCAATTTCTCACACCTATTGATTTCGGATCGAGCCCAAAACTTGGGCAACATCATAATATGGTCGGAGGATTCATTTGGTGAGTTTTCAGTGAAATCCAATCGCTAGAAGTATGGAATACACCAACCACTCCAATTAGGAACGACATGCCGTTGAAATTGAATTGACCAATTTCTCACACCTATTGATTTCGGATCGATCCCAAAATTTGGGCAACATCATAATATGGTGGGAGGAGTGATTTGGGGAGTTTTGAGTGAAATCCAATCGCTAGTAGTATGGAATACACCAACCACTCGAATTAGGAACGAAATGCCGTTGAAATTGAATTGACCAATTTCTCACACCTATTGATTTCGGATCGATCCCAAAACTTGGGCAACATCATAATATGGTGGGAGGAGTGATTTGGGGAGTTTTGAGTGAAATCCAAACGCTAGAAGTACGGAATACACCAACCACTCCAATTAGGAACGAACTGCCGTTGAACTTGAATTGTCCAATTTGGAACACCTATTGATTTCGGATCAAGCCCAAAACTTGGGCAACATCATAATGTGGTGGGAGGAGTCATTTGGTGAGTTTTGAGTGAAATCCAATCGCTAGAAGTATGGAATACACCAACCACTCCAATTAGGAACGAACTGCGGTTGAACTTGAATTGTCCAATTTCTCACACCTATTGATTTCGGATCGAGCCCAAAACTTGGGCAACATCATAATATGGTGGGAGGAGTCATTTGGTGCGTTTTGAGTTAAATCCAATCGCTAGAAGTATGGAATACACCAACCCCTCCAATTAGGAACGAACTGCCGTTGAACTTGAATTGTCCAATTTCTCACACCTATTGATTTCGGATCGAGCCCAAAACTTGGGCAACATCATAATATGGTCGGAGGATTCATTTGGTGAGTTTTCAGTGAAATCCAATCGCTAGAAGTATGGAATACACCAACCACTCCAATTAGGAACGACATGCCGTTGAAATTGAATTGACCAATTTCTCACACCTATTGATTTCGGATCGATCCCAAAATTTGGGCAACATCATAATATGGTGGGAGGAGTGATTTGGGGAGTTTTGAGTGAAATCCAAACGCTAGAAGTACGGAATACACCAACCACTCCAATTAGGAACGAACTGCTGTTGAACTTGAATTGTCCAATTTGGAACACCTATTGATTTCGGATCAAGCCCAAAACTTGGGCAACATCATAATGTGGTGGGAGCAGTCATTTGGTGAGTTTTGAGTGAAATCCAATCGCTAGAAGTATGGAATACACTAACCACTCCAATTAGGAACGAACTGCCGTTGAACTTGAATTGTCCAATTTGAAACACCTATTGATTTCGGATCGAGCCCAAAACTTGGGCAACATCATAATATGGTGGGAGCAGTCATTTGCTGAGTTTTGAGTGAAATCCAATCGCTAGAAGTATGGAATACACCAACCACTCCAATTAGGAACGAACTGCCGTTCAACTTGAATTGTCCAATTTCTCACACCTATTGATTTCGGATCGAGCCCAAAACTTGGGCAATATCATAATATGGTGGGAGGAGTCATTTGGTGAGTTTTGAGTGAAATCCAATCGCTAGAAGTATGGAACACACCAACCACTCCAATTAGGAACGAACTGCCGTTCAACTTGAATTGTCCAATTTGGAACACCTATTGGTTTTGGATCGAGCCCAAAACTTGGGCAACATCATAATATGGTGGGAGGAGTCATTTGGTGAGTTTTGAGTGAAATCCAATCGCTAGAAGTATGGAATACACCAACCACTCCAATTAGGAACGAACTGCCGTTCAACTTGAATTGTCCAATTTCTCACACCTATTGATTTCGGATCGAGCCCAAAACTTGGGCAACATCATAATATGGTGGGAGGAGTCATTTGGTGAGTTTTGAGTGAAATCCAATCGCTAGAACTATGGAATACACCAACCACTCCAATTAGGAACGAACTTCCGTTGAACTTGAATTGTCCAATTTCTCACACCTATTGATTTCGGATCGAGCCCAAAACTTGGGCAATATCATAATATGGTGGGAGGAGTCATTTGGTGAGTTTTGGGTGAAATCCAATCGCAAGAAGTATGGAATACACCAACCACTCCAATTAGGAACGACATGCCGTTGAAATTGAATTGACCAATTTCTCACACCTATTGATTTCGGATCGATCCCAAAAGTTGTGCAACATCATAATTTGGTGGGAGGAGTCATTTGGTTCGTTTTGAGTGAAATCCAATCGCTAGAAGTATGGAATACACCAACCACTCCAATTAGGAACGAACTGCCGTTGAACTTGAATTGTCCAATTTGGAACACCTATTGATTTCGGATCGAGCCCAAAACTTGGGCAACATCATAATATGGTGGGAGGAGTCATTTGGTGAGTTTTGAGTGAAATCCAATCGCTAGAACTATGGAATACACCAACCACTCCAATTAGGAACGACATGCCGTTGAAATTGAATTGACCAATTTCTCACACCTATTGATTTCGTATCGATCCCAAAACTTGTGCAACATCATAATATGGTGGGAGGAGTGTTCGGTTCATTTTTACACATGATTTTTCATGTTATTCACCCACTATTTTGAGTTAGTTCTTGACATTTTATAGCTTTTTACTTCCTTTTTGTGTTTTCTTAGATTTTACCTTGGTTGGAATGAAAATGAGCTAAAAGTGCTTTATTAGTTATAAATTTTGTTTTTGTTCATTTTCGTAGGTCAACTTCTTGGCCTGGGATCAACATGCTCTGGTGCTCGGATGAGGTCATGATTTTCATTAGACTTGTTCCAATGGATGTTAACTACAACATATCCAAATTTGAGCTCCATTGGACAAGTATTGCCTATCCAACCACTCCAGCATGTTACCACAGCTCTGGAAATCCGGAATTGGCCAGCTTTTACCTCCATTGTGTCATCTTGATTATTCTTGTTACCATAACACTTGGTAACAAGAATTTACCTTAGCAGATGAGATATTTTCTGAAGCATTTGGCATCTTTGTGAGGACAAGGCTTCATTATTTGCAAGGGGACAAGAAGACAATGGGTGAAGACTTTGCATTAGAATACTAAAAGTAAAGCTGGAAAGGAGGAGAGAGGGAAGCAAAGGGAGTGTAATCTGATATTGGAGAGGCTTTTCAACGGGGGTATTGGATTCATTACATCATTCCACAATTGAGGAGGAGATTGGAGAGCAAAAAAGCTAAGGAAGGAAGGAGAGGGAGGTGCAGCCGCAGGAAGAAGGGGGAAGACTTCCACCATTGAAGACTTCAAGCTTTCATCATTTCCAAATCTGTAAACTCTTTCTAGTTATATTTCGAATTTGTGTTTGAAATGATTATGAGGAACTAAACTCCATAGCTAGGGCTTAGGTTGAAGCCCTAAACATGATTACCTTATTGTTTTGATGCTTGAGTGTATGAATTTCTAGATATTGTTGATGAATTCCAATTCACCAAATTAATCTATCCTTGATGTGTGTTTTTCCTTGGTTGGCCATCTTTGAAAGCATGCTTCTTGAGATTGTTGGGATTATGTGTATCTTCATGTTATCCTAAGCAATAAATGGATGAAGTAAGAATCATCCATGTGATTTGGTTTCTTGAATACCTAATGTAAATACCATGCTATTAGGATTCTTGTGATGTTCATATTCTCTTTGAACTTAATGGGTTCTCCTTGTAATTGAATCGAAGTACGAACCATACCTAGGTTCGGTTATGGGGAGGGCACAAGTATTGTAGCACGAACCATGCACTTTACGTATATTAGAGAGAATCAATGCGTCTTGAGCCACGACCCATGGTCTTGATTGCGAACATCTTCATCAACACGTTTAGAGTTCATCACTTGAGTATCCATGAACATTGGTAGAATTGTTTAGGGTGGATTCCAAAACCCTAGTGTTTGTTACATCTTGATTCCACTCTTTGATAATTCATCTCTGCCATTCTCATTTAATTTCAAAGTCCATTTACTTTCATGCAATAGAAATAGGTCACTTCAAACAAATCAAAACCCCCCCCCCCCCCAATGTGTGTGTGAGTTGCGTGTTTGACACGTTATGTGTCTTTGTTACTAAATTTTATCTGTTTCCGTAATTGTTTTGGACCTTTGGTCCGCGATGTGTTCTTGCATTTTCTGTGCTGAATCCAACCGTATAAAGAACGTGAATTTTGGACGTACGGTTGGAAAGTTATAGGCAAAACACTGGACAGAGGTCGAAACTGAAAAACAGAGAAACGAATCTGCCAAAAACGACCGGTCGTTACTGTTTAGGCGACCGGTCGCACATGAATCTGTCCAAAAACGACCGGTCGTCACTGTTCCCGACCGGTCGCACTGTTCACTGTTCACGGCACTGTTCACAGGTGATAAAGTGGTGATAAAATGCCGATAGGAACGACATGCCGTTGAAATTGAATTGACCAATTTCCCACACCTATTGATTTCGGATCGAGCCCAAAACTTGGGCAACAACATAATATGGTGGGAGGAGTCATTTGGTGAGTTTTGAGTGAAATCCAATCGCTAGAACTATGGAATACACCAACCACTCCAATTAGGAACGAACTACCGTTGAACTTGAATTGTCCAATTTGGAACACCTATTGATTTCGGATCGAGCCCAAAACTTGGGCAACATCATAATATGGTGGGCGGAGTCATTTGGTGAGTTTTGAGTGAAATCCAATTGCTAGAAGTATGGAATACACCAACCACTCCAATTAGGAACGAACTGCCATTGAACTTGAATTGTCCAATTTGGAACACCTATTGATTTCGGATCGAGCCCAAAACTTAGGCACCATCATAATACGGTGGGAGGAGTCATTTGGTGAGTTTTGAGTGAAATCCAATCGCAAGAAGTATGGAATACACCAACCACTCCAATTAGGAATGAACTGCCGTTGAACTTGAATTGTCCAATTTGGAACACCTATTGATTTCGGATCAACCCCAAAACTTGGGCAACGTCATAATATGGTGGGAGGAGTCATTTGGTGAGTTTTGAGTGAAATCCAATCTCTAGAAGTATGGAATTCACCAACCACTCCAATTAGGAACGAACTGCCGTTGAACTTGAATTGTCCAATTTTGAACACCTATTGATTTCGGATCGGGCCCAAAACTTGGGCAACAACATAATATGGTGGGAGGAGTCATTTGGTGAGTTTTGAGTGAAATCCAATCGCTAGAAGTATGGAATACCCTAATCACTCCAATTAGGAACGAACTGCCGTTGAACTTGAATTGTCCAATTTGGAACACCTATTGATTTCGGATCGAGGCCAAAACTTGGGCAACGTCATAATATGCTGGGAGAAGTCATTCGGTGAGTTTTGAGTGAAATCCAATCGCTGGATGTATGGAATAAACCAACCACCCCAAGTAGGAAAGAACTGCCGTTGAACTTGAATTGTCCAATTTCTCACACTTATAGATTTCGGATCGAGCCCAAAACTTGGGCAACATCATAATATGGTGGGAGGAGTCATTCGGTGAGTTTTGAGTGAAATCCAATCGCTAGAAGTATGGAATACACCAACCACTCCAGTTAGGAACGAACTGCCGTTGAACTTGAATTGTCCAATTTCTCACACCTATTGATTTCGGATCGAGCCCAAAACTTGGGCAACATCATAATATGGTGGGAGGACTCATTTGGTGAGTTTTGAGTGAAATCCAGTCGCTAGAAGTATGGAATACACAAACCATTCCAATTAGGAACGAATTGCCGTTGAACTTGAATTGTCCAATTTCTCACCCCTATTGATTTCGGATCGATCCCAAAACTTGGGCATCAGGATAATATGGTGGGAGGAGTCATTTGGTGAGTTTTGAGTGAAATCCAATCACTAGAAGTGTGGAATACACCAACCACTCCAATTAGGAACGAACTGCTGTTGAACTTGAATTGTCCAATTTGGAACACCTATTGATTTCGGATCGAGCCCAAATCTTGGGCAACATCATAATATGATGGGAGGAATCATTTGGGGAGTTTTGAGTGAAATCCAATTGTTAGAAGTATGGAATACACCAACCACTCCAATTAGGAACGAACTGCCGTTGAACTTGAATTGTCCAATTTCTCACACCTATTGATTTCGGATCGAGCCCCAAACTTGGGCAACATCATAATATGGTGGGAAGAGTCATTTGGTGAGTTTTGAGTGAAATCCACTCGCTAGAAGTATGGAATACACCAACCACTCCAATTAGGAACGAACTGCCGTTGAACTTGAATTGTCCAATTTCTCGCACCTACTGATTTCAGATCGAGCCCAAAAACTTGGGCAACATCATAATATGGTGGGAGGAGTGATTTCGTTAGTTTTGAGTGAAATCCAATCACTAGAAGGATGGAATACACCAACCACTCCAATTAGGAACGAACTGCTTTTCAACTTGAATTGTCCAATTTGGAACACCTATTGATTTCGGATCGAGCCCCAAACTTGGGCAACATGATAATATGGCGGGAGGAGTCATTAGGTGAGTTTTGAGTGAAATCCAATCGCTAGAAGTATGGAATACACCATCCACTCCAATTTGGAACGAACTGCCGTTGAACTTGCATTAGCCATATTGAATTCAGATTTTTCACTTCCTTAGGCCTATAAATAGGGAGGTTCTCTAAGCTTGTAAACACACCCCAAGGTAAGGGTGGGCACGGTCCGGTTCGGCCCGGTTCTCCCCTAAACCCGAAATCGAAACCGGTAATGTTCATCCGGTCCGGTTCGGTCCGATTTTTCAGTTAAACACCTAAGAGAATCGCACCAACCCGAATCGGTTTATATCCGGTTCGGTTTCCGGTTTTACAATTTGGACCGGCCCTTGGGCCCAATTGATTTTTTTATTATAAATTTTTAGAGATTTAAGCCCAACTGAAGTTTTTAAACAAAATTTGGGCCTACAAATTCACAATTAGCCCAATTCCCACCCAATCATCCCAAACGTTAAATTTAAAATTACATGCCAATAACAAAACAAATACACTTAATTGCAAACAAAATTACTAAAAAAATTATAGAAATAACATTTAAACTACTCCATTTTCCACTGAAAAAAAAAAGAAAAAAAAAGCTCCATCTTCCCCTTGTTCTTTCTCGGAGGCAAGGGCAACACAAAGAGGCATCTTCTTCAAACCTTCTCTATTAAGCTCTCCCAGCCCCTGGATTTCCTGTGCAAAGATATACTGCTTCTTCTGTTATCTGCTGCTGTGAAGCCATATGAGTTGACTGCAGGTGAGAAAGTATGTCCTCCATGATATGATTGCACAAAAGTCTTGTCCAATGAATTAATAAACTTTGGAGACACAAAAGTTATGTGTTCTCATGTCACCATTGCTAAGCCGCACAACTGCCGCCAAGCCACTCTCAGACACATGAAGCCGAGTCCAAAAAAAAAAATACAGAGAGAGAGAGAGAGAGAGAGAGAGAGAGAGAGAGAGAGAGAGAAAATTGGGGTTTTACTTCGAGCTTGAAATTTTCATTTTCATTATCTCCAAACAGCAATTAGGGTTTTACTTCGAGCTTGAAATTTTTACAGTAGAAAAAACAACGAGAATGAAACGAAGGAATACTGAACGTTTGCGTTTGATAGAACCCTAAATCAATCATACCCACATCTTCGATCGTGAATCAAATAAAACAAAAAATGAGAGAACGAGGCAACACAATAAGCAATGAAGAATTAGAAAGAGAGTAACTAGCTCACCTGGTTTCGTGACGCCGCCGAGTCAGAGAGAATGAGAGAGAGAGAAAATTGGAATTAGAAAGAGGAAGAAGAAAGAGAAAGAAGAAGAAAGAGAGAGAGAGAGAGAGAGAAAAAAAAAGAGAGAAGCTGCGGCGGATTGAAAAGATAAAGGAGAGAGGAAGGAAAGAAAAGGTGGTTTTAGGGTTAGGTGTTGGTTGATGGGCTTTTGTTGTTGGGCTTGGCTAAGGTTAGATGTTAGTAGTTGGGTTTGGGAAGTGAGAAAAATTCTGGGCTTAGTGGTTGGGCCACCAAAAAATATATATTAAATACTGGACCGGTCCGGTCCGGTGCTATTTTGTGTAAAACAGGAACTGGAACCGGTTTGAACCGGTCCGGTCCGGTTTTGTTGACTTTTTAGTCAACTCGGTTTTTTCCGGTTTTTTTTCATCCGGTTTGGTTCGGTTTTCCGGTTTTCCGGTTTATATGCCCACCCCTACCCCAAGGGGGGGAGCTCTCAAATACTTCTCTAGAGAATTTGAGGGAGAGAAGGGAAGGGAGCTCTAGAGAAGTGTTTGAGAGCTCTCCCCCTTGGGGTGTGTTTACAAGCTTAGAGAACCTCCCTATTTATAGGCCTAAGGAAGTGAAAAATCTGAATTCAATATGGCTAATGCATACAACACTTGTTTTATAAAATCTGAAATGGTTGATGCACTTCACCAATAAATCCCACCAGCAGCCCTAGCTCATCTTCATGTCACCATGACCAAGCTTCCAACCAGCTCAATAGCTCATGCCTAGCTCACCACGACCAAGCTTCCAACCAGAAACAATAGCTCATCCTGAGGTCAGCATGACCAGCAACTTCAAGGGCTTACGAATTGGGCTTCCCTTAAGCACATTAAGACTTTAAGCACTCAAACTTGAAGTTCAGAATGTCTTCTTTCCAGCCATATATCATTTGGGCCAATCCAAGGTCGGAGGAGGAAGTTAAGGCCAAAACAAACTGCTAACTCATTTTGCGCTCTGATAAAATCCATCCTGAGCATGGCTCTGTGTTTGCTAGGTAATAGACTCCATATTTATCCAATGGGGCTGACTTTTGGATATGTTATAGTACACACTCATTGGAACAACTTTCATGAAGAATTCTGCCTCATCCGAGCTGTGTAGGTTGCTGAAACAAAGCTTGCAATATGACCTACGGAACTGGACTGGCAGGGGGCTGTAGCCAAAATGAGTTTGTCATTTAAGCTCTTCATCCATTCATCCAAATTAGGCCTTAACATGCTTGAATTGCATGAATTATGCTCTCTTGCTCTATTTGCTAAAAAACACACAAAGGGAGGCAAATAACATAGAAATCTAGGAAACTAAGCAAAAGAAGTAAGTAAATTTGGGCATGTATATGTATGAAATTATGAACTTAACAACCATCCACTCCAATTTGGAACGAACTGTCGTTGAACTTGAATTGTCCAATTTCTCACACCTATTGATTTCGGATCGAGCCCCAAACTTGGGCAACATCAAAATATGGTGGGAGGAGTCATTTGGTGAGTTGTGAGTGAAATCCAATCGCTAGAAGTATGGAATACACCAACCACTCCAATTAGGAACGAACTGCCGTTGAACTTGAATTGTCCAATTTGGAACACCTATTGATTTCGGATCGAGCCCAAAACTTGGGCAACAGCATAATATGGTGGAAGGAGTCATTTGGTGAGTTTTGAGTGAAATCCAATCGCTAAAAGTATGGAATACACCAACCACTCCATTTTGGAACGAACTGCGGTTGAACTTGAATTGTCGAATTTGTAACACCTATTGATTTCGGATCGAGCCCAAAACTTGGGCAACAGCATAATATGGTGGGAGGAGTCATTTGGTGAGTTTTGGGTGAAATCCAATCGATAGAAGTATGGAATACACCAACCACTCCAATTTGGAACAAACTGCCGTTCAACTTGAATTGTCCAATTTCTCACACCTATTGATTTCGGATCGAGCCCAAAACTTGGGCAACATGATAATATGGTGTTAGGAGTCGTTTGGTGAGTTTTGAGTGAAATCCGATCGCTAGAAGTATAGAATACAGCAATCACTCCAATTTGGAATGAACTGCCGTTGAACTTGAATTGTCCAATTTCTCACACCTATTGATTTCAGATCGAGCCCAAAACTTGGGCAACATCATAATAGGGTGGGAGGAGTCATTTGGTGAGTTTTGAGTGAAATCGAATCGCTAGAAGTAGGGAATGCACCAACCACTCCAATTAGGAACGAACTACCATCGAACTTGAATTGTCCAATTTCTCACACCTAATGATTTCGGATCGAGCCCAAAACGTGGGCAACATCATAATATTGTGGGAGGAGTCATTTGGTGAGTTTTGAGTGAAATCCAATCGCTAGAAGTATGGAATACACCAACCACTCCAATTAGGAACGAACTGCCGTTGAACTTGAATTGTCCAGTTTCTTTCACCTATTGATTTCGGATCGAGCCCAAAACTTGGGCAACATCGTAATATAGTGTTAGGAGTCATTTGGTGAGTTTTGAGTAAAATCCAATCGCCAGAAGTATGGAATACACCAACCACTCCAATTAGGAACGAACTGCCGTTGAACTTGAATTGTCCAATTTCTCACACCTATTGATTTCGGATCGAGCAAAAAACTTGGGCAACGTGATAATATGGTGTTAGGAGTCATTTGCTGAGTTTTGAGTGAAATCCAATCGCTAGAAGTATAGAATACACTCCAATTAGGAACGAACTGCCGTTGAACTTGAATTGTCCAATTTCTCACACCTATTGATTTCGGATCGAGCCCAAAACTTGGGCAACACGATAATATGGTGGGAGGAGTCATTTGGTGAGTTTTGAGGGAAATCCAATCGCTAGAAGTATGGAATACACCAACAACTCCAATTATGAACGAACTGCCGTTGAACTTGAATTGTCCAATTTCTTTCACCTATTGATTTCGGATCGAGCCCAAAACTTGGGCAACATCATAATATGGTGGGAGGAGTCATTTGGTGAGTTTTGAGTGAAATCCAATCGCTAGAAGTATGGAATACACCAACCACTACAATTAGGTACGAACTGCCGTTGAACTTGAATTGTCCAATTTCTCACACCTATTGATTTCGGATCGAGCCCAAAACTTGGGCAACACCATAATATGTTGGGAGGAGTCATTTGGTGTGTTTGGAGTGAAATCCAATCGCTCGAAGTATGGAATACACCAACCACTCCAATTAGGAACGAACTGCCTTTGAACTTGAATTGTCCAATTTCTCACTCCTATTGATTTCGGATTGAGCCCAAAACTTGGGCCACAAGATAATATGGTGTTAGGAGTCGTTTGGTGAGTTTTGAGTGAAATCCAATCGCTAGAAGTATAGAATACAGCAACCACTCCAATTTGGAATGAACTACCGTTGAACTTGAATTGTCCAATTTCCCACACCTATTGATTTCAGATCGAGCCCAAAACTTGGGCAACATCATAATATTGTGGGAGGAGTCATTTGGTGAGTTTTGAGTGAAATCCAATCGCTAGAAGTATGGAATACACCAACCACTCCAATTAGGAACGAACTGCTGTTGAACTTGAATTGTCCAGTTTCTTTCTCCTATTGATTTCGGATCGAGCCCAAAACTTGGGCAACATCATAATATAGTGTTAGGAGTCGTTTGGTGAGTTTTGAGTAAAATCCAATCGCCAGAAGTATGTAATACACCAACCACTCCAATTAGGAACGAACTGCCGTTGAACTTGAATTGTCCAATTTCTCACACCTATTGATTTCGGATCGAGCCCAAAACTTGGGCAACGTGATAATATGGTGTTAGGAGTCGTTTTGTGAGTTTTGAGTGAAATCCAATCGCTAGAAGTATAGAATACACTCCAATTAGGAACGAACTGACGTTGAACTTGAATTGTCCAATTTCTCACACCTATTAATTTCGGATCGAGCCCAAAACTGGGGCAACATGATAATATGGTGTTAGGAGTCGTTTGGTGAGTTTTGAGTGAAATCCAATCGCTAGAAGTATAGAATACAGCAACCACTCCAATCATGAACGAACTGCCGTTGAACTTGAATTGTCCAATTTCTCACACCTATTGATTTCGGATCGAGCCCCAAACATGGGCAACATCATAATATGGTCTGAGGAGTCATTTGGTGAGTTTTGAGTGAAATCCAATTGCTAGAAGTAGGAAATACATGAACCACTCCAATTAGGAACGAACTGCCATTGAACTTGAATTGTCCAATTTCTCACACCTATTGATTTCGGATCGAGCCCAAAACTTGGGCAACATGATAATATGGTGGGAGGAGTAATTAGGTGAGTTTTGAGTGAAATCCAATCGCTAGAAGTATGGAATACACCAACCACTCCAATTAGGAACGAACTGCCGTTGAACTTGAATTGTCCAATGTCTCACACCAATTGATTTCGGATCGAGCCCAAAACTTGGGCAACAAGGTAATATGGTGGGAGGAGTAATTTGGGGAGCTTTGAGTGAAATCCAATCACTAGAAGTATGGAATACACCAACCACTCCAATTAGGAACGAACTGCCGTTGAACTTGAATTGTCCAATTTCTCACACCTATCGATTTCGGATCGAGCCCAAATGTTGGGCAACATGATAATCTGGTGTTAGTAGTCAGTTGGTGAGTTTTGAGTGAAATCCAATCGCTAGATTTATGGAATACACCAACCACTCCAATTAGGAACGAACTATCGTTCAACTTGAATTGTCCAATTTCTCACACGAATTGATTTCGGATCGAGCCCAAAACTTGGGCAACATGGTAATCTGGTGTTACGAGTCATTTGGTGAGCTTTGAGTGAAATCCAATCGCTAGAAGTATGGAATACACCAACCACTCCAATTAGGAACGAACTGCCTTTGAACAGGAATTGTCCAATTTCTCACACCTATTGATTTCCGATCGAGCCCCAAAATTGGGCAACATCATAATATGGCGGGAGGAGTCATTTGGCGAGTTTTGATTGAAATCCAATCGCTACAAGTATGGAATACACCAACCACTCCAATTAGGAACGAACTGCCGTTGTACTTGAATTGTCCAATTTCTCACACCTATTGATTTCGGATCGAGCCCAAAACTTGGGCAACATGATAATCTGGTGTTAGGAGTCAGTTGGTGAGTTTTGAGTGAAATCCAATCGCTAGATGTATGGAATACACCAACCACTCCAATTAGGAACGAACTGCCGTTGAACTTGAATTGTCCAATTTCTCACACCTATTGATTTCGGATTGAGCACAAAACTTGGGCAACACGATAATATGGTGGGAGGAGTCATTTGGTGAGTTTTGAGTGAAATCCAATCGCTAGATGTATGGAATACACCAACCACTCCAATTAGGAACGGACCGCTTTTGAACTTGAATTGTCCAATTTCTCACACCAATTGAATTCGGATCGTGCCCAAAACTTGGGCAACATGGTAATATGGTGGGAGGAGTAATTTGGTGAGTTTTGAGTGAAATCCAATCACTAGAAGTATGGAATACACCAACCACTCCAATTAGGAACGAACTGCCGTTGAACTTGAATTGTCCAATATCTCACACCTATTGACTTCAGATCGAGCCCAAAACTTGGGCAACTTGATAATCTGGTGTTAGGAGTCAGTTGGTGAGTTTTGAATGAAATCCAATCGCTAGATGTATGGAATACACCAACCACTCCAATTAGGAACGAACTGCCGTCGAACTTGAATTGTCCAATTTCTCACACCTACAGATTTCGGATTGAGCCCAAAACTTGGGTAACTTCATAATATGGTGGCAGTAGTCATTTGGTTAGTTTTGAGTGAAATCCAGTCTTTAGAAATACAGAATACACCAACCACTCCAATTAGGAACGAACTGCCGTTGAACTTGATTAGTCCAATTTCTCACACCTATTGATTTCGGATCAAGCCCCAAACTTGGGCAACATCATAATATGGTGGGGGGAGTCATTTGGTGAGTTTTGAGTGAAATCCAATCGCTAGAAGTATCGAATACACCAACCACTCCAATTAGGAACGAACTGCCGTTGAACTTGAATTGTCCAATTTCTCACACCTATTGATTTCGGATCGAGCCCAAAACAAGGGCAACATGATAATCTGGTGTTAGGAGTCATTTGGTGAGTTTTGAGTGAAATCCAAACGCTAGAGTTATGGAATACACCAACCACGCCAATTAGGAAAGAACTTCTGTTGAACTTGAATTGTCCAATTTCTCACACCTATTGATTTCGGATCGAGCCCAAAACTTGGGCAACAAGATAATATGGTGGGAGGAGTCATTTGGTGAGTTTTGAGGGAAATCCAATCGCTGGATGTATGGAATAAACCAACCACCCCAAGTAGGAAAGAACTGCCGTTGAACTTGAATTGTCCAATTTTTCACACTTATAGATTTCGGATCGAGCCCAAAACTTGGGCAACATCATAATATGGTGGGAGGAGTCATTTGGTGAGTTTTGAGTGAAATCCAATCGCTAGAAGTATGGAATACACCAACCACTCCAGTTAGGAACGAACTGCCGTTGAACTTGAATTGTCCAATTTCTCACACCTATTGATTTCGGATTGAGCCCAAAACTTGGGCAACATCATAATATGGTGGGAGGACTCATTTGGTGAGTTTTGAGTGAAATCCAGTCGCTAGAAGTATGGAATACACAAACCATTCCAATTAGGAACGAATTGCCGTTGAACTTGAATTGTCCAATTTCTCACACCTATTGATTTCGGATCGATCCCAAAACTTGGGCAACAGGATAATATGGTGGGAGGAGTAATTAGGTGAGTTTTGAGTGAAATCCAATCGCTAGAAGTATGGAATACACCAACCACTCCAATTAGTAACGAAGTGCCGTTGAACTTGAATTGTCCAATTTCTCACACCAATTGATTTCGTATCGAGCCCAAAACTTGGGCAACATGGTAATATGGTGGGAGGAGTAATTTGGTGAGCTTTGAGTGAAATCCAATCACTAGAAGTATGGAATACACCAACCACTCCAACTAGGAACGAACTGCCATCGAACTTGAATTGTCCAATTTCTCGCACCTATTGATTTCGGATAGAGCCCCAAACATGGGCAACATCATAATATGGTGGGAGGAGTCATTTGGTGAGTTTTGAGTGAAATCCAATCGCTAGAAGTATGGAATACACCAACCACTCCAATTAGGAACGAACTGCCGTTGAACTTGAATTGTCCAATTTCTCACACCTATTGATTTCGGATCGAGCCCAAAAGTTGGTCAACATGATAATCTGGTGCTAGGAGTCAGTTGGTGAGTTTTGAGTGAAATCCAATCGCTAGATGTATGGAATACACCAACCACTCCAATTAGGAACGAACTGCTGTTGAACTTGAATTGTCCAATTTCTCACACCTATTGATTTCGGATCGAGCCCAAATCTTGGGCAACATGATAATATCGTGGGAGGAGTAATTTGGTGAGTTTTGAGTGAAATCCAATCGCTAGAAGTATGGAATACACCAACCACTCCAATTAGGAACGAACTGCCGTTGAACTTGAATTGTCCAATTTCTCACACCTATTGATTTCGGATCGAGCCCAAAACTAGGGCAACATGATAATCTGGTGTTAGGAGTCATTTGGTGAGTTTTGAGTGAAATCCAAACGCTAGAGGTATGGAATACACCAACCACGCCAATTAGGAAAGAACTTCTGTTGAACTTGAATTGTCCAATTTCTCACACCTATTGATTTCGGATCGAGCCCAAAACTTGGGCAACAAGATAATATGGTGGGAGGAGTCATTTGGTGAGTTTTGAGGGAAATCCAATCGCTGGATGTATGGAATAAACCAACCACCCCAAGTAGGAAAGAACTGCCGTTGAACTTGAATTGTCCAATTTCTCACACTTATAGATTTCGGATCGAGCCCAAAACTTGGGCAACATCATAATATGGTGGGAGGAGTCATTCGGTGAGTTTTGAGTGAAATCCAATCGCTAGAAGTATGGAATACACCAACCACTCCAATTAGGAACGAACTGCCGTTGAACTTGAATTGTCCAATTTCTCACACCTATTGATTTCGGATCGAGCCCAAAACTTGGGCAACATCATAATATGGTGGGAGGACTCATTTGGTGAGTTTTGAGTGAAATCCAGTCGCTAGAAGTATGGAATACACAAACCATTCCAATTAGGAACGAATTGCCGTTGAACTTGAATTGTCCAATTTCTCACACCTATTGATTTCGGATCGATCCCAAAACTTGGGCAACAGGATAATATGGTGGGAGGAGTAATTAGGTGAGTTTTGAGTGAAATCCAATCGCTAGAAGTATGGAATACACCAACCACTCCAATTAGTAACGAAGTGCCGTTGAACTTGAATTGTCCAATTTCTCACACCAATTGATTTCGTATCGAGCCCAAAACTTGGGCAACATGGTAATATGGTGGGAGGAGTAATTTGGTGAGCTTTGAGTGAAATCCAATCACTAGAAGTATGGAATACACCAACCACTCCAACTAGGAACGAACTGCCATCGAACTTGAATTGTCCAATTTCTCGCACCTATTGATTTCGGATAGAGCCCCAAACATGGGCAACATCATAATATGGTGGGAGGAGTCATTTGGTGAGTTTTGAGTGAAATCCAATCGCTAGAAGTATGGAATACACCAACCACTCCAATTAGGAACGAACTGCCGTTGAACTTGAATTGTCCAATTTCTCACACCTATTGATTTCGGATCGAGCCCAAAAGTTGGTCAACATGATAATCTGGTGCTAGGAGTCAGTTGGTGAGTTTTGAGTGAAATCCAATCGCTAGATGTATGGAATACACCAACCACTCCAATTAGGAACGAACTGCTGTTGAACTTGAATTGTCCAATTTCTCACACCTATTGATTTCGGATCGAGCCCAAATCTTGGGCAACATGATAATATCGTGGGAGGAGTAATTTGGTGAGTTTTGAGTGAAATCCAATCGCTAGAAGTATGGAATACACCAACCACTCCAATTAGGAACGAACTGCCGTTGAACTTGAATTGTCCAATTTCTCACACCTATTGATTTCGGATCGAGCCCAAAACTAGGGCAACATGATAATCTGGTGTTAGGAGTCATTTGGTGAGTTTTGAGTGAAATCCAAACGCTAGAGGTATGGAATACACCAACCACGCCAATTAGGAAAGAACTTCTGTTGAACTTGAATTGTCCAATTTCTCACACCTATTGATTTCGGATCGAGCCCAAAACTTGGGCAACAAGATAATATGGTGGGAGGAGTCATTTGGTGAGTTTTGAGGGAAATCCAATCGCTGGATGTATGGAATAAACCAACCACCCCAAGTAGGAAAGAACTGCCGTTGAACTTGAATTGTCCAATTTCTCACACTTATAGATTTCGGATCGAGCCCAAAACTTGGGCAACATCATAATATGGTGGGAGGAGTCATTCGGTGAGTTTTGAGTGAAATCCAATCGCTAGAAGTATGGAATACACCAACCACTCCAGTTAGGAACGAACTGCCGTTGAACTTGAATTGTCCAATTTCTCACACCTATTGATTTCGGATCGAGCCCAAAACTTGGGCAACATCATAATATGGTGGGAGGACTCATTTGGTGAGTTTTGAGTGAAATCCAGTCGCTAGAAGTATGGAATACACAAACCATTCCAATTAGGAACGAATTGCCGTTGAACTTGAATTGTCCAATTTCTCACACCTATTGATTTCGGATCGATCCCAAAACTTGGGCATCAGGATAATATGGTGGGAGGAGTAATTAGGTGAGTTTTGAGTGAAATCCAATCGCTAGAAGTATGGAATACACCAACCACTCCAATTAGGAACGAAGTGCCGTTGAACTTGAATTGTCCAATTTCTCACACCAATTGATTTCGTATCGAGCCCAAAACTTGGGCAACATGGTAATATGGTGGGAGGAGTAATTTGGTGAGCTTTTGTTGAGCCTATTCCTAACAACTAAAATGAGTTATTAAAAATAGAAACTTCAATTCTCGCAAGTGCACGAACCATTTATAGTATAGCTTATGAAATACGAGGTCGATCCCACGGAGAATGGTAACTTGGTTGCAAGTTAAACTACTTAGAATGATGGAAAAACTGAAAACAAAGAAACTAACTAACTAACAATTGGCAAGGTCTAGGACAGAATCCTAGCACCACACACGCACTCGAATGGGGGGTTTTTGTTGTTTAAATGAAAACAAGAGAATGAAATGGAAGTGCTGGAAGTAAACAATGGCAGCAATGAACAAGTTGTGAAACAATGATTGAGAAGTGTTAGAGCCTTGGAATCTACCACTAGTCTTCCTATCCAAGTTATGAATGCATAGAAATTGACTCAAGCTTCATTAACAATAGATTATCGCATACAAGCCTATGGTATCTAGGTGCAGGATGCATGATTCTCCTAAGGCATGTAATTGTGCATGGTATCTACACAACACGTGATCTCTAATATGCAACCTAAGCATGGTATCTACTTAGAATAAAGCATATAAGAGTCATTAAGTTCCTTGAGAATATGATAATCACACAAGCCCTAGAACATGGTATCTGTCCTAGTCAACCTATGGTTATTAACCCCTTGAATGATTCTTAGGCCATTCATGTGTTGCTTGTGAAAGGAGAGTAGAATTGGTGAATCTAAACCCCTTCCCAACCTGTGCTAGATGCATAAAATCCTAGTTAGCTACTCCAAGAAAACATACATCAAGCACATAATAAGCTGGAGATTAACAACTTGATAATGAAAGCAAGGAAATCAATTAACTATGAAATCATCCATAACATTGAATATTCATGACTAGGGCTTCATCCTAAGCCCTAACAAAATGGATTAGTTAAACATAATTATGAATACAGAAGATAAGAAATACATAGGTAGAATAAAGAGAATAGAAGAACTAGCTGGTGGCAGCAAGGTAGTTTCCAGGACAGCTCCCAGCTCTCCCTCCTTTGCAGCTAGCTCTCTCTCTCTCTTTGTGGTGAATCTGAATGTGTGTATGGAAGTAATGGATGAAGTGAATTGTGTCTGGGATGTGGAATGGAAGTGGTATTTATAGGGAGAAGGAAAGGGGAATTCTGAATTGAATATGACTAATGCATACAACACTTGTATTTAGATAATCAGAATTGGTTGCTGCACTAATAAATCCCACCAGCAGCCATAGGTCATCTTCATGTCAGCATGATCAAGCATCCATCCAGAAACCAATAGCTCATGCCTAGCTCACCATGACCAAGCATCCATCAGCTCATCCTCATGTCAGCATGATGTGTATTTTGATGGGCTCACGGATTGGGTTTGGCTGAATCCAAATATGACTTTAAGATATCCATTTTGAAGTTCAGAATGTCTCTGATCCAACCACACAAGTATTGGCCCAATCCAAGCTCGGATGAAGAAGATAAGTCCGAAATGAACTTCTAACTCAATATCCAGTTTTTGCACGTTTTGCACCATTTTGCTTCAAAAGCAATCTCTTGCTGCCTTCAACCTATAGAACACACAAACATAGGTAAGTGACTTGAAATAAAGAGAAACTAAACAAAATTACTAAGTAACGAAGGCATGCAAATGTGTGAAATTATGAACTTATCAAATACCCCCAAACTTAGACTTTGCTAGTCCTCGAGCAAACAAAATAAAACTACAACTTAGAAAACAGAAAATAAGCAGCTAGCCTTCCAAACAATATCCTCAAAGAATCACCAAAGTATATGGTTCCAAAGAAACACAACAATCACAATCTAAGTTCCACACATGATTCAAGAGTGTGCAAAGCTTACAATGACATCCTTAAGTGTAGTGTGTGAATGCCAAATCAGAACAACACCTGCAACTCAAATAAGTACATGCGCACACACTTAAAGCACAATCAAGAATTTCGAGCCCCATAAGCTCATTATGAAATCAGCTCTCCACAGTAATACCACACATTACCAAGGATCAAAAGGACTTTACAAGGGTTGTAATGAGGCTTAGGGTAGTGGTTGAATGAAAGAGGAGACATGGAGATATAACAATATTTTGAGCACAACTAAAGCATAGGTAAAAGCATGAGAGATTACTGAACTTTGTAACAAGCAAGGAACACATACATGAGCAGATTTTCAACATAATTTCAGCACCTTCAAATGTGTTATTTGGCCTAATTTTGTGGCTCTTTACCCTAGATCACCATGATCTTTCCTTATAACACCCTAGGGCCGTGACTACATTGGTCACACTTCATTACCTCTTTTGATTAGTTAACAATACCCCAAAACTTATTTCTTTTCAACACTTGGGTTACAGCACTAATGACTCACTTTTGCTCCAAAAACCTTGCAATCTTTATGACTCTCCTTTAAAGATAGCTTTAATTGCTCAAAGAATAGGTAAAGATAAGAAACAGAGATTTATTATGGTAGAAATGGTTTACACAAAGAAAGGCTTAACGTAGGCTCAAATGGATTGACTAGGGATGAATACATGTAGAGGGATGGTTAGAAAGGCTCAAACGATTTAAACATGGCCTAAATCACTTCCTAAGCATTGTATGGCAACAGAATGTCTCAAGAGATATTCAAATAAGTTCTAGAGCATGAAACCAAGATCATGAAATAAGCAGAATTGCATAACATCTCCAAGTAGCAAGAAATTGGACTAACTTGGCAAAGTGCTCAATAAGTGCAAGGATGGCATGCAAGACAAAGTTCACTCAGAATCACACATAGGCCTTAAACAATGACTATCAATTTCTGAAAAAACCATATTAGTATTAAATCCAAGTCTTATCATAGGTGTTTGGAAGGATAACGAAACAACACACAAAATCCTGCGTTATTAGACACTAGACACACTTAAAAAATTTAAAATTTGACAATAAAACAACATAACTGAATCCTTCCCCCCAAACTTAAATGAAACATTGTCCTCAATGTTTAGAGTATAAGAACAAGCAATGCCTCATAAATGAAAGGAAAGAAGATAAGGAAAAGACATAACCAAATGTTAGAGTTCAGAAAACAACTCCCCTTTGAAGCGATTAGGACGCAAGCAAGCTCCTTGCACGTTCTATCTTCTCCTCATCACCTTGGGTTGCCTCCCAAGAAGCGCTAAGTTTTATGTCTTCAGCCGGACGTCCAAACTTTGGTGAGCTTCAAGAGAGTGGTGGAGGCTCCTTGAGTGCTTGAGACTCAATATTGGCATCAAAGTTGGCATCAAAGTAAGGTTTCAACCGATGTCCGTTCACCTTGAAGGTGCTGCCATCCTTAATATTTTGAATCTCCACTGCGCCGTGATCAAACACATTAGTAATAACAAAAGGGCCAATCCACCGAGAACGAAGCTTACCTGGGAAGAGCTTAAGGCGTGAATTGAATAAGAGAACCTTCTGCCCTTCCTCAAACGTCTTCCTAAGAATCTTCTTGTCATGATACTGCTTTGTTTTCTCCTTATAAAGCTTAGCGTTCTCATACGCCTCATGTCGCAACTCCTCCAACTCATTGAGTTGAAGCCTCCTCTTTTCACCAGCAGCTTTCATGTCAAAATTGAATGCCTTGATCGCCCAATAAGCCCTGTGCTCAAGCTCCACTGGTAAGTGACAAGGTTTACCAAAAACAAGTCTATATGGAGACATACCTATGGGGGTCTTATAAGCTGTCCTATAAGCCCACAATGCATCCTCCAAACGCATGTACCAATCCTTCCTTGTGGTGTTCACTGTCTTCTCAAGTATGTGCTTAATCTCCCTATTGCTTATCTCAACCTGCCCACTAGTTTGAGGATGGTAGGGTGTTGCCACCTTATGCTTGATTCCATACTTCTTCAAGAGTGCTGCAAAAGCTTGGTTAACAAAATGGGAGCCACCATCACTAATGATTGCTCTTGGTGTGCCAAACCTTGTAAAAATATTTCCTCTGAGAAAACTGATCACAATCTTAGCATCATTAGTTCTAGTGGCAATGGCTTCCACCCATTTGGAAACATAATCGACAGCAACTAATATATATTCAAATCCATAAGAAGTAGGAAAAGGGCCCATGAAATCAATTCCCCAAACATCAAATATATCAATGACTAAGATATTAGTGAGAGGCATCTGATTTCTAGCATGCAAATTACCCATCCGTTGGCATCTATCACATGAAGCACAAAATGTATAAGCATCCTTAAAAAGGGTAGGCCAAAAGAAACCTGATTGTAGCACTTTGTTGGCAGTCTTCTTTGCTCCAAAATGGCCTCCGCATGCATGGGAGTGACAAAACTCTAGAATGCTCTTAAAATCACCTTCAGGCACACACCTTCGAATTACTTGGTCCGGACAATGCTTGAATAGGTATGGATCATCCCAAAAGTAGTATCTTGCTTGCTTCCTAAGCTTGTCACGTTGGAATGTAGATAACCCTGTAGGGAGTTCGTTAGTGCATAAGTAGTTAACAATATCAGCAAACCAAGGCAATGGATTAAGAGAATTCAAAGCACAAATAGAGAAGAGTTGCTCATCAGGGAAGCTTTCACGCAATGGCAGTGAATCCTCCTCTTCATTAGATACATGCACCAATCTACTCAAGTGATCAGCCACCACATTCTCACTTCCTTTCTTATCTTTTATCTCCAAGTCAAACTCTTGCAACAAGAGGATCCATCTAATGAGGCGTGGCTTGGCATCCTTTTTAGCTAACAAGTATTTCAATGCTGCATGATCAGTGTAAACAATGACCTTGTTAGTAATCAAATAAGATCTGAACTTCTCTAAAGCAAATATGACAGCTAATAACTCCTTCTCTGTGGTGGAATAGTTGAGTTGGGCATCGTTGAGGGTTCTACTAGCATAGTAGATGGCATGTGGCTTCTTATCAACTCGCTGCCCCAAAACAGCTCCAACAGCATAATCTGAGGCGTCACACATCAGTTCAAAAGGCAAGCTCCAATCCGGTGGCATAATGATTGGGGCAGTTGTGAGCATCATTTTCAAAGCATTGAAAGCATTCTCACAGTTTTGATCAAACACAAAATCCATGTCCTTGGCAAGGAGATTGCACAAAGGCCTTGCAATCTTAGAAAAATCTTTAATGAAACGCCTATAGAAACCTGCATGGCCAAGGAAAGAACGTACTTCTTTGACAGAAGTAGGTGAGGGCATAGAAGCAATCAAATCAATCTTAGCTTTATCTACCTCAATTCCATTACTAGAGATGACATGACCAAGAACTATGCCTTGGTTAACCATAAAATGACATTTTTCCCAATTAAGCACAAGGTTATTTTGTTCACATCTAGCCAACACCTTAGATAAGTTATGCAAACATTGATCAAAAGAATCACCAAAGACAGAGAAGTCATCCATGAATACCTCAATAAACCTTTCTACCATGTCAGAGAAAATGCTCATCATGCACCTTTGGAAAGTGGCTGGGGCGTTGCAAAGACCAAAGGGCATCCTCCTATAAGCAAAAGTACCAAAGGGACATGTGAAGGTTGTCTTCTCTTGATCTTCTGGGGCTATGGCGATTTGGTTGTAACCTGAATATCCATCAAGGAAGCAATAGTGGCTATGGCCAGCCAATCTCTCAAGCATTTGATCAATAAATGGAAGAGGGAAGTGATCCTTGCTTGTTGCTGTGTTGAGTTTCCTATAATCAATGCAAACTCTCCAGCCCGTGGTCATCCGTGTTGGTACAAGCTCGTTTGCTTCATTCTTCACCACTGTGATACCTGATTTCTTGGGGACAACTTGTATTGGGCTCACCCATTTACTGTCAGAAATAGGGTAAATAATACCAACATCTAAAAGCTTCATTACCTCTTTCCTTACCACCTCCTTCATGTTTGGATTGAGACGTCTTTGGGCATCCCTCTTAGGCACTGCATTGTCCTCCAATAGTATCCTATGCATGCACGATGTTGGGCTTATGCCTTTGATATCTGCAATGCTCCATCCAATCGCAGTTTTGTGCTCTTTTAGAACCCTCAAAAGCTTCTTCTCATCATTTGGTTCGAGGTGTGAGGCAATGATAACAGGTAGAGTCTCACTCTCACCTAAATAAGCATATTTAAGGTGTGTTGGCAATTGCTTTAATTCCAACTCCGGTGCCTGCACAATAGAAGGTAAAACCTTATTAGTAGGTGCGGGTAAAGATTCAAATTGGTTTGCATACCTCTTTCCCACTTCTATGTAGCTATCCATGCTGCAAACAAGCTCAAGAAGTAAAGGAGAGATCACAGCCTCTAATCTGTCCACTTCTTCTTTCCTTATGCTTTGTGTGATGCATGCTTCAATAGGCTCCAAATAACTCATTGGCAGTGCTTCTTTCACCATATTATCAATTGCATCAAGCTGGAAAACTTCATGCTCATCACTTGGAAACTTGGAGGCTTCAAACACTTTGAATGCTATTGTCTCATCAAACACGTTCATAGTCAATGTACCCTTCTTCACATCAATAATTGCACCGGCAGTTGCCATGAATGGACGACCAAGAATGAGTGGTAACTGATTGTCATGAATTGGTGCTTCTTCCATTTCCAACACCAAGAAATCAGCTGGCAAAATCAGCTCTTCTACTTTCACCAAAACATCTTCTAGAATGCCCCTAGGGTACCTGATAGTTCTATCTGCCAATTGAATGCTCACAGATGTGGCTTGCAACTCACCAAGGTTAAGTTTCTCATAAACATGATATGGCATAAGGTTAATGGATGCACCAAGATCAAGCAAAGCTTTTTGAAACTTAAAATCACCAACTATACAAGGTATAGAAAATGAACCTGGATCCTTTAGCTTTGGAGGTAGCTTTCTTTGTAAGACTGCACTAACCTCTTCACTTAATGCAACCTGTTCATGCTCTTTGAATCTCCTCTTGTTAGTGCATAGATCCTTCAAAAATTTTGCATATTTTGGAATCTGAGCAATGGCATTGAGCAATGGGATGTTGATTTGCACTTTCTTGAATATTTCCATTATCTCATCCAAGCCTTGATCTTTCTTTGACTTTGATAACCTGCTGGGAAAGGGTGCAATAGGCCTAAAAGCATTAGATGAAATTGGAACTTGATTAGCATTAGATGATACCTTAGGGCCTGTGCTCTTTCCAAGAGAATTGAGGGGCTGTTTGGTGGAACCTGTGGGCTGCCCTTGTGGTGGCTGAATGATCTCCACGTTTTCTCCATCTTCTTGCTCTTCATTGGCATCTCCAACCTTATTATCAACTTGTTTACCACTTCTCAAGATGTGCACTGCTTTAACTTGCTCATGATGCCTTGGATTCACCTCCGTTTGGCTTGGAAAAGTTCCGGATGCTCTATTGCTCATGGAGGATGCAATCTGCCCAACTTGCACTTCTAGTTTGTTCACTGCATTTTGAAGATTCTGATTGGTTTGCATCTGTTGCCCCATGAACTTCTTGAACATGTCTTGCAATTCTCCCATTTGATCACCCCTTTGCTCTTGTACTTGTTGGGGAGCTTGCTGGAATTGCCTTTGTTGTATTTGAAATCCTGGGGGAGGTCCTTGAGATTGTTGCACATTTGAATTATTGCTCCACCTGAAATTAGGATGATTTCTCCACCCCGGATTGTATGTGTTTGAGTAAGGATCATTCTGAGGATTCCTTCCTTGAAGGGCATTTGCTTGCTCTAGCATGTGCTTTGCAAAAGATTGGTCTTGAACTTCCTCTTTGCTTCCTAGAGGGCCAGTCACTGCCTGTTGAAGCAAAGAACACATAACATCAAGTTTTGCATTAATCTCATTATTAGTACTTACCTCAGAGACCACAGCTTTCATAGGAGCTCCTCTTCCTTTATTGTAGCTCCATTGTTGAGAGTTGGTACTCAAAGATTCAAAGAGAGTAAAAGCCTCATCTGCTGTTTTGTTCATCAGTCCTTCTCCACTTGTTGCATCTACCATCATCCTTTCGGAATCAAGCAAACCTTCATAGAAAGATTGCATTTGCATCCAACTCTCTATATTGTGGTGTGGGCAAGAACTCATCATCTCCTTGTACCTCTCCCAGCATTCATGAAAAGCTTCTCCTTCTCTTTGTGTGAAACCAAGAATTTCCTTTCTAATCTTGTTAGTCTTTTGAGCTGGAAAGAATTTCTGCAAAAACTTATTAGAAAGCTCATCCCAAGTACGAATTGAAGCATTAGGCAAAGAGTATAACCATGACTTAGCCTTATCTTTTAAACTGAATGGGAATAGCCTCATCTTAATCTGCTCATCATCAAGTCCTTGAATTTTGATTGTAGCACATATTTCAAAGAATTGCTTAACATGCATGTAAGGATCCTCAGTGGTATTACCATAATAAGTTGGAAGAAGATGAATCATACCACTTCTAAGCTCAAACCTGTCAATTGTGAGTTGAGGATAGACGATGCACGAAGGTTGATCGGTGACTTTGGGGATGGAAAATTCACGCAGGGGTTTCCTAGGTTGGACAACAAGCGCACCACCTCCTTCATCATTATTGTTGTTGTTTGGAATCTCTGCCATCTTGCTTGAACCTTCAGATTCGTAGCTCTCAGATTCAGCACTTAAAGAACTATAATTCCTCCTCAAACCAACACGTACAGCAAAAGTTCCTGGTGAAATTGGCTCAGAATCAGATTCGGACATATATGCACACACAAGAAACCAATTAGTGCCTTCAAATGGAGATAACAACTAAAAAGAAAAACAGAATACAGAAATAAAAACCAACGAAAACAAAAACAAAAACACTCAAAGTAATCTAACTATAGCACCATCGTTACCGGTTCCCCGGCAACGGCGCCAAAAACTTGTTGAGCCTATTCCTAACAACTAAAATGAGTTATTAAAAATAGAAACTTCAATTCTCGCAAGTGCACGAACCATTTATAGTATAGCTTATGAAATACGAGGTCGATCCCACGGAGAATGGTAACTTGGTTGCAAGTTAAACTACTTAGAATGATGGAAAAACTGAAAACAAAGAAACAAACTAACTAACAATTGGCAAGGTCTAGGACAGAATCCTAGCACCACACACGCACTCGAATGGGGGGTTTTTGTTGTTTAAATGAAAACAAGAGAATGAAATGGAAGTGCTGGAAGTAAACAATGGCAGCAATGAACAAGTTGTGAAACAATGATTGAGAAGTGTTAGAGCCTTGGAATCTACCACTAGTCTTCCTATCCAAGTTATGAATGCATAGAAATTGACTCAAGCTTCATTAACAATAGATTATCGCATACAAGCCTATGGTATCTAGGTGCAGGATGCATGATTCTCCTAAGGCATGTAATTGTGCATGGTATCTACACAACACGTGATCTCTAATATGCAACCTAAGCATGGTATCTACTTAGAATAAAGCATATAAGAGTCATTAAGTTCCTTGAGAATATGATAATCACACAAGCCCTAGAACATGGTATCTGTCCTAGTCAACCTATGGTTATTAACCCCTTGAATGATTCTTAGGCCATTCATGTGTTGCTTGTGAAAGGAGAGTAGAATTGGTGAATCTAAACCCCTTCCCAACCTGTGCTAGATGCATAAAATCCTAGTTAGCTACTCCAAGAAAACATACATCAAGCACATAATAAGCTGGAGATTAACAACTTGATAATGAAAGCAAGGAAATCAATTAACTATGAAATCATCCATAACATTGAATATTCATGACTAGGGCTTCATCCTAAGCCCTAACAAAATGGATTAGTTAAACATAATTATGAATACAGAAGATAAGAAATACATAGGTAGAATAAAGAGAATAGAAGAACTAGCTGGTGGCAGCAAGGTAGTTTCCAGGACAGCTCCCAGCTCTCCCTCCTTTGCAGCTAGCTCTCTCTCTCTCTTTGTGGTGAATCTGAATGTGTGTATGGAAGTAATGGATGAAGTGAATTGTGTCTGGGATGTGGAATGGAAGTGGTATTTATAGGGAGAAGGAAAGGGGAATTCTGAATTGAATATGACTAATGCATACAACACTTGTATTTAGATAATCAGAATTGGTTGCTGCACTAATAAATCCCACCAGCAGCCATAGGTCATCTTCATGTCAGCATGATCAAGCATCCATCCAGAAACCAATAGCTCATGCCTAGCTCACCATGACCAAGCATCCATCAGCTCATCCTCATGTCAGCATGATGTGTATTTTGATGGGCTCACGGATTGGGTTTGGCTGAATCCAAATATGACTTTAAGATATCCATTTTGAAGTTCAGAATGTCTCTGATCCAACCACACAAGTATTGGCCCAATCCAAGCTCGGATGAAGAAGATAAGTCCGAAATGAACTTCTAACTCAATATCCAGTTTTTGCACGTTTTGCACCATTTTGCTTCAAAAGCAATCTCTTGCTGCCTTCAACCTATAGAACACACAAACATAGGTAAGTGACTTGAAATAAAGAGAAACTAAACAAAATTACTAAGTAACGAAGGCATGCAAATGTGTGAAATTATGAACTTATCAGCTTTGAGTGAAATCCAATCACTAGAAGTATGGAATACACCAACCACTCCAACTAGGAACGAACTGCCATCGAACTTGAATTGTCCAATTTCTCTCACCTATTGATTTCGGATAGAGCCCCAAACATGGGCAACATCATAATATGGTGGGAGGAGTCATTTGGTGAGTTTTGAGTGAAATCCAATCGTTAGAAGTATGGAATACACCAACCACTCCAATTGGGAACGAACTGCCGTTGAACTTGAATTGTCCAATTTCTAACACCTATTGATTTCGGATCGAGCCCAAAACTTCGGCAATATGATAATATGGTGGGAGGAGTCATTTGGTGAGTTTTGAGGGAAATCCAATCGCTAGAAGTATGGAATACACCAACCACTCCAATTAGGAACGAATTGCCGTTGAACTTGAATTGTCCAATTTATCACACCTATTGATTTCGGATCAAGCCCCAAACTTGGGCAACATCATAATATGGCGGGAGGAGTCATTTCGTGACTTTCGATTGAAATCCAATCGCTAGAAGTATGGAATACACCAACCACTCCAATTAGGAACGAACTGCCGTTGTACTTGAATTGTCTAATTTCTCACACCTATTGATTTCGGATCGAGCCCAAAACTTGGGCAACAAGATAATCTGGTGTTAGGAGTCAGTTGGTGAGTTTTGAGTGAAATCCAATCGCTAGATGTATGGAATACACCAACCACTCCAATTAGGAACGAATGGTCGTTGAACTTGAATTGTCCAATTTATCACACCTATTGATTTCGGATCGAGCCCCAAACTTGGGCATCATCATAATATGGTGGGAGGAGTCATTTGGTGAGTTTTGAGTGAAATCCAATCGCTAGAAGTATGGAATACACCAACCACTCCAGTTAGGAACGAACTGCCGTTGAACTTGAATTGTCCAATTTCTCACACCTATTGATTTCGGATCGAGCCCAAAACTTGGGTAACATCATAATATGGTGGGAGGACTCATTTGGTGAGTTTTGAGTGAAATCCAGTCGCTAGAAGTATGGAATACACAAACCATTCCAATTAGGAACGAATTGCCGTTGAACTTGAATTGTCCAATTTCTCACACCTATTGATTTCGGATCGAGCCCAAAACTAGGGCAACATGGTAATCTGGTGTTAGGAGTCATTTGGTGAGTTTTGAGTGAAATCCAAACGCTAGAGGTATGGAATACACCAACCACGCCAATTAGGAAAGAACTTCTGTTGAACTTGAATTGTCCAATTTCTCACACCTATTGATTTCGGATCGAGCCCAAAACTTGGGCAACAAGATAATATGGTGGGAGGAGTCATTTGGTGAGTTTTGAGGGAAATCCAATCGCTGGATGTATGGAATAAACCAACCACCCCAAGTAGGAAAGAACTGCCGTTGAACTTGAATTGTCCAATTTCTCACACTTATAGATTTAGGATCGAGCCCAAAACTTGGGCAACATCATAATATGGTGGGAGGAGTCATTCGGTGAGTTTTGAGTGAAATCCAATCGCTAGAAGTATGGAATACACCAACCACTCCAGTTAGGAACGAACTGCCGTTGAACTTGAATTGTCCAATTTCTCACACCTATTGATTTCGGATCGAGCCCAAAACTTGGGCAACATCATAATATGGTGGGAGGACTCATTTGGTGAGTTTTGAGTGAAATCCAGTCGCTAGAAGTATGGAATACACAAACCATTCCAATTAGGAACGAATTGCCGTTGAACTTGAATTGTCCAATTTCTCACACCTATTGATTTCGGATCGATCCCAAAACTTGGGCATCAGGATAATATGGTGGGAGGAGTAATCAGGTGAGTTTTGAGTGAAATCCAATCGCTAGAAGTATGGAATACACCAACCACTCCAATTAGGAACGAAGTGCCGTTGAACTTGAATTGTCCAATTTCTCACACCAATTGATTTCGTATCGAGCCCAAAACTTGGGCAACATGGTAATATGGTGGGAGGAGTAATTTGGTGAGCTTTGAGTGAAATCCAATCACTAGAAGTATGGAATACACCAACCACTCCAACTAGGAACGAACTGCCATCGAACTTGAATTGTCCAATTTCTCGCACCTATTGATTTCGGATAGAGCCCCAAACATGGGCAACATCATAATATGGTGGGAGGAGTCATTTGGTGAATTTTGAGTGAAATCCAATCGCTAGAAGTATGGAATACACCAACCACTCCAATTGGGAACGAACTGCCGTTGAACTTGAATTGTCCAATTTCTAACACCTATTGATTTCGGATCGAGCCCAAAACTTCGGCAATATGATAATATGGTGGGAGGAGTCATTTGGTGAGTTTTGAGGGAAATCCAATCGCTAGAAGTATGGAATACACCAACCACTCCAATTAGGAACGAATTGCCGTTGAACTTGAATTGTCCAATTTATCACACCTATTGATTTCGGATCAAGCCCCAAACTTGGGCAACATCATAATATGGCGGGAGGAGTCATTTCGTGACTTTCGATTGAAATCCAATCGCTAGAAGTATGGAATACACCAACCACTCCAATTAGGAACGAACTGCCGTTGTACTTGAATTGTCTAATTTCTCACACCTATTGATTTCGGATCGAGCCCAAAACTTGGGCAACAAGATAATCTGGTGTTAGGAGTCAGTTGGTGAGTTTTGAGTGAAATCCAATCGCTGGATGTATGGAATACACCAACCACTCCAATTAGGAACGAATGGTCGTTGAACTTGAATTGTCCAATTTATCACACCTATTGATTTCGGATCGAGCCCCAAACTTGGGCATCATCATAATATGGTGGGAGGAGTCATTTGGTGAGTTTTGAGTGAAATCCAATCGCTAGAAGTATGGAATACACCAACCACTCCAGTTAGGAACGAACTGCCGTTGAACTTGAATTGTACAATTTCTCACACCTATTGATTTCGGATCGAGCCCAAAACTTGGGCAACATCATAATATGGTGGGAGGACTCATTTGGTGAGTTTTGAGTGAAATCCAGTCGCTAGAAGTATGGAATACACAAACCATTCCAATTAGGAACGAATTGCCGTTGAACTTGAATTGTCCAATTTCTCACACCTATTGATTTCGGATCGAGCCCAAAACTAGGGCAACATGATAATCTGGTGTTAGGAGTCATTTGGTGAGTTTTGAGTGAAATCCAAACGCTAGAGGTATGGAATACACCAACCACGCCAATTAGGAAAGAACTTCTGTTGAACTTGAATTGTCCAATTTCTCACACCTATTGATTTCGGATCGAGCCCAAAACTTGGGCAACAAGATAATATGGTGGGAGGAGTCATTTGGTGAGTTTTGAGGGAAATCCAATCGCTGGATGTATGGAATAAACCAACCACCCCAAGTAGGAAAGAACTGCCGTTGAACTTGAATTGTCCAATTTCTCACACTTATAGATTTCGGATCGAGCCCAAAACTTGGGCAACATCATAATATGGTGGGAGGAGTCATTCGGTGAGTTTTGAGTGAAATCCAATCGCTAGAAGTATGGAATACACCAACCACTCCAGTTAGGAACGAACTGCCGTTGAACTTGAATTGTCCAATTTCTCACACCTATTGATTTCGGATCGAGCCCAAAACTTGGGCAACATCATAATATGGTGGGAGGACTCATTTGGTGAGTTTTGAGTGAAATCCAGTCGCTAGAAGTATGGAATACACAAACCATTCCAATTAGGAACGAATTGCCGTTGAACTTGAATTGTCCAATTTCTCACACCTATTGATTTCGGATCGATCCCAAAACTTGGGCATCAGGATAATATGGTGGGAGGAGTAATTAGGTGAGTTTTGAGTGAAATCCAATCGCTAGAAGTATGGAATACACCAACCACTCCAATTAGGAACGAAGTGCCGTTGAACTTGAATTGTCCAATTTCTCACACCAATTGATTTCGTATCGAGCCCAAAACTTGGGCAACATGGTAATATGGTGGGAGGAGTAATTTGGTGAGCTTTGAGTGAAATCCAATCACTAGAAGTATGGAATACACCAACCACTCCAACTAGGAACGAACTGCCATCGAACTTGAATTGTCCAATTTCTCGCACCTATTGATTTCGGATAGAGCCCCAAACATGGGCAACATCATAATATGGTGGGAGGAGTCATTTGGTGAGTTTTGAGTGAAATCCAATCGCTAGAAGTATGGAATACACCAACCACTCCAATTGGGAACGAACTGCCGTTGAACTTGAATTGTCCAATTTCTAACACCTATTGATTTCGGATCGAGCCCAAAACTTCGGCAATATGATAATATGGTGGGAGGAGTCATTTGGTGAGTTTTGAGGGAAATCCAATCGCTAGAAGTATGGAATACACCAACCACTCGAATTAGGAACGAATTGCCGTTGAACTTGAATTGTCCAATTTATCACACCTATTGATTTCGGATCAAGCCCCAAACTTGGGCAACATCATAATATGGCGGGAGGAGTCATTTCGTGAGTTTCGATTGAAATCCAATCGCTAGAAGTATGGAATACACAAACCACTCCAATTAGGAACGAACTGCCGTTGTACTTGAATTGTCTAATTTCTCACACCTATTGATTTCGGATCGAGCCCAAAACTTGGGCAACAAGATAATCTGGTGTTAGGAGTCAGTTGGTGAGTTTTGAGTGAAATCCAATCGCTAGATGTATGGAATACACCAACCACTCCAATTAGGAACGAATGGTCGTTGAACTTGAATTGTCCAATTTATCACACCTATTGATTTCGGATCGAGCCCCAAACTTGGGCATCATCATAATATGGTGGGAGGAGTCATTTGGTGAGTTTTGAGTGAAATCCAATCGCTAGAAGTATGGAATACACCAACCACTCCAGTTAGGAACGAACTGCCGTTGAACTTGAATTGTCCAATTTGTCACACATATTGATTTCGGATCGAGCCCAAAACTTGGGCAACATCATAATATGGTGGGAGGACTCATTTGGTGAGTTTTGAGTGAAATCCAGTCGCTAGAAGTATGGAATACACAAACCATTCCAATTAGGAACGAATTGCCGTTGAACTTGAATTGTCCAATTTCTCACACCTATTGATTTCGGATCGATCCCAAAACTTGGGCAACAGGATAATATGGTGGGAGGAGTAATTAGGTGAGTTTTGAGTGAAATCCAATCGCTAGAAGTATGGAATACACCAACCACTCCAATTAGGAACGAAGTGCCGTTGAACTTGAATTGTCCAATTTCTCACACCAATTGATTTCGTATCGAGCCCAAAACTTGGGCAACATGGTAATATCGTGGGAGGAGTAATTTGGTGAGCTTTGAGTGAAATCCAATCACTAGAAGTATGGAATACACCAACCACTCCAACTAGGAACGAACTGCCATCGAACTTGAATTGTCCAATTTCTCGCACCTATTGATTTCGGATAGAGCCCCAAACATGGGCAACATCATAATATGGTGGGAGGAGTCATTTGGTGAGTTTTGAGTGAAATCCAATCGCTAGAAGTATGGAATACACCAACCACTCCAATTAGGAACGAACTGCCGTTGAACTTGAATTGTCCAATTTCTCACACCTATTGATTTCGGATCGAGCCCAAATCTTGGGCAACATGATAATATCGTGGGAGGAGTAATTTGGTGAGTTTTGAGTGAAATCCAATGGCTAGAAGTATGGAATACACCAACCACTCCAATTAGGAACGAACTGCCGTTGAACTTGAATTGTCCAATTTCTCACACCTATTGATTTCGGATCGAGCCCAAAACTATGGCAACATGATAATCTGGTGTTAGGAGTCGTTTGGTGAGTTTTGAGTGAAATCCAAACGCTAGAGGTATGGAATACACCAACCACGCCAATTAGGAAAGAACTTCTGTTGAACTTGAATTGTCCAATTTCTCTCACCTATTGATTTCGGATCGAGCCCAAAACTTGGGCAACAAGATAATATGGTGGGAGGAGTCATTTGGTGAGTTTTGAGGGAAATCCAATCGCTGGATGTATGGAATAAACCAACCACCCCAAGTAGGAAAGAACTGACGTTGAACTTGAATTGTCCAATTTCTCACACTTATAGATTTCGGATCGAGCCCAAAACTTGGGCAACATCATAATATGGTGGGAGGAGTCATTCGGTGAGTTTTGAGTGAAATCCAATCGCTAGAAGTATGGAATACACCAACCACTCCAGTTAGGAACGAACTGCCGTTGAACTTGAATTGTCCAATTTCTCACACCTATTGATTTCGGATCGACCCCAAAAGTTGGTCAACATGATAATCTGGTGCTAGGAGTCAGTTGGTGAGTTTTGAGTGAAATCCAATCGCTAGATGTATGGAATACACCAACCACTCCAATTAGGAACGAACTGCTGTTGAACTTGAATTGTCCAATTTCTCACACCTATTGATTTCGGATCGAGCCCAAATCTTGGGCAACATGATAATATCGTGGGAGGAGTAATTTGGTGAGTTTTGAGTGAAATCCAATCGCTAGAAGTATGGAATACACCAACCACTCCAATTAGGAACGAACTGCCGTTGAACCTGAATTGTCCAATTTCTCACACCTATTGATTTCGGATCGAGCCCAAAACTAGGGCAACATGATAATCTGGTGTTAGGAGTCATTTGGTGAGTTTTGAGTGAAATCCAAACGCTAGAGGTATGGAATACACCAACCACGCCAATTAGGAAAGAACTTCTGTTGAACTTGAATTGTCCAATTTCTCACACCTATTGATTTCGGATCGAGCCCAAAACTTGGGCAACAAGATAATATGGTGGGAGGAGTCATTTGGTGAGTTTTGAGGGAAATCCAATCGCTGGATGTATGGAATAAACCAACCACCCCAAGTAGGAAAGAACTGCCGTTGAACTTGAATTGTCCAATTTCTCACACTTATAGATTTCGGATCGAGCCCAAAACTTGGGCAACATCATAATATGGTGGGAGGAGTCATTCGGTGAGTTTTGAGTGAAATCCAATCGCTAGAAGTATGGAATACACCAACCACTCCAGTTAGGAACGAACTGCCGTTGAACTTGAATTGTCCAATTTCTCACACCTATTGATTTCGGATCGAGCCCAAAACTTGGGCAACATCATAATATGGTGGGAGGACTCATTTGGTGAGTTTTGAGTGAAATCCAGTCGCTAGAAGTATGGAATACACAAACCATTCCAATTAGGAACGAATTGCCGTTGAACTTGAATTGTCCAATTTCTCACACCTACTGATTTCGGATCGATCCCAAAACTTGGGCAACAGGATAATATGGTGGGAGGAGTAATTAGGTGAGTTTTGAGTGAAATCCAATCGCTAGAAGTATGGAATACACCAACCACTCCAATTAGGAACGAAGTGCCGTTGAACTTGAATTTTCCAATTTCTCACACCAATTGATTTCGTATCGAGCCCAAAACTTGGGCAACATGGTAATATGGTGGGAGGAGTAATTTGGTGAGCTTTGAGTGAACTCCAATCACTAGAAGTATGGAATACACCAACCACTCCAACTAGGAACGAACTGCCACCGAACTTGAATTGTCCAATTTCTCGCACCTATTGATTTCGGATAGAGCCCCAAACATGGGCAACATCATAATATGGTGGGAGGAGTCATTTGGTGAGTTTTGAGTGAAATCCAATCCCTAGAAGTATGGAATACACCAACCACTCCAATTAGGAACGAACTGCCGTTGAACTTGAATTGTCCAATTTCTCACACCTATTGATTTCGGATTGAGCCCAAAAGTTGGGCAACATGATAATCTGGTGCTAGGAGTCAGTTGGTGAGTTTTGAGTGAAATCCAATCGCTAGATGTATGGAATACACCAACCACTCCAATTAGGAACGAACTGCTGTTGAACTTGAATTGTCCAATTTCTCACACCTATTGATTTCGGATCGAGCCCAAATCTTGGGCAACATGATAATATCGTGGGAGGAGTAATTTGGTGAGTTTTGATTGAAATCCAATCGCTAGAAGTATGGAATACACCAACCACTCCAATTAGGAACGAACTGCCGTTGAACTTGAATTGTCCAATTTCTCACACCTATTGATTTCGGATCGAGCCCAAAACTATGGCAACACGATAATCTGGTGTTAGGAGTCGTTTGGTGAGTTTTGAGTGAAATCCAAACGCTAGAGGTATGGAATACACCAACCACGCCAATTAGGAAAGAACTTCTGTTGAACTTGAATTGTCCAATTTCTCACACCTATTGATTTCGGATCGAGCCCAAAACTTGGGCAACAAGATAATATTGTGGGAGGAGTCATTTGGTGAGTTTTGAGGGAAATCCAATCGCTGGATGTATGGAATAAACCAACCACCCCAAGTAGGAAAGAACTGCCGTTGAACTTGAATTGTCCAATTTCTCACACTTATAGATTTCGGATCGAGCCCAAAACTTGGGCAACATCATAATATGGTGGGAGGAGTCATTCGGTGAGTTTTGAGTGAAATCCAATCGCTAGAAGTATGGAATACACCAACCACTCCAGTTAGGAACGAACTGCCGTTGAACTTGAATTGTCCAATTTCTCACACCTATTGATTTCGGATCGAGCCCAAAAGTTGGTCAACATGATAATCTGGTGCTAGGAGTCAGTTGGTGAGTTTTGAGTGAAATCCAATCGCTAGATGTATGGAATACACCAACCACTCCAATTAGGAACGAACTGCTGTTGAACTTGAATTGTCCAATTTCTCACACCTATTGATTTCGGATCGAGCCCAAATCTTGGGCAACATGATAATATCGTGGGAGGAGTAATTTGGTGAGTTTTGAGTGAAATCCAATCGCTAGAAGTATGGAATACACCAACCACTCCAATTAGGAACGAACTGCCGTTGAACCTGAATTGTCCAATTTCTCACACCTATTGATTTCGGATCGAGCCCAAAACTAGGGCAACATGATAATCTGGTGTTAGGAGTCATTTGGTGAGTTTTGAGTGAAATCCAAACGCTAGAGGTATGGAATACACCAACCACGCCAATTAGGAAAGAACTTCTGTTGAACTTGAATTGTCCAATTTCTCACACCTATTGATTTCGGATCGAGCCCAAAACTTGGGCAACAAGATAATATGGTGGGAGGAGTCATTTGGTGAGTTTTGAGGGAAATCCAATCGCTGGATGTATGGAATAAACCAACCACCCCAAGTAGGAAAGAACTGCCGTTGAACTTGAATTGTCCAATTTCTCACACTTATAGATTTCGGATCGAGCCCAAAACTTGGGCAACATCATAATATGGTGGGAGGAGTCATTTGGCGAGTTTTGAGTGAAATCCAATCGCTAGAAGTATGGAATACACCAACCACTCCAATTAGGAACGAAGTGCCGTTGAACTTGAATTGTCCAATTTCTCACACCAATTGATTTCGTATCGAGCCCAAAACTTGGGCAACATGGTAATATGGTGGGAGGAGTAATTTGGTGAGCTTTGAGTGAAATCCAATCACTAGAAGTATGGAATACACCAACCACTCCAACTAGGAACGAACTGCCATCGAACTTGAATTGTCCAATTTCTCGCACCTATTGATTTCGGATAGAGCCCCAAGCATGGGCAACATCATAATATGGTGGGAGGAGTCATTTGGTGAGTTTTGAGTGAAATCCAATCGCTAGAAGTATGGAATACACCAACCACTCCAATTGGGAACGAACTGCCGTTGAACTTGAATTGTCCAATTTCTAACACCTATTGATTTCGGATCGAGCCCAAAACTTTGGCAATATGATAATATGGTGGGAGGAGTCATTTGGTGAGTTTTGAGGGAAATCCAATCGCTAGAAGTATGGAATACACCAACCACTCCAATTAGGAACGAATTGCCGTTGAACTTGAATTGTCCAATTTATCACACCTATTGATTTCGGATCGATCCCAAAACTTGGGCAACATCATAATATGGCGGGAGGAGTCATTTCGTGAGTTTCGATTGAAATCCAATCGCTAGAAGTATGGAATACACCAACCACTCCAATTAGGAACGAAGTGCCGTTGAACTTGAATTGTCCAATTTCTCACACCAATTGATTTCGTATCGAGCCCAAAACTTGGGCAACATGGTAATATGGTGGGAGGAGTAATTTGGTGAGCTTTGAGTGAAATCCAATCACTAGAAGTAGGGAATACACCAACCACTCCAACTAGGAACGAACTGCCATCGAACTTGAATTGTCCAATTTCTCGCACCTATTGATTTCGGATAGAGCCCCAAACATGGGCAACATCATAATATGGTGGGAGGAGTCATTTGGTGAGTTTTGAGTGAAATCCAATCGCTAGAAGTATGGAATACACCAACCACTCCAATTGGGAACGAACTGCCGTTGAACTTGAATTGTCCAATTTCTAACACCTATTGATTTCGGATCGAGCCCAAAACTTCGGCAATATGATAATATGGTGGGAGGAGTCATTTGGTGAGTTTTGAGGGAAATCCAATCGCTAGAAGTATGGAATACACCAACCACTCCAATTAGGAACGAATTGCCGTTGAACTTGAATTGTCCAATTTATCACACCTATTGATTTCGGATCAAGCCCCAAACTTGGGCAACATCATAATATGGCGGGAGGAGTCTTTTCGTGAGTTTCGATTGAAATCCAATCGCTAGAAGTATGGAATACACCAACCACTCCAATTAGGAACGAACTGCCGTTGTACTTGAATTGTCTAATTTCTCACACCTATTGATTTCGGATCGAGCCCCAAACTTGGGCAACAAGATAATCTGGTGTTAGGAGTCAGTTGGTGAGTTTTGAGTGAAATCCAATCGCTAGATGTATGGAATACACCAACCACTCCAATTAGGAACGAATGGTCGTTGAACTTGAATTGTCCAATTTATCACACCTATTGATTTCGGATCGAGCCCCAAACTTGGGCATCATCATAATATGGTGAGAGGAGTCATTTGGTGAGTTTTGAGTGAAATCCAATCGCTAGAAGTATGGAATACACCAACCACTCCAGTTAGGAACGAACTGCCGTTGAACTTGAATTGTCCAATTTCTCACACCTATTGATTTCGGATCGAGCCCAAAACTTGGGCAACATCATAATATGGTGGGAGGACTCATTTGGTGAGTTTTGAGTGAAATCCAGTCGCTAGAAGTATGGAATACACAAACCATTCCAATTAGGAACGAATTGCCGTTGAACTTGAATTGTCCAATTTCTCACACCTATTGATTTCGGATCGATCCCAAAACTTGGGCAACAGGATAATATGGTGGGAGGAGTAATTAGGTGAGTTTTGAGTGAAATCCAATCGCTAGAAGTATGGAATACACCAACCACTCCAATTAGGAACGAAGTGCCGTTGAACTTGAATTGTCCAATTTCTCACACCAATTGATTTCGTATCGAGCCCAAAACTTGGGCAACATGGTAATATGGTGGGAGGAGTAATTTGGTGAGCTTTGAGTGAAATCCAATCACTAGAGAGAGAGAGAGAGAGAGAGAGAGAGAGAGAAAATTGGGGTTTTACTTCGAGCTTGAAATTTTCATTTTCGTTATCTCCAAACAGCAATTAGGGTTTTACTTCGAGCTTGAAATTTTTACAGTAGAAAAAACAACGAGAATGAAACGAAGGAATACTGAACGTTTGCGTTTGATAGAACCCTAAATCAATCATACCCACATCTTCGATCGTGAATCAAATAAAACAAAAAATGAGAGAACGAGGCAACACAATAAGCAATGAAGAATTAGAAAGAGAGTAACTAGCTCACCTGGTTTCGTGACGCCGCCGAGTCGGAGAGAATGAGAGAGAGAGAGAAAATTGGAATTAGAAAGAGGAAGAAGAAAGAGAAAGAAGAAGAAAGAGAGAGAGAGAGAGAGAGAGAGAGAGAGAGAGAGAGAAAAAAAATAAAAGAGAGAAGCTGCGGCGGATTGAAAAGATAAAGGAGAGAGGAAGGAAAGAAAAGGTGGTTTTAGGGTTAGGTGTTGGTTGATGGGCTTTTGTTGTTGGGCTTGGCTAAGGTTAGATGTTAGTAGTTGGGTTTGGGAAGTGAGAAAAATTCTGGGCTTAGTGGTTGGGCCACCAAAAAATATATATTAAATACTGGACCGGTCCGGTCCGGTGCTATTTTGTGTAAAACAGGAACTGGAATCGGTTTGAACCGGTCCGGTCCGGTTCGGTCCGATTTTGTTGACTTTTTAGTCAACTCAGTTTTTTCCGGTTTTTTTTCATCCGATTTGGTTCGGTTTTCCGGTTTCCCGGTTTATATGCCCACCCCTACCCCAAGGGGGGGAGCTCTCAAATACTTCTCTAGAGAATTTGAGGGAGAGAAGGGAAGGGAGCTCTAGAGAAGTGTTTGAGAGCTCTCCCCCTTGGGGTGTGTTTACAAGCTTAGAGAACCTCCCTATTTATAGGCCTAAGGAAGTGAAAAATCTGAATTCAATATGGCTAATGCATACAACACTTGTTTTATAAAATCTAAAATGGTTGATGCACTTCACCAATAAATCCCACCAGCAGCCCTAGCTCATCTTCATGTCACCATGACCAAGCTTCCAACCAGCTCAATAGCTCATGCCTAGCTCACCATGACCAAGCTTCCAACCAGAAACAATAGCTCATCCTGAGGTCAGCATGACCAGCAACTTCAAGGGCTTACGAATTGGGCTTCCCTTAAGCAAATTAAGACTTTAAGCACTCAAACGTGAAGTTCAGAATGTCTTCTTTCCAGCCATATATCATTTGGGCCAATCCAAGGTCGGAGGAGGAAGGTAAGGCCAAAACAAACTGCTAACTCATTTTGCGCGCTGATAAAATCCATCCTGAGCATGGCTCTGTGTTTGCTAGGTAATAGACTCCATATTTATCCAATGGGGTTGAATTTTGGATATGTTATAGTACACACTCATTGGAACAACTTTCATGAAGAATTCTGCCTCATCTGAGCTGTGTAGGTTGCTGAAACAAAGCTTGCAATATGACCTAGGAAACTGGACTGGCAGGGGACTGTAGCCAAAATGAGTTTGTCTTTTAAGCTCTTCATCCATTCATCCAAATTAGGCCTTAACATGCTTGAATTGCATGAATTATGCTCTCTTGCTCTATTTGCCTACAAAACACACAAAGGGAGGCAAATAACATAGAAATCTAGGAAACTAAGCAAAAGAAGTAAGTAAATTTGGGCATGTATATGTATGAAATTATGAGCTTAACAACCATCCAAACTTGGGCAACATCATAATATGGTGGGAGGAGTCATTTGGTGAGTTGTGAGTGAAATCCAATCGCTAGAAGTATGGAATACACCAACCACTCCAATTAGGAACGAACTGCCGTTGAACTTGAATTGTCCAATTTCTCACACCTATTGATTTCATATCGAGCCCAAAACTTGGGCAACATCATAATATGGCGGGAGTAGTCATTTGGTGAATTTTGAGTGAAATCCAATCACTAGAAGTATGGAATACACCAACCACTCCAATTAGGAACGAACTGCCGTTGAACTTGAATTGTCCAATTTCTCACATCTATTGATTTCGGGTTGAGCCCAAAACTATGGCAACTTCATAATATGGTGGGAGGAGTCATTTGGTGAGTTTTGAGTGAAATCGAATCGCTAGAAGTATGGAATACAGCAACCACTCCAATTAGGAAGGAACTGCCTTTGAACTTGAATTGTCCAATTTCACACACCTATTGATTTCAGATCGAGCCCAAAACTTAGGCAACATGATAATATGGTGTTAGGAGTCGTTTGGTGAGTTTTGAGTGAAATCCAATCGCTAGAAGTATAGAATACAGCAACCACTCCAATTTGGAATGAACTGCCGTTGAACTTGAATTGTCCAATTTCTCACACCTATTGATTTCAGATTGAGCCCAAAACTTGGGCAACATCATAGTAGGGTGGGAGGAGTCATTTGGTGAGTTTTGAGTGAAATCGAATCGCTAGAAGTAGGGAATGCACCAACCACTCCAATTAGGAACGAACTGCCATCGAACTTGAATTGTCCAATTTCTCACACCTAATGAATTCGGATCGAGCCCAAAACATGGGCAACATCATAATATTGTGGGAGGAGTCATTTGGTGAGTTTTGAGTGAAATCCAAACGCTAGAAGTATGGAATACACCAACCACTCCAATTAGGAACGAACTGCCGTTGAACTTCAATTGTCCAGTTTCTTTCACCTATTGATTTCGGATCGAGCCCAAAACTTGGGCAACATCATAATATAGTGTTAGGAGTCATTTGGTGAGTTTTGAGTAAAATCCAATCGCCAGAAGTATGGAATACACCAACCACTCCAGTTAGGAACGAACTGCCGTTGAACTTGAATTGTCCAATTTCTCACACCTATTGATTTCGGATCGAGCCCAAAACTTGGGCAACGTGATAATATGGTGTTAGGAGTCATTTGGTGAGTTTTGAGTGAAATCCAATCGCTAGAAGTATAGAATACACTCCAATTAGGAACGAACTGCCGTTGAACTTGAATTGTCCAATTTCTCACACCTATTGATTTCGGATCGAGCCCAAAACTTGGGCAACATGATAATATGGTGGGAGGAGTCATTTGGTGAGTTTTGAGGGAAATCCAATCGCTAGAAGTATGGAATACACCAACAACTCCAATTAGGAACGAACTGCCGTTGAACTTGAATTGTCCAATTTCTTTCACCTATTGATTTCGGATCGATCCCAAAACTTGGGCAACATCATAATATGGTGGTCGGAGTCATTTGGTGAGGTTTGAGTGAAATCCAATCGCTAGAAGTATGGAATACACCAACCACTACGATTAGGTACGAACTGCCGTTGAACTTGAATTGTCCAATTTCTCACACCTATTGATTTCGGATCGAGCCCAAAACTTGGGCAACACCATAATATGTTGGGAGGAGTCATTTGGTGTGTTTTGAGTGAAATCCAATCGCTCGAAGTATGGAATACACCAACCACTCCAATTAGGAACGAACTGCCTTTGAACTTGAATTGTCCAATTTCTCACAACTATTGATTTCGGATTGAGCCCAAAACTTGGGCCACATGATAATATGGTGTTAGGAGTCGTTTGGTGAGTTTTGAGTGAAATCCAATCGCTAGAAGTATAGAATACAGCAACCACTCCAATTTGTAATGAACTGCCGTTGAACTTGAATTGTGCAATTTCCCACACCTATTGATTTCAGATCGAGCCCAAAACTTGGGCAACATCATAATATTGTGGGAGGAGTCATTTGGTGAGTTTTGAGTGAAATCGAATCGCTAGAAGTAGGGAATGAACCAACCACTCCAATTAGGAACGAACTGCCATTGAACTTGAATTGTCCAATTTCTCACACCAAATGATTTCGGATCGAGCCCAAAACGTGGGCAACATCATAATATTGTGGGAGGAGTCATTTGGTGAGTTTTGAGTGAAATCCAATCGCTAGAAGTATGGAATACACCAACCACTCCAATTAGGAACGAACTGCCGTTGAACTTGAATTGTCCAATTTCTCACACCTATTGATTTCGGATCGAGCCCAAAACTTTGGCAACGTGATAATATGGTGTTAGGAGTCATTTGGTGAGTTTTGAGTGAAATCCAATCGCTAGAAGTACAGAATACACTCCAATTAGGAACGAACTGACGTTGAACTTGAATTGTCCAATTTCTCACACCTATTGATTTCGGATCGAGCCCAAAACTTGGGCAACATGATAATATGGTGGGAGGAGTCATTTGGTGAGTTTTGATGGAAATCCAATCGTTAGAAGTATGGAATACACCAACAACTCCAATTAGGAACGAACTGCCGTTGAAATTGAATTGTGCAATTTGGAACACCTATTGATTTCGGATCGAGCCCAAAACTTGGGCAACATCATAATATGGTGGGAGGAGTCATTTGGTGAGTTTTGAGTGAAATCCAATCCCTAGAAGTATGGAAAACACCAACCACTACAATTAGGTACGAACTGCCGTTGAAATTGAATTGTCCAATTTCTCACACCTATTGATTTCGGATCGAGCCCAAAACTTGCGCAACACCATAATATGTTGGGAGGAGTCATTTGGTGTGTTTTGAGTGAAATCCAATCGCTCGAAGTATGGAATACACCAACCACTCCAATTAGGAACGAACTGCCGTTGAAGTTGAATTGTCCAATTTCTCACACCTATTGATTTCGGATCGAGCCCAAAACTGGGGCAACATGATAATATGGTGTTAGGAGTCGTTTGGTGAGTTTTGAGTGAAATCCAATCGCTAGAAGTATAGAATACAGCAACCACTCGAATTATGAACGAACTGCCGTTGAACTTGAATTGTCCAATTTCTCACACCTATTGATTTCGGATCGAGCCCCAAACATGGGCAACATCATAATATGGTCTGACGAGTCATTTGGTGAGTTTTGAGTGAAATCCAATTGCTAGAAGTAGGAAATACATGAACCACTCCAATTAGGAACGAACTGCCGTTGAACTTGAATTGTCCAATATCTCACACCTATTGATTTCAGATCGAGCCCAAAACTTGGGCAACTTGATAATCTGGTGTTAGGAGTCAGTTGGTGAGTTTTGAATGAAATCCAATCGCAAGATGTATGGAATACACCAACCACTCCAATTAGGAACGAACTGCCGTCGAACTTAAATTGTCCAATTTCTCACACCAACTGATTTCGGATCGAGCCCAAAACTTGGGTAACTTCATAATATGGTGGGAGTAGTCATTTGGTTAGTTTTGAGTGAAATCCAGTCTTTAGAAGTACAGAATACACCAACCACTCCAATTAGGAACGAACTGCCGTTGAACTTGAATAGTCCAATTTCTCACACCTATTGATTTCGGAGCAAGCCCCAAACTTGGGCAACATCATAATATGGTGGGAGGAGTCATTTGGTGAGTTTTGAGTGAAATCCAATCGCTAGAAGTATGGAATACACCATCCACCCCAATTAGGAACGAACTGCCGTTGAACTTGAATTGTCCAATGTCTCACACCAATTGATTTCGGATCGAGCCCAAAACTTGGGCAACATGGTAATATGGTGGGAGGAGTAATTTGGTGAGTTTTGAGTGAAATCCAATCACTAGAAGTATGGAATACACCAACCACTCCAATTAGGAACGAACTGCCGTTGAACTTGAATTGTCCAATTTCTCACACCTATCGATTTCGGATCGAGCCCAAAAGTTGGGCAACATGATAATCTGGTGTTAGTAGTCAGTTGGTGAGTTTTGAGTGAAATCCAATCGCTAGATGTATGGAATACACCAACCACTCCAATTAGGAACGAACTGCCGTTGAACTTGAATTGTCCAATTTCTCACACCTATTGATTTCGGATTGAGCCCAAAACTTGGGCAACACGACAATATGGTGGGAGGAGTCATTTGGTGAGTTTTGAGTGAAATCCAATCGCTAGATGTATGGAATACACCAACCACTCCAATTAGGAACGAACCGCTTTTGAACTTGAATTGTCCAATTTCTCACACCAATTGAATTCGGATCGAGCCCAAAACTTGGGCAACACGGTAATATGGTGGGAGGAGTAATTTGGTGAGGTTTGAGTGAAATCCAATTACTAGAAGTATGGAATACACCAACCACTCCAATTCGGAGGGCTTCTTGAGTTTAATGCAAGAAGAGCATCTAGCTTTTGTTCCAGTTTTGAAATCTGCACACTAGAAGCATCATTAGAACCACTAATAACACGTTTACCTCTTGTATCCGTATGTTGGGTCTCCATTGCTATCTCCTCAAAGAGTTCGTATGTTTCTTCTGGTGTTTTGGTTTTAAAAGAACCACCTGCAAAATTGGTGACTATATTATGACTAGAAGGGGTTAGTCCTTTATAAAACATACGCATTTGAAGCTTCAATGGAATCCCATGATGAGGACATTGGTTGAGCAGCCCATTGAATCTCTCCCATGCTTCACAAAACGATTCATCATCTTGCTGTGCAAATAACAAGATCTTATCCCTAAGCATGTCGGTCTTTTGCGTGGAGAAGTATTTCTCCAAGAACTTCTTTTGAATGGCAGCCCATGTAGTGAGTGAACCAGGCTTTAAAGAATTCAACCAATATTTCGCCTTATCCTTCAAAGTGTATGGAAACACTCTCATTCGAAGTTGATCTTCTGTCACACCTGTCAAGGGAAAAGAACTCACAACATTAAAAATATCCTTTATATGAGTTAATGGATCTTCATTAGGTAAACCATAAAAGGAAGGCAGCATATTAAGATGAGAAGATTTAAGCTCATAATTTCGAGCTACAGTGGGCAGCAAAATGCTTGAAGGAGATGCTGGAATTGTTGGGATATCAAGTTCTCCCATGAACTCATTGGCAGCCATCTCTTCTTCTTCTTCTTGGTCTGAACTTGCTTCCGAATTTGAAGGTGAAGAACCAGGAAGTTCAGTGTGGAGAGCAATACTTGTAAATGTGGCAAGAGCTTGCTCTTTTGCAGTTGACAACTCTCTTTCTAGACGATTATGAACTTCAGAGATCACCCGGTTGGGTTGCAACGATGGTCCTGCGTTCAAAGATCTGGAGCGTTGGAACGAAGACCTCACTTGTTCAAGGAACGGTCTTTTAGACATAAACTACCTGAAACAGAAAATTAGATTAATTAGAAACACTAAAAAAATAGGGTAACCTTGGGCACATAACCAGGGAAGAACTTTCGTTCAGTCCCCGGCAACGGCGCCAAAATTTGTTGTTAATTATTATGTTAACTCGCAATTGTACGGGGCAATTAGTAATATAGCAAGACAAGTACGAGGTCGTACCCACGAAGACTGAGAAGTTCAAATTAGTTATGTACGTAGATTACCGAATTCAAGAAGTTAGGAAGTTAAGTCTAAAACAGAAATTAAAGTGAGAGTGATTATGATTGTGAAAGGAAGTGAGCAAACTGAAATTGCAAATGAAAGCAAATAAACAAGTGTAACAAAGAGTGGTTTTAAGAGTTGGAAAACAAATTTGGAGACTAGGGCATTCGAATCACCATAACAATTCAATTCTGGGTTATATGGAGTCAAGTAACAAGTCTAATTCAGATTCAAAGATTGATTCTAGCTAAAGTATGATTAGGCCATGGTGTTTGGTCCTAACCTTGTGTTCCTAATTCCCTAATTTGATCATTTGTTGTCTAACCTAAAATTAAGCATTAGGAACCCATTAAGCATAGAAGAACAATTTAAACAACCAAGCATGTATCTAATCCCTGTTGTCGAATGTCCATACATACTCTTCCTATTCATAGTTCAATTCGAATTAAAGCATGGTGTCTACTCTTAATTCAAACCAAGATAGTTAACAAACAAGTTCTAATGGTGATCAATCATTCAAACAAGCATGTTAACTTATAAGCATAATGAATAAGAACATGAATCATGAATCAAACTTGAAACTCCAAACTTATAAACCCAGAATATTCATGTTAGGTTACATCGAAGCCCTAGTTATGGATTTAGCTACTCATAATGGAAAAGAAACTAAAATAGAAATGGGAAAACATAATGAATGCCATAAGAGTAGAAAAACCCTTTTCTGAAGTTCTTGTAGTGTCCAATGCTTCTCCAAGAGCTTCTCCACGTCTAGAAGGATGTACGAAGGATATGGAGGTGATTTGAGATGAGCTTGAGTGAGTGGTGATGGCTGAGAAAGAGGAAATTCGTAGGGAAATGGAAGGGAGGTTTTCTGGAGCTGTTTTGGTGATTTTGGGGCAGTTTAGAGTATTGGGTTGATTGCTTGAGTGTTTGGGGTTGTGGGAATGTATGAGGATGATTTCTGGATGATGGAAGTGTGGAGGATGGCTGAAGTCAATTTTGTAGCTTGAAGACTCCTCTATTTATAGGGCTAAGAGGGAGGAACATCATGATGAAATCCAACACCACAATTCCTCATTTAATACAACCCATAACTCCCACTTCATCTTGTCTATGTTAGTGTGGTTGGAATCAATCCCATCCCATACTTCTTTTGCAGACCTCAAGCTTTCTTCACATGGGATCAAAGGTGATCAATTGTGGCTGCCTTTTGCTGCCAACCCATGTGGTCTTCTTTTGGTTGTTGAACAAATACGAGTCTTCTGAACCAGACTTGGTGTAGGAAGGCCAGAGGTTTCAAAACTTATCCAATGGGGCTCAAATTTGGATATGTTATAGTAGACACCCATTGGAACAACTTCTATGAAGAAAGTATTCCCATCGGAGCAGTAGAAGTATGCGTTTCGGGCCTTACAATTTGGCTGCCGAACAGAGACTGGAATTGACTTCATTTCATTTATGCTTTACATGCATGCACATGCTTTCTCAATAATAACTCCAGCATGTACCAACTTGATCCTTTAGACTTTCATAGCTGGAATGCCTCCCCACTTCACTCATTATGTTGGATCCAAAGTCAGTTGCAGCATGGGTGAGGCACATGGAGGCACATGACAAAGCTGGCAGCTGCAAATCCTCCTGAGCAGGGTTGAGTGTTGGGCGGGCTGAGCACTCCACAAATGTCCAATTGGGCTGAAATTTGGATATGTTGTACTAGACACCCATTGGAACAAGTTTCATGAAGATCTTCACCTCATCCAAGCCCCATAGCATGCTGATCCAAGGCCAAGAAGCTGACCTACGAAATTGGGCTGGAAAGGAGTTGTAGCCAAAATGTGTTTGTCTTTAAGCCCTTCTTCCATTCACCCAAATCAAGCCTTAACATGCATGGATTGCATCATTTCCTATCCAAAGTCATCATTGTTACCTAAATGTCAATTAACTGAAAGATAAACACAAAAAGGATTAAAAGCACAAGTTTATCTCAAACACATAACCAAATCATAAGCTAGAATGGTACAAAATGATATACAATTATGAACCGATCAAATACCCCCAAACCTAGATTTTGCTAGTCCTCGAGCAAAACAACACAAAACAAAGTTAAAAACAAAAAGTTAACTAAACCACTTTCGTAGGTAACTCGATTGCATTGAGCGTATGCAACAAGCCTTTAAACCTCTAGGCATCCCTAGTAGGAGGAGTTGTGTCTCCTGAGGGTTTAACAGAAACGATACCCACAAACGCATTACTAACTCTACAAAACAAAGTGGTTAGTAAAACTTGAAATCAACTAATGAGAACGAAAGAAAACTTTAGTCATACCTCCAACACCGTAGAGTTGCCAAGATAGGTGATCAATCAGTGTGTAATGTGGAAGCTATAGCTCAAAGGCACACGGTTTCAAAGCAAGCACACTCAAACCTTGAATAAAGAACATGCTTCGACTCTAATTCTCACAGATAACACTCAATCACTCAGAACCAATGGTTTTATTCTCTTAAACAAGCTTAAGTGAGTATATGAAATAGAAGCACAATATTTGGTTAGATCTCATGAAGGGAATCAAATACTAAGAATAGAGATACACACATACCTACCATCACCCATGAATACATCCTCAAAGATCAGCTAGGTCTTTCACAAGGTTTGTAATGAAAGGTAAGGTTAGGGGAAATGGAAGAATTGGAAGGAAAAACAGGTAACTTAAGAACATACCAAGGTTGCATTCTTCATTGATCTGCAAGGTAGCATTGACTTATAATGGCATGGCTGCAAACTTCATGGTACCACCTGGCATAGACTTTATTTATTTATTTATTTATTTATTTTTTTTTTTTTACACTTAGATCAAATCGAAACACTTTCATCTTCGTTGATTTGATCTGCATCTTCATTAACTTCATTGCACAGAATCACACCATCTTTCATTTAGGCACATGGCAGCAACTTCCTTGCTTCAAACTTTATCTTGGCACACCTTGGTATATTTCTAAGCTATAGGGTATGGCTACAATAGGTGAAGTATCTCAGATTGAGATACAAAGGTAGGGAAATTATGAGGGTGATAGAAGAAAAGGCTTTAAGTGTTTGGCTTCAAGAGGGTTGATGGAACACACATATAGGTAGGGTGAAAAGAAAGCACATCGAATGGTTATGCACACATAGCCTAACATCACTTCAATGAGTTCATTCATGAATGAGAGCAAGCACATGATATCTGCAAAAGAGAATCATCCTTAGTATTCAATCAAAATGGAATAATGAGATCATTTAGAGTGAAATGAAGAAAATAAATTGGGATGAGAAATAGAAACACTTTAAACCCTCTCAAGAAAACAATTGGGCTCAAAATAGCTCACTAGGGTAGTCTCCACTATTCTCCTTCGAGAATTTGAGCATGGTACTTTAGCCACCAGAATTCTAGGAGCCAAAGCTTTGTGAAGTGCAAAATTCTGATATGAAAACCTCAATGGCAGCTCCATAGCATCGATTGTATGACATTAAAAAAAAAAATAATAAAAAAATAAAAAAATTAGTGACAAATGAACGAAAATTGAAAACACAAATGAATGAAATTTGAAAACCTTCCCCCCAGACCTGAATTGAACATTGTCCTCAATGTTAAAGCAAAGTAAAGATGATTGAGAACAAGTAAATGATAAAGGGAAAAGTTAAGAAAAAGTTTAGAAGAAAAAAAAAAAAAAAAAAAAAAAAAAAAAAAAAAAAAACACAAATATACAAGCAACTCACGGATGACCAGTTAAGGGCCTCAGAAAACACAGCCAGGGGATCCGGGAAGGTTGGAGGGGTCACAATGGTCCCGCTTAAAACCCAAACTTCTTAGACACCGAAGGTGTCGCCTAAAGAACTCCTAGACACTGTATTGACGGAGGTGCTCACTGGGGTTACCCAAAGTTAGCTCATATGAAAAAAAATTATTTAAAGAAACAGAAACTTAAAATGACTAAAATAAAAACAAAACAAGTAAAGAGAAAGGATAGAAATGCTCCCCCTTGATGCGATTAGGTCGATTGCTACCAAGCACCTTCTTCTTGAACACATGGGTTGCCTCCCAAGAAGCGCCTTAGTTACTGTCTTGGCAAGACATTATGTGATCAGCTAAGTTGATGGTACAAAGGGAAGTTGATCCACCACATGGCTTGTTTGAATGCCAGCTGAGATTCCCTCATAGAATGGCTTTAAACGTTGTCCATTTACTTTGAAAGTTGAGCCGTCTTTAGGGTTTTGAATCTCTACAGCTCCATAGGGAGAAACATTGACCACGGTGAATGGGCCTTGCCATCTAGACTTCAATTTTCCTGGAAAGAGACGCAATCGTGAGTTAAACAAAAGAACTGACATACCTTTGGAGAACTCTTTCCGTTGAATGTTTCTGTCATGGTAACTCTTGGTTCGTTCTTTGTAAAGCTTTGCATTCTCATAAGACTCATGTCTAATTTCTTCCAATTCATTGAGCTGAAACTTTCTTGCATGGCCTGCCTTGTCTAGATCAAAATTTAACTTCTTGATGGCCCAAAAAGCATTGTGTTCAAGCTCCATTGGCAGGTGACAAGCTTTCCCAAACACAAGACGATAAGGGCTCATCCCAATGGGAGTCTTATATGCAGTCCTATAAGCCCATAATGAATCATTGAGCTTGGCTGCCCAATCTTTCCTTGTATTGTTCACCACCTTCTCCAGGATGTGCTTAATTTCTCTATTGCTTATTTCCACTTGACCAGAAGTTTGCGGATGATATGGTGTAGAGACTCGATGGGTGATGTTGTACTTCTTCATGAGTGCTTCGAATGGCTTGTTACAGAAGTGGCTGCCTCCATCACTAATGACAGCCCTTGGAGTACCAAACCTTGTGAAAATATTATCCTTCAAGAACTTGAGCACCACCTTATGATCATTGGTTTTGGTGGCTATGGCTTCCACCCATTTAGACACATAATCAACAGCAACAAGTATGTAAGTACAACCAAAGGAAGATGGGAATGGTCCCATGAAATCAATACCCCATACATCGAAGAGCTCCACAACAAGTATGCTATTCAATGGCATTTCGTTCCTGCGACTTATGTTCCCCATCCTTTGACACCTATCACACTTAACACAAAAATTAAACGCATCTTTGAATAGAGTGGGCCAAAAGAAACCAGATTGGAGAATTTTAAGTGCTGTTTTCTTAGCTCCAAAGTGACCTCCACAAGCCAATTCGTGGCTATGCCTAAGTATGCTTTCTTGCTCTTCTTCTGGAACACATCTTCTGATGAGTTGATCCGGGCAATGCTTGAATAAGAAAGGTTCATCCCAGACATAATGTTTCACCATGGAAAAGAACTTCTTCTTGTCCTGAGAAGTTAGATCATTTCTAAGAACACCACAAGCAAGATAATTAACAAAATCAGCATACCATGGTTCTTTGACTTGGGCAGCATATAGTTGTTCATCAGGGAAAGTCTCATTCAAGGGTAGCACAGCTTCTCCTTTTTCTTCAACCACAATTCTGCTCAAATGATCAGCTACCACATTCTCACATCCCTTCTTGTCTCGAATTTCCAAATCGAACTCTTGCAGCAAGAGAATCCATCTAATTAAGCGTGGTTTTGCGTCCTTCTTAGTGAGCAAGTATCTAAGAGCTGCATGGTCAGAATAAACAATTACTTTAGAACCAACAAGATAAGAACGAAATTTTTCTAAAGCAAAAACCACAGCAAGGAACTCCTTCTCTGTTGTGGAGTAGTTGATTTGAGCATCATTCAAGGTCCGGCTAGCATAATGAATCACATGGGGGAGCTTGTTCTTCTTTTGACCTAAAACTGCACCAATAGCAAAGTCAGAGGCATCACACATTATTTCAAATGGTAAAGACCAATCTGGAGCTATGATAATAGGGGCTGAAGTTAGCTCCCTCTTCAAGGTAGTAAAGGCTTCCATGCAAGCTTCATTAAACTCAAAAACAGCATCCTTAGCAAGGAGATTACACAATGGCCTTGTAATGCTTGAGAAATTTTTGATGAACCTTCTATAGAATCCAGCATGACCTAGAAAGCTTCTAATTCCTTTCACAGAGGTAGGGGGTGGCAGATTTGAGATGAGATCGATCTTGGCTTTATCCACTTCAATTCCCTTGCTTGAAATCACATGGCCTAGCACAATGCCTTGTCTCACCATGAAGTGACACTTCTCCCAATTCAAAATCAGGTTTGTTTCCTGGCATCTTTTAAGCACTAGAGACAAGTGGTGAAGACAATTATCAAAAGAGGAACCAAAAACTGAAAAATCATCCATAAATACCTCAATGAATCGTTCCACCATATCTGAAAAGATAGACATCATGCATCTTTGGAAAGTTGCTGGGGCATTGCACAAACCGAATGGCATCCTTCTATAAGCAAACGTACCAAATGGGCATGTGAATGTGGTTTTCTCTTGGTCTTCCGGAGCAATGGGAATTTGATTATAACCTGAAAAACCATCAAGAAAACAATAGTAAGCATGGCCAGATAAACGTTCAAGCATTTGATCAATAAAAGGCAAGGGGAAATGATCTTTTCTAGTGGATGTGTTCAACTTCCTGTAATCAATGCAAACTCTCCAACCAGTGATAGTTCGTGTAGGAACTATCTCATTCTTCTCATTCTTCACAACGGTGATTCCGGACTTCTTCGGAACAACTTGTACAGGGCTCACCCACTTAGAATCTGAAATTGGGTAGATGATTCCTACATCGAGTAGCTTTAAAACTTCAGCTCTAACCACCTCTTTCATGTTGGGATTTAGCCTCCTTTGGGCATCACGGGATGGTTTGCTGTCTTCTTCCATTAGAATCCGGTGCATGCACATGCTTGGACTAATTCCTTTGATGTCTGCTATGGTCCACCCAATGGCTGTTTTATGCTCTTTTAGAACCTTAATTAAGCTCTCTTCTTCATGTGAGGTGAGACCTGCAGCAATTATAACAGGGAGAGTTTCGTTAGCACCCAAATAAGTATATTTAAGATGATTGGGCAGTGGTTTAAGTTCTAGCTTTGGTGGGGTGATAATGGATGGCTCCAATTTCGTGGATGATGGTCCAAGAGGCTCGAGTGGTGGCCTAAAGGATGGTGGGTATGGTTGAAACACTTCTAAGGCAGCCACCACTTCTTGGAACTCCGGTTCACAAAGATCTTCCTCTTCTTGTGTTAAGACAGCTTCTAGAGGATCATTAAACTTTCTCTGCAAAATTTTGGAAGAAACCTCATGATCCACAACATCAATTGAAAAGCAAGAATCAAGAGAGATAGAAGGTTGAGATAGAGCATTAAGCATTTTAAATTCAACAGTTTCACCCAGAACAGTCATGGAAAGGGTGCTATCTTTCACTTTGATAACTGTGTCTGCAGTGGCCATGAATGGCCTGCCTAGGAGAATGCGATCAACATGATCTCCATTTGGATTGTCTTCCATGTCCATCACTACAAAATCAGCAGGGAGAATTAGTGTATTAACTTGAACTAAAATATCTTCTACAATACCTTTTGGATATTTTATAGAATGATCAGCTAGTTCAAGTCGTATTGAAGTCTTCTTCATCCCTTCTAAGCCAAGCTTTTGATACAATGAATATGGCATTAGGTTGACACTTGCTCCCAAGTCCAACATGGCTCTTCCAACCTTATTGCCTCCAATGTTAATGGGAATGTCAAAGCTGCCAGGATCAACTAGTTTTGGTGGAAGCTTCCTTTGCAACACAGCACTTACATTCTGGTCAAGCTTTACATCTTCATTTGGAGCGAAATTGAGCTTGTGAGTTTTCAAGTCCTTGATGAACTTTCCATATGCAGGAATCTGTTCAATAACATCAAGCAAAGGCAAATTGATATTAACTTTACTCAAAATATCATAAATCTCTTTAAAAGCCTTATCTTGCTTTGCTTTCTTAAGACGGCCTGGAAATGGAATCGGTGGAACATATGGAGCGGGTGGCACGTATCTATCTTCTTGAAGATGTGGTGGCACAAATTTGTCATCTCTCTTATGCAATTGGAATTGTTTGGATTCCTGAGAATCTGATTTGGCATTAGGAGCAGATTGAGAAGTTTTGAGATGTTCCCCTTCTGTAGCCGTGGTCTCCTCCTCTTCATCTTCTACAATCACAACATCATTTGAAAGATTAGAATCAACTTTACTATCAATGATCTTACCTGATCTGAGCACATGAATGGCCTTGGCTTCTTGGTTCTTTGGATTGATCTCGGTTTGGCTTGGCCATTTCCCAGGTGCTCTTTGAGTTATTTCAGCAGCTAATTGGCCTATTTGAACTTCCAATTTGGTAATGGCAGCTTGTGTAGTTTGCTGGAAATTGGATTGGTTGATTGCCATCTGCTTAACTATATCCTCCAATGATGATGTTTGTTGTGGCTTTTGGAATGAAGGGGGATTGGCTTGATTCTGAGTATTCCTCCATGAAAAGTTTGGATGATTCCTCCAACCTGGATTATAACTTTGAGAGTATGGATCATTTCTTGGACCTTGGTTGTAGGAATTTACCAACTTAGCTTGCTCTTGCACAAATTCTGGATATCCAGCCCCAAGTGGACAAGCTATGGTAGCATGGTCAGGAGTTTCGCAAATACTACACACTTCTTTCGGAGGGCTTCTTGAGTTTAATGCAAGAAGAGCATCTAGCTTTTGTTCCAGTTTTGAAATCTGCACACTAGAAGCATCATTAGAACCACTAATAACACGTTTACCTCTTGTATCCGTATGTTGGGTCTCCATTGCTATCTCCTCAAAGAGTTCGTATGTTTCTTCTGGTGTTTTGGTTTTAAAAGAACCACCTGCAAAATTGGTGACTATATTATGACTAGAAGGGGTTAGTCCTTTATAAAACATACGCATTTGAAGCTTCAATGGAATCCCATGATGAGGACATTGGTTGAGCAGCCCATTGAATCTCTCCCATGCTTCACAAAACGATTCATCATCTTGCTGTGCAAATAACAAGATCTTATCCCTAAGCATGTCGGTCTTTTGCGTGGAGAAGTATTTCTCCAAGAACTTCTTTTGAATGGCAGCCCATGTAGTGAGTGAACCAGGCTTTAAAGAATTCAACCAATATTTCGCCTTATCCTTCAAAGTGTATGGAAACACTCTCATTCGAAGTTGATCTTCTGTCACACCTGTCAAGGGAAAAGAACTCACAACATTAAAAATATCCTTTATATGAGTTAATGGATCTTCATTAGGTAAACCATAAAAGGAAGGCAGCATATTAAGATGAGAAGATTTAAGCTCATAATTTCGAGCTACAGTGGGCAGCAAAATGCTTGAAGGAGATGCTGGAATTGTTGGGATATCAAGTTCTCCCATGAACTCATTGGCAGCCATCTCTTCTTCTTCTTCTTGGTCTGAACTTGCTTCCGAATTTGAAGGTGAAGAACCAGGAAGTTCAGTGTGGAGAGCAATACTTGTAAATGTGGCAAGAGCTTGCTCTTTTGCAGTTGACAACTCTCTTTCTAGACGATTATGAACTTCAGAGATCACCCGGTTGGGTTGCAACGATGGTCCTGCGTTCAAAGATCTGGAGCGTTGGAACGAAGACCTCACTTGTTCAAGGAACGGTCTTTTAGACATAAACTACCTGAAACAGAAAATTAGATTAATTAGAAACACTAAAAAAATAGGGTAACCTTGGGCACATAACCAGGGAAGAACTTTCGTTCAGTCCCCGGCAACGGCGCCAAAATTTGTTGTTAATTATTATGTTAACTCGCAATTGTACGGGGCAATTAGTAATATAGCAAGACAAGTACGAGGTCGTACCCACGAAGACTGAGAAGTTCAAATTAGTTATGTACGTAGATTACCGAATTCAAGAAGTTAGGAAGTTAAGTCTAAAACAGAAATTAAAGTGAGAGTGATTATGATTGTGAAAGGAAGTGAGCAAACTGAAATTGCAAATGAAAGCAAATAAACAAGTGTAACAAAGAGTGGTTTTAAGAGTTGGAAAACAGATTTGGAGACTAGGGCATTCGAATCACCATAACAATTCAATTCTGGGTTATATGGAGTCAAGTAACAAGTCTAATTCAGATTCAAAGATTGATTCTAGCTAAAGTATGATTAGGCCATGGTGTTTGGTCCTAACCTTGTGTTCCTAATTCCCTAATTTGATCATTTGTTGTCTAACCTAAAATTAAGCATTAGGAACCCATTAAGCATAGAAGAACAATTTAAACAACCAAGCATGTATCTAATCCCTGTTGTCGAATGTCCATACATACTCTTCCTATTCATAGTTCAATTCGAATTAAAGCATGGTGTCTACTCTTAATTCAAACCAAGATAGTTAACAAACAAGTTCTAATGGTGATCAATCATTCAAACAAGCATGTTAACTTATAAGCATAATGAATAAGAACATGAATCATGAATCAAACTTGAAACTCCAAACTTATAAACCCAGAATATTCATGTTAGGTTACATCGAAGCCCTAGTTATGGATTTAGCTACTCATAATGGAAAAGAAACTAAAATAGAAATGGGAAAACATAATGAATGCCATAAGAGTAGAAAAACCCTTTTCTGAAGTTCTTGTAGTGTCCAATGCTTCTCCAAGAGCTTCTCCACGTCTAGAAGGATGTACGAAGGATATGGAGGTGATTTGAGATGAGCTTGAGTGAGTGGTGATGGCTGAGAAAGAGGAAATTCGTAGGGAAATGGAAGGGAGGTTTTCTGGAGCTGTTTTGGTGATTTTGGGGCAGTTTAGAGTATTGGGTTGATTGCTTGAGTGTTTGGGGTTGTGGGAATGTATGAGGATGATTTCTGGATGATGGAAGTGTGGAGGATGGCTGAAGTCAATTTTGTAGCTTGAAGACTCCTCTATTTATAGGGCTAAGAGGGAGGAACATCATGATGAAATCCAACACCACAATTCCTCATTTAATACAACCCATAACTCCCACTTCATCTTGTCTATGTTAGTGTGGTTGGAATCAATCCCATCCCATACTTCTTTTGCTGCACCTCAAGCTTTCTTCACATGGGATCAAAGGTGATCAATTGTGGCTGCCTTTTGCTGCCAACCCATGTGGTCTTCTTTTGGTTGTTGAACAAATACGAGTCTTCTGAACCAGACTTGGTGTAGGAAGGCCAGAGGTTTCAAAACTTATCCAATGGGGCTCAAATTTGGATATGTTATAGTGGACACCCATTGGAACAACGTCTATGAAGAAAGTATTCCCATCGGAGCAGTAGAAGTATGCGTTTTGGGCCTTACAATTTGGCTGCCGAACAGAGACTGGAATTGACTTCATTTCATTTATGCTTTACATGCATGCACATGCTTTCTCAATAATAACTCCAGCATGTACCAACTTGATCCTTTAGACTTTCATAGCTGGAATGCCTCCCCACTTCACTCATTATGTTGGATCCAAAGTCAGTTGCAGCATGGGTGAGGCACATGGAGGCACATGACAAAGCTGGCAGCTGCAAATCCTCCTGAGCAGGGTTGAGTGTTGGGCGGGCTGAGCACTCCACAAATGTCCAATTGGGCTGAAATTTGGATATGTTGTACTAGACACCCATTGGAACAAGTTTCATGAAGATCTTCACCTCATCCAAGCCCCATAGCATGCTGATCCAAGGCCAAGAAGCTGACCTACGAAATTGGGCTGGAAAGGAGTTGTAGCCAAAATGTGTTTGTCTTTAAGCCCTTCTTCCATTCACCCAAATCAAGCCTTAACATGCATGGATTGCATCATTTCCTATCCAAAGTCATCATTGTTACCTAAATGTCAATTAACTGAAAGATAAACACAAAAAGGATTAAAAGCACAAGTTTAACTCAAACACATAACCAAATCATAAGCTAGAATGGTACAAAATGATATACAATTATGAACCGATCACACGGTCCGGTTCGGTCCGGTTCTCCCCTAAACCCGAAATTGAAATCGGTACTTCTCATCCGGTCCGGTTCGGTCCGGTTTTTCAATTAAACACCTAAGTGATCCGCACCAACCCGAACCGGTTTATATCCGGTTCGGTTTCCGATTTTACAATTTGGACCGGCCCTTGGGCCCAATTGATTTTTTTATTATAAATTTTTAGAGATTTAAGCCCAACTGAAGTTTTTAAACAAAATTTGGGCCTACAAATTCACAATTAGCCCAATTCCCACCCAATCATCCCAAACATTAAATTTAAAATTACATGCCAATAACAAAACAAATACACTTAATTGCAAACAAAATTACTAAAAAAATTATAGAAATAACATTTAAACTACTCCATTTTCCACTGAAAAAAAAAGAAAAAAAAAGCTCCATCTTCCCCTTGTTCTTTCTCGGAGGCAAGGGCAACACAAAGAGGCATCTTCTTCAAACCTTCTCTATTAAGCTCTCCCAGCCCCTGGATTTCCTGTGCAAAGATATACTGCTTCTTCTGTTATCTGCTGCTGTGAAGCCATATGAGTTGACTGCAGGTGAGAAAGTATGTCCTCCATGATATGATTGCACAAAAGTCTTGTCCAATGAATTAATAAACTTTGGAGAATCGGAAACTACATACATGTCATTGTTATGTGTTCTCATGTCACCATTGCTAAGCAGCACAACTGCCGCCAAGCCACTCTCAGACACATCAAGCCTAGTCCAAAAAAAAAAATACAGAGAGAGAGAGAGAGAGAGAGAGAAAATTGGGGTTTTACTTCGAGCTTGAAATTTTCATTTTCATTATCTCCAAACAGCAATTAGGGTTTTACTTCGAGCTTGAAATTTTTACAGTAGAAAAAACAACGAGAATGAAACGAAGGAATACTGAACATTTGCGTTTGATAGAACCCTAAATCAATCATACCCACATCTTCGATCGTGAATCAAATAAAACAAAAAATGAGAGAACGAGGCAACACAATAAGCAATGAAGAATTAGAAAGAGAGTAACTAGCTCACCTGGTTTCGTGACGCCGCCGAGTCAGAGAGAATGAGAGAGAGAGAAAATTGGAATTAGAAAGAGGAAGAAGAAAGAGAAAGAAGAAGAAAGAGGCAACACTAGAAGCATCATTAGAACCACTAATAACACGTTTACCTCTTGTATCCGTATGTTGGGTCTCCATTGCTATCTCCTCAAAGAGTTCGTATGTTTCTTCTGGAGTTTTGGTTTTAAAAGAACCACCTGCAAAATTGGTGACTATATTATGACTAGAAGGGGTTAGTCCTTTATAAAACATACGCATTTGAAGCTTCAATGGAATCCCATGATGAGGACATTGGTTGAGCCGCCCATTGAATCTCTCCCATGCTTCACAAAACGATTCATCATCTTGCTGTGCAAATAACAAGATCTTATCCCTAAGCATGTCGGTCTTTTGCGTGGAGAAGTATTTCTCCAAGAACTTCTTTTGAATGGTAGCCCATGTAGTGAGTGAACCAGGCTTCAAAGAATTCAACCAATATTTCGCCTTATCCTTCAAAGTGTATGGAAACACTCTCATTCGAAGTTGATCTTCTGTCACACCTGTCAAGGGAAAAGAACTCACAACATTAAAAATATCCTTTATATGAGTTAATGGATCTTCATTAGGTAAACCATAAAAGGAAGGCAGCATATTAAGATGAGAAGATTTAAGCTCATAATTTCGAGCTACAGTGGGCAGCAAAATGCTTGAAGGAGATGCTGGAATTGTTGGGATATCAAGTTCTCCCATGAACTCATTGGCAGCCATCTCTTCTTCTTCTTCTTGGTCTGAACTTGCTTCCGAATTTGAAGGTGAAGAACCAGGAAGTTCAGTGTGGAGAGCAATACTTGTAAATGTGGCAAGAGCTTGCTCTTTTGCAGTTGACAACTCTCTTTCTAGACGATTATGAACTTCAGAGATCACCCGGTTGGGTTGCAACGATGGTCCTGCGTTCAAAGATCTGGAGCGTTGGAACGAAGACCTCACTTGTTCAAGGAACGGTCTTTTAGACATAAACTACCTGAAACAGAAAATTAGATTAATTAGAAACACTAAAAAGAATAGGGTAACCTTGGGCACATAACCAGGGAAGAACTTTCGTTCAGTCCCCGGCAACGGCGCCAAAATTTGTTGTTAATTATTATGTTAACTCGCAATTGTACGGGGCAATTAGTAATATAGCAAGACAAGTACGAGGTCGTACCCACGAAGACTGAGAAGTTCAAATTAGTTATGTACGTAGATTACCGAATTCAAGAAGTTAGGAAGTTAAGTCTAAAACAGAAATTAAAGTGAGAGTGATTGTGATTGTGAAAGGAAGTGAGCAAACTGAAATTGCAAATGAAAGCAAATAAACAAGTGTAACAAAGAGTGGTTTTAAGAGTTGGAAAACAGATTTGGAGACTAGGGCATTCGAATCACCATAACAATTCAATTCTGGGTTATATGGAGTCAAGTAACAAGTCTAATTCATATTCAAAGATTGATTCTAGCTAAAGTATGATTAGGCCATGGTGTTTGATCCTAACCTTGTGTTCCTAATTCCCTAATTTGATCATTTGTTGTCTAACCTAAAATTAAGCATTAGGAACCCATTAAGCATAGAAGAACAATTTAAACAACCAAGCATGTATCTAATCCCTGTTGTCGAATGTCCATACATACTCTTCCTATTCATAGTTCAATTCGAATTAAAGCATGGTGTCTACTCTTAATTCAAACCAAGATAGTTAACAAACAAGTTCTAATGGTGATCAATCATTCAAACAAGCATGTTAACTTATAAGCATAATGAATAAGAACATGAATCATGAATCAAACTTGAAACTCCAAACTTATAAACCCAGAATATTCATGTTAGGTTACATCGAAGCCCTAGTTATGGATTTAGCTACTCATAATGGAAAAGAAACTAAAATAGAAATGGGAAAACATAATGAATGCCATAAGAGTAGAAAAACCCTTTTTATGAAGTTCTTGTAGTGTCCAATGCTTCTCCAAGAGCTTCTCCACGTCTAGAAGGATGTATGAAGGATATGGAGGTGATTTGAGATGAGCTTGAGTGAGTGGTGATGGCTGAGAAAGAGGAAATTCGTAGGGAAATGGAAGGGAGGTTTTCTGGAGCTGTTTTGGTGATTTTGGGGCAGTTTAGAGTATTGGGTTGATTGCTTGAGTGTTTGGGGTTGTGGGAATGTATGAGGATGATTTCTGGATGATGGAAGTGTGGAGGATGGCTGAAGTGAATTTTGTAGCTTGAAGACTCCTCTATTTATAGGGCTAAGAGGGAGGAACATCATGATGAAATCCAACACCACCATTCCTCATTTAATACAACCCATAACTCCCACTTCATCTTGTCTATGTTAGTGTGGTTGGAATCAATCCCATCCCATACTTCTTTTGCTGCACCTCAAGCTTTCTTCACATGGGATCAAAGGTGATCAATTGTGGCTGCCGAACAGAGACTGGAATTGACTTCATTTCATTTATGCTTTACATGCATGCACATGCTTTCTCTATAATAACTCCAGCATGTACCAACTTGATCCTTTAGACTTTCATAGCTGGAATGCCTCCCCACTTCACTCATTATGTTGGATCCAAAGTCAGTTGCAGCATGGGTGAGGCACATGGAGGCACATGACAAAGCTGGCAGCTGCAAATCCTCCTGAGCAGGGTTGAGTGTTGGGCGGACTGAGCACTCCACAAATGTCCAATTGGGCTGAAATTTGGATATGTTGTACTAGACACCCATTGGAACAAGTTTCATGAAGATCTTCACCTCATCCAAGCCCCATAGCATGCTGATCCAAGGCCAAGAAGCTGACCTACGAAATTGGGCTGGAAAGGAGTTGTAGCCAAAATGTGTTTGTCTTTAAGCCCTTCTTCCATTCACCCAAATCAAGCCTTAACATGCATGGATTGCATCATTTCCTATCCAAAGTCATCATTGTTACCTAAATGTCAATTAACTGAAAGATAAACACAAAAAGGATTAAAAGCACAAGTTTAACTCAAAAACATAACCAAATCATAAGCTAGAAGGGTACAAAATGATATACAATTATGAACCGATCAAATTCCCCCAAACCTAGATTTTGCTAGTCCTCGAGCAAAACAACACAAAACAAAGTTAAAAACAAAAAGTTAACTAAACCACTTTCGTAGGTAACTCGATTGCATTGAGCGTATGGAACAAGCCTTTAAACCTCTAGGCATCCCTAGTAGGAGGAGTTGTGTCTCCTGAGGGTTTAACAGAAACGATACCCACAAACGCATTACTAACTCTACAAAACAAAGTGGTTAGTAAAACTTGAAATCAACTAATGAGAACGAAAGAAAACTTTAGTCATACCTCCAACACCGTAGAGTTGCCAAGATAGGTGATCAGTCAGTGTGTAATGTGGAAGCTATAGCTCAAAGGCACACGGTTTCAAAGCAAGCACACTCAAACCTTGAATAAAGAACATGCTTCGACTCTAATTCTCACAGATAACACTCAATCACTCAGAACCAATGGTTTTATTCTCTCAAACAAGCTTAAGTGAGTATATGAAATAGAAGCACAATATTTGGTTAGATCTCATGAAGGGAATCAAATACTAAGAATAGAGATACACACATACCTACCAGCACCCATGAATACATCCTCAAAGATCAGCTAGGTCTTTCACAAGGTTTGTAATGAAAGGTAAGGTTAGGGGAAATGGAAGAATTGGAAGGAAAAACAGGTAACTTAAGAACATACCAAGGTTGCATTCTTCATTGATCTGCAAGGTGGCATTGACTTATAATGGCATGGCTGCAAACTTCATGGTACCACCTGGCATAGACTTTATTTATTTATTTATTTTTATTTTTTTTTACACTTAGATCAAATCGAAACACTTTCATCTTCGTTGATTTGATCTGCATCTTCATTAACTTCATTGCACAGAATCACACCATCTTTCATTTAGGCACATGGCAGCAACTTCCTTGCTTCAAACTTTATCTTGGCACACCTTGGTATATTTCTAAGCTATAGGGTATGGCTACAATAGGTGAAGTATCTCAGATTGAGATACAAAGGTAGGGAAATGATGAGGGTGATAGAAGAAAAGGCTTTAAGTGTTTGGCTTCAAGAGGGTTGATGGAACACACATATAGGTAGGGTGAAAAGAAAGCACATCGAATGGTTATGCACAGATAGCCTAGCATCACTTCAATGAGTTCATTCATGAATGAGAGCAAGCACATGATATCTGCAAAAGAGAATCATCCTTAGTATTCAATCAAAATGGAATAATGAGATCATTTAGAGTGAAATGAAGAAAATAAATTGGGATGAGAAATAGAAACACTTTAAACCCTCTCAAGAAAGCAATTGGGCTCAATATAGCTCACTAGGGTAGTCTCCACTATTCTCCTTCGAGAATTTGAGCATGGTACTTTAGCCACCAGAATTCTAGGAGCCAAAGCTTTGTGAAGTGCAAAATTCTGATATGAAAACCTCAATGGCAGCTCCATAGCATCGATTGTATGACATTAAAAATAATAATAATAATAAAAAATAAAAAAATAAAAAATTAGTGACAAATGAACGAAAATTGAAAACACAAATGAATGAAATTTGAAAACCTTCCCCCCAGACCTGAATTGAACATTGTCCTCAATGTTAAAGCAAAGTAAAGATGATTGAGAACAAGTAAATGATAAAGGGAAAAGTTAAGAAAAAGTTTAGAAGAAAAAAAAAAAAAAAACAACACAAATATACAAGCAACTCATGGATGACCAGTTAAGGGCCTCAGAAAACACAGCCAGGGGATCCGGGAAGGTTGGAGGGGTCACAATGGTCCCGCTTAAAACCCAAACTTCTTAGACACCGAAGGTGTCGCCTAAAGAACTCCTAGACACTGTATTGACGGAGGTGCTCACTGGGGTTACCCAAAGTTAGCTCATATGAAAAAAAATTATTTAAAGAAACAGAAACTTAAAATGACTAAAATAAAAACAAAACAAGTAAAGAGAAAGGATAGAAATGCTCCCCCTTGATGCGATTAGGTCGATTGCTACCAAGCACCTTCTTCTTGAACACATGGGTTGCCTCCCAAGAAGCGCCTTAGTTACTGTCTTGGCAAGACATTATGTGATCAGCTAAGTTGATGGTACAAAGGGAAGTTGATCCACCACATGGCCTGTTTGAATGCCAGCTGAGATTCCCTCATAGAATGGCTTTAAACGTTGTCCATTTACTTTGAAAGTTGAGCCGTCTTTAGGGTTTTGAATCTCCACAGCTCCATAGGGAGAAACATTGACCACGGTGAATGGGCCTTGCCATCTAGACTTCAATTTTCCTGGAAAGAGACGCAATCGTGAGTTAAACAAAAGAACTGACATACCTTTGGAGAACTCTTTCCGTTGAATGTTTCTGTCATGGTAACTCTTGGTTCGTTCTTTGTAAAGCTTTGCATTCTCATAAGACTCATGTCTAATTTCTTCCAATTCATTGAGCTGAAACTTTCTTGCATGGCCTGCCTTGTCTAGATCAAAATTTAACTTCTTGATGGCCCAAAAAGCATTGTGTTCAAGCTCCATTGGCAGGTGACAAGCTTTCCCAAACACAAGACGATAAGGGCTCATCCCAATGGGAGTCTTATATGCAGTCCTATAAGCCCATAATGAATCATTGAGCTTGGCTGCCCAATCTTTCCTTGTATTGTTCACCACCTTCTCCAGGATGTGCTTAATTTCTCTATTGCTTATTTCCACTTGACCAGAAGTTTGCGGATGATATGGTGTAGAGACTCGATGGGTGATGTTGTACTTCTTCATGAGTGCTTCGAATGGCTTGTTACAGAAGTGGCTGCCTCCATCACTAATGACAGCTCTTGGAGTACCAAACCTTGTGAAAATATTATCCTTCAAGAACTTGAGCACCACCTTATGATCATTGGTTTTGGTGGCTATGGCTTCCACCCATTTAGACACATAATCAACAGCAACAAGTATGTAAGTACAACCAAAGGAAGATGGGAATGGTCCCATGAAATCAATACCCCACACATCGAAGAGCTCCACAACAAGTATGCTATTCAATGGCATTTCGTTCCTGCGACTTATGTTCCCCATCCTTTGACACCTATCACACTTAACACAAAAATTAAACGCATCTTTGAATAGAGTGGGCCAAAAGAAACCAGATTGGAGAATTTTAAGTGCTGTTTTCTTAGCTCCAAAGTGACCTCCACAAGCCAATTCGTGGCTATGCCTAAGTATGCTTTCTTGCTCTTCTTCTGGAACACATCTTCTGATGAGTTGATCCGGGCAATGCTTGAATAAGAAAGGTTCATCCCAGACATAATGTTTCACCATGGAAAAGAACTTCTTCTTGTCCTGAGAAGTTAGATCATTTCTAAGAACACCACAAGCAAGATAATTAACAAAATCAGCATACCATGGTTCTTTGACTTGGGCAGCATATAGTTGTTCATCAGGGAAAGTCTCATTCAAGGGTAGCACAGCTTCTCCTTTTTCTTCAACCACAATTCTGCTCAAATGATCAGCTACCACATTCTCACATCCCTTCTTGTCTCGAATTTCCAAATCGAACTCTTGCAGCAAGAGAATCCATCTAATCAAGCGTGGTTTTGCGTCCTTCTTAGTGAGCAAGTATCTAAGAGCTGCATGGTCAGAATAAACAATTACTTTAGAACCAACAAGATAAGAATGAAATTTTTCTAAAGCAAAAACCACAGCAAGGAACTCCTTCTCTGTTGTGGAGTAGTTGATTTGAGCATCATTCAAGGTCCGACTAGCATAATGAATCACATGGGGGAGCTTGTTCTTCTTTTGACCTAAAACTGCACCAATAGCAAAGTCAGAGGCATCACACATTATTTCAAATGGTAAAGACCAATCTGGAGCTATGATAATAGGGGCTGAAGTTAGCTCCCTCTTCAAGGTAGTAAAGGCTTCCATGCAAGCTTCATTAAACTCAAAAACAGCATCCTTAGCAAGGAGATTACACAATGGCCTTGTAATGCTTGAGAAATTTTTGATGAACCTTCTATAGAATCCAGCATGACCTAGAAAGCTTCTAATTCCTTTCACAGAGGTAGGGGGTGGCAGATTTGAGATGAGATCGATCTTGGCTTTATCCACTTCAATTCCCTTGCTTGAAATCACATGGCCTAGCACAATGCCTTGTCTCACCATGAAGTGACACTTCTCCCAATTCAAAATCAGGTTTGTTTCCTGGCATCTTTTAAGCACTAGAGACAAGTGGTGAAGACAATTATCAAAAGAGGAACCAAAAACTGAAAAATCATCCATAAATACCTCAATGAATCGTTCCACCATATCTGAAAAGATTGACATCATGCATCTTTGGAAAGTTGCTGGGGCATTGCACAAACCGAATGGCATCCTTCTATAAGCAAACGTACCAAATGGGCATGTGAATGTGGTTTTCTCTTGGTCTTCCGGAGCAATGGGAATTTGATTATAACCTGAAAAACCATCAAGAAAACAATAGTAAGCATGGCCAGATAAACGTTCAAGCATTTGATCAATAAAAGGCAAGGGGAAATGATCTTTTCTAGTGGATGTGTTCAACTTCCTGTAATCAATGCAAACTCTCCAACCAGTGATAGTTCGTGTAGGAACTATCTCATTCTTCTCATTCTTCACAACGGTGATTCCGGACTTCTTCGGAACAACTTGTACAGGGCTCACCCACTTAGAATCTGAAATTGGGTAGATGATTCCTACATCGAGTAGCTTTAAAACTTCAGCTCTAACCACCTCTTTCATGTTGGGATTTAGCCTCCTTTGGGCATCACGGGATGGTTTGCTGTCTTCTTCCATTAGAATCCGGTGCATGCACATGCTTGGACTAATTCCTTTGATGTCTGCTATGGTCCACCCAATGGCTGTTTTATGCTCTTTTAGAACCTTAATTAAGCTCTCTTCTTCATGTGAGGTGAGACCTGCAGCAATTATAACAGGGAGAGTTTCGTTAGCACCCAAATAAGTATATTTAAGATGATTGGGCAGTGGTTTAAGTTCTAGCTTTGGTGGGGTGATAATGGATGGCTCCAATTTCGTGGATGATGGTCCAAGAGGCTCGAGTGGTGGCCTAAAGGATGGTGGGTATGGTTGAAACACTTCTAAGGCAGCCACCACTTCTTGGAACTCCGGTTCACAAAGATCTTCCTCTTCTTGTGTTAAGACAGCTTCTAGAGCATCATTAGACTTTCTCTGCAAAATTTTGGAAGAAACCTCATGATCCACAACATCAATTGAAAAGCAAGAATCAAGAGAGATAGAAGGTTGAGTAGAGCATTAAGCATTTTAAATTCAACAGTTTCACCCAGAACAGTCATGGAAAGGGTGCTATCTTTCACTTTGATAACTGTGTCTGCAGTGGCCATGAATGGCCTGCCTAGGAGAATGCGATCAACATGATCTCCATTTGGATTGTCTTCCATGTCCATCACTACAAAATCAGCAGGGAGAATTAGTGTATTAACTTGAACTAAAATATCTTCTACAATACCTTTTGGATATTTTATAGAATGATCAGCTAGTTCAAGTCGTATTGAAGTCTTCTTCATCCCTTCTAAGCCAAGCTTTTGATACAATGAATATGGCATTAGGTTGACACTTGCTCCCAAGTCCAACATGGCTCTTCCAACCTTATTGCCTCCAATGTTAATGGGAATGTCAAAGCTGCCAGGATCAACTAGTTTTGGTGGAAGCTTCCTTTGCAACACAGCACTTACATTCTGGTCAAGCTTTACATCTTCATTTGGAGCGAAATTGAGCTTGTGAGTTTTCAAGTCCTTGATGAACTTTCCATATGCAGGAATCTGTTCAATAACATCAAGCAAAGGCAAATTGATATTAACTTTACTCAAAATATCATAAATCTCTTTAAAAGCCTTATCTTGCTTTGCTTTCTTAAGACGGCCTGGAAATGGAATCGGTGGAACATATGGAGCGGGTGGCACGTATCTATCTTCTTGAAGATGTGGTGGCACAATTTGTCATCTCTCTTATGCAATTGGAATTGTTTGGATTCCTGAGAATCTGATTTGGCATTAGGAGCAGATTGAGAAGTTTTGAGATGTTCCCCTTCTGTAGCCGTGGTCTCCTCCTCTTCATCTTCTACAATCACAACATCATTTGAAAGATTAGAATCAACTTTACTATCAATGATCTTACCTGATCTGAGCACATGAATGGCCTTGGCTTCTTGGTTCTTTGGATTGATCTCGGTTTGGCTTGGCCATTTCCCAGGTGCTCTTTGAGTTATTTCAGCAGCTAATTGGCCTATTTGAACTTCCAATTTGGCAATGGCAGCTTGTGTAGTTTGCTGGAAATTGGATTGGTTGATTGCCATCTGCTTAACTATATCCTCCAATGATGATGTTTGTTGTGGCTTTTGGAATGAAGGGGGATTAGCTTGATTCTGAGTATTCCTCCATGAAAAGTTTGGATGACTCCTCCAACCTGGATTATAACTTTGAGAGTATGGATCATTTCTTGGACCTTGGTTGTAGGAATTTACCAACTTAGCTTGCTCTTGCACAAATTCTGGATATCCAGCCCCAAGTGGACAAGCTATGGTAGCATGGTCAGGAGTTTCGCAAATACTACACACTTCCTTCGGAGGGCTTCTTGAGTTTAATGCAAGAAGAGCATCTAGCTTTTGTTCCAGTTTTGAAATCTGCACACTAGAAGCATCATTAGAACCACTAATAACACGTTTACCTCTTGTATCCGTATGTTGGGTCTCCATTGCTATCTCCTCAATGAGTTCGTATGTTTCTTCTGGAGTTTTGGTTTTAAAAGAACCACCTGCAAAATTGGTGACTATATTATGACTAGAAGGGGTTAGTCCTTTATAAAACATACGCATTTGAAGCTTCAATGGAATCCCATGATGAGGACATTGGTTGAGCAGCCCATTGAATCTCTCCCATGCTTCACAAAACGATTCATCATCTTGCTGTGCAAATAACAAGATCTTATCCCTAAGCATGTCGGTCTTTTGCGTGGAGAAGTATTTCTCCAAGAACTTCTTTTGAATGGCAGCCCATGTAGTGAGTGAACCAGGCTTCAAAGAATTCAACCAATATTTCGCCTTATCCTTCAAAGTGTATGGAAACACTCTCATTCGAAGTTGATCTTCTGTCACACCTGTCAAGGGAAAAGAACTCACAACATTAAAAATATCCTTTATATGAGTTAATGGATCTTCATTAGGTAAACCATAAAAGGAAGGCAGCATATTAAGATGAGAAGATTTAAGCTCATAATTTCGAGCTACAGTGGGCAGCAAAATGCTTGAAGGAGATGCTGGAATTGTTGGGATATCAAGTTCTCCCATGAACTCATTGGCAGCCATCTCTTCTTCTTCTTCTTGGTCTGAACTTGCTTCCGAATTTGAAGGTGAAGAACCAGGAAGTTCAGTGTGGAGAGCAATACTTGTAAATGTGGCAAGAGCTTGCTCTTTTGCAGTTGACAACTCTCTTTCTAGACGATTATGAACTTCAGAGATCACCCGGTTGGGTTGCAACGATGGTCCTGTGTTCAAAGATCTGGAGCGTTGGAACGAAGACCTCACTTGTTCAAGTTACGGTCTTTTAGACATAAACTACCTGAAACAGAAAATTAGATTAATTAGAAACACTAAAAAGAATAGGGTAACCTTGGGCACATAACCAGGGAAGAACTTTCGTTCAGTCCCCGGCAACGGCGCCAAAATTTGTTGTTAATTATTATGTTAACTCGCAATTGTACGGGGCAATTAGTAATATAGCAAGACAAGTACGAGGTCGTACCCACGAAGACTGAGAAGTTCAAATTAGTTATGTACGTAGATTACCGAATTCAAGAAGTTAGGAAGTTAAGTCTAAAACAGAAATTAAAGTGAGAGTGATTGTGATTGTGAAAGGAAGTGAGCAAACTGAAATTGCAAATGAAAGCAAATAAACAAGTGTAACAAAGAGTGGTTTTAAGAGTTGGAAAACAGATTTGGAGACTAGGGCATTCGAATCACCATAACAATTCAATTCTGGGTTATATGGAGTCAAGTAACAAGTCTAATTCATATTCAAAGATTGATTCTAGCTAAAGTATGATTAGGCCATGGTGTTTGATCCTAACCTTGTGTTCCTAATTCCCTAATTTGATCATTTGTTGTCTAACCTAAAATTAAGCATTAGGAACCCATTAAGCATAGAAGAACAATTTAAACAACCAAGCATGTATCTAATCCCTGTTGTCGAATGTCCATACATACTCTTCCTATTCATAGTTCAATTCGAATTAAAGCATGGTGTCTACTCTTAATTCAAACCAAGATAGTTAACAAACAAGTTCTAATGGTGATCAATCATTCAAACAAGCATGTTAACTTATAAGCATAATGAATAAGAACATGAATCATGAATCAAACTTGAAACTCCAAACTTATAAACCAAGAATATTCATGTTAGGTTACATCGAAGCCCTAGTTATGGATTTAGCTACTCATAATGGAAAAGAAACTAAAATAGAAATGGGAAAACATAATGAATGCCATAAGAGTAGAAAAACCCTTTTTATGAAGTTCTTGTAGTGTCCAATGCTTCTCCAAGAGCTTCTCCACGTCTAGAAGGATGTATGAAGGATATGGAGGTGATTTGAGATGAGCTTGAGTGAGTGGTGATGGCTGAGAAAGAGGAAATTCGTAGGGAAATGGAAGGGAGGTTTTCTGGAGCTGTTTTGGTGATTTTGGGGCAGTTTAGAGTATTGGGTTGATTGCTTGAGTGTTTGGGGTTGTGGGAATGTATGAGGATGATTTCTGGAGGATGGAAGTGTGGAGGATGGCTGAAGTGAATTTTGTAGCTTGAAGACTCCTCTATTTATAGGGCTAAGAGGGAGGAACATCATGATGAAATCCAACACCACCATTCCTCATTTAATACAACCCATAACTCCCACTTCATCTTGTCTATGTTAGTGTGGTTGGAATCAATCCCATCCCATACTTCTTTTGCTGCACCTCAAGCTTTCTTCACATGGGATCAAAGGTGATCAATTGTGGCTGCCGAACAGAGACTGGAATTGACTTCATTTCATTTATGCTTTACATGCATGCACATGCTTTCTCTATAATAACTCCAGCATGTACCAACTTGATCCTTTAGACTTTCATAGCTGGAATGCCTCCCCACTTCACTCATTATGTTGGATCCAAAGTCAGTTGCAGCATGGGTGAGGCACATGGAGGCACATGACAAAGCTGGCAGCTGCAAATCCTCCTGAGCAGGGTTGAGTGTTGGGCGGGCTGAGCACTCCACAAATGTCCAATTGGGCTGAAATTTGGATATGTTGTACTAGACACCCATTGGAACAAGTTTCATGAAGATCTTCACCTCATCCAAGCCCCATAGCATGCTGATCCAAGGCCAAGAAGCTGACCTACGAAATTGGGCTGGAAAGGAGTTGTAGCCAAAATGTGTTTGTCTTTAAGCCCTTCTTCCATTCACCCAAATCAAGCCTTAACATGCATGGATTGCATCATTTCCTATCCAAAGTCATCATCGTTACCTAAATGTCAATTAACTGAAAGATAAACACAAAAAGGATTAAAAGCACAAGTTTAACTCAAAAACATAACCAAATCATAAGCTAGAAGGGTACAAAATGATATACAATTATGAACCGATCAAATCGCTAGAAGTATGGAATACAGCAACCACTCCAATTAGGAAGGAACTCCCTTTGAACATGAATTGTCCAATTTCTCACACCTATTGATTTCGGATCGAGCCCAAAACTTGGGCAACATCATAATATGGTGGGAGGAGTCATTTGGTTAGTTTTGAGTGAAATCCAATCGCTAGAAGTATGGAATACACCAACCACTTCAACTAGGAATGAACTGCCGTTGAACTTGAATTGTCCAATTTCTCACACCTATTAATTTTGGATCGAGCCCAAAACTTGGGCAACATCATAATATGGTGGGAGTAGTCATTTGGTGAATTTTGAGTGAAATCCAATCGCTAGAAGTATGGAATACAGCAACCACTCCAATTAGGAAGGAACTGCCGTTGAACTTGAATTGTCCAATTTCTCACACCTATTGATTTCGGGTTGAGCCCAAAACTATGGCAACTTCATAATATGGTGGGAGGAGTCATTTGGTGAGTTTTGAGTGAAATCGAATCGCTAGAAGTATGCAATACAGCAACCACTCCAATTAGGAAGGAACTGCCGTTGAACTTGAATTGTCCAATTTCTCACACCTATTGATTTCGGATCGAGCCCCAAACTTGGGCAACATCATAATATGGTGGGAGGAGTCATTTGGTGAGTTTTGAGTGAAATCCAATCGCTAGAAGTATGGAATACACCAACCACTCCAATTAGGAACGAACTGTCGTTGAACTTGAATTGTCCAATTTCTCACACCTATTAATTTCGTATCGAGCCGCAAACTTGGGCAACATCATAATATGGTGGGAGGAGTCATTTGGTGAGTTTTGAGTGAAATCCAATCGCTAGAAGTATGGAATACACCAACTACTCCAATTAGGAACGAACTGCCGTTGAACTTGAATTGTCCAATTTGGAACACCTATTGGTTTCGGATCGAGCCCAAACCTTGGGCAATATCATAATATGGTGGGAGGAGTCATTTGGTGAGTTTTGAGTGAAATCCAATGGCTAGAAGTACGGAATACACCAACCACTCCAATTAGGAACGAACAGCAGTTGAACTTGAATTGTCCAATTTGGAACACCTATTGATTTCGGATCTAGCCCAAAACTTGGGCAACATCAGAATATGGTGGGAGGAGTCATTTGGTGAGTTTTGGGTGAAATCCAATCGCTAGAAGTGTGGAATACACCAACCACTCCAATTAGGAACGAACTGCCGTTGAACTTGAATTGTCCAATTTCTCACACCTATTGATTTCGGATTGAGCCCAGAACTTGGGCAACATCATAATACGGTGGGAGGAGTCATTTGGTTAGTTTTCAGTGAAATCCAATCGCTAGAAGTATGGAATACCCCAACCACTCCAATTAGGAACGAACTGCCGTTGAACTTGAATTGTCCAATTTCTCACACCTATTGATTTTGGATCGAGCCCCAAACTTGGGCAACATCATAATATGGTGGGAGGAGTCATTTGGTGAGTTTTGAGTGAAATCCAATCGCTAGAAGTATGGAATACACCAACCACTCCAATTAGGAACGAACTGTCGTTGAACTTGAATTTTCCAATTTGGAACACCTATTGATTTTGGATTGAGCCCAAAACTTGGGCAACATCATAATATGGTGGGAGGAGTCATTTGGTTAGTTTTGAGTGAAATCCAATCGCTAGAAGTATGGAATACACCAACCACTCCAATTAGGAACGAACTGCCGTTGAACTTGCATTGTCCAATTTCTCACACCTATTGATTTCGGATCGAGCCCCAAACTTGGGCAACATCATAATATGGTGGGAGGAGTCATTTGGTGAGTTTTGAGTGAAATCCAATCGCTAGAAGTATGGAATACACCAACCACTCCAATTAGGAACGAACTGTCGTTGAACTTGAATTGTCCAATTTCTCACACCTATTGATTTCGGATCAAGCCGCAAACTTGGGCAACATCATAATATGGTGGGAGGAGTCATTTGGTGAGTTTTGAGTGAAATCCAATCGCTAGAATTATGGAATACCACTCCAATTAGGAACGAACTGCCGTTGAACTTGAATTGTCCAATTTGGAACACCTATTGATTTCGGATCGAGCCCAAAACTTGGGCAACATCATAATATGGTGGGAGGAGTCTTTTGGTGAATTTTGATTGAAATCCAATCGCTAGAAGTATGGAATACACCAACGACTCCAATTAGGAACGAACTGCCGTTGAACTTGAATTGTCCAATTTGGAACACCTATTGATTTCGGATCGAGCCCAAAACTTGGGCAACATCAAAATATGGTGGGAGAAGTCATTTGGTGAGTTTTGAGTGAAATCCAATCGCTAGAAGTATGGAATACACCAACCACCCCAATTAGGAACGAACTGCCGCTGAACTTGAATTGTCCAATTTGGAACACCTATTGATTTCGGATCGAGCCCAAAACTTGGGAAAAATCATAATATGGTGGGAGGAGTCATCTGGGGAGTTTTGAGTGAAATCCAATCGCTAGAAGTATGGAATACACCAACCACTCCAATTAGGAACGAACTGTCGTTGAACTTGAATTGTCCAATTTCTCACACCTATTGATTTCGGATCGAGCCCAAAACTTGGGCAACATCATAATATGGTGGGAGGAGTCATTTGGTGAGTTTTGAGTGAAATCCAATCGCTAGAAGTATGGAATACCACTCCAATTAGGAACGAACTGTCGTTGAACTTAAATTGTCCACTTTGGAACACCTATTGATTTCGGATCGAGCCCAAAACTTGGGCAAACTCATAATATGGTGGGAGGAGTCATTTGGTTAGTTTTGAGTGAAATCCAATCGCTAGAGGTATGGAATACACCAACCACTCCAATTAGGAACGAACTGCCGTTGAACTTGAATTGTCCAATTTCTCACACCTATTGATTTCGGATCGAGCCCACAACTTGGGCAACATCGTAATATGGTGGGAGGAGTCATTTGGTGAGTTTTGAGTGAAATCCAATCGCTAGAAGTATGGAATACAACAACTACTCCGATTTGGAACGAACTGTCATTGAAATTGAATTGACCAATTTCTCACACCTATTGATTTCGGATCGAGCCCAAAACTTGGGCAACATCATAATATGGTGGGAGGAGTCATTTGGTGAGTTTTGAGTGAAATCCAATCGCTAGAAGTATGGAATACACCAACCACTCGAATTAGGAACGAACTGCCGTTGAACTAGAATTGTCCAATTTCTGACACCTGTTGATTTCGGATCGAGCCCAAAAGTTGGGCAACATCATAATATGGTGGGAGGAGTGATTTGGTGAGTTTTGAGTGAAATCCAATCGCTAGAAGTATGGAATACACCAACCACTCCAATTAGGAACGAACTGCCGTTGAACTTGAATTGTCCAATTTCTCATACCTATTGATTTCGGATCGAGCCCAAAAGTTGGGCAACATCATAATATGGTGGGAGGAGTCATTTGGTGAGTTTTGAGTGAAATCCAATCGCTAGAAGTATGGAATACACCAACCACTCCAATTAGGAACGAACTGCCGTTGAACTTGAATTGTCCAATTTGGAACACCTATTGATTTCGGATCGAGCCCAAAACTTGGGCAACATCAAAATATGGTGGGAGAAATGATTTGGTGAGTTTTGAGTGAAATCCAATCGCTAGAAGTGTGGAATACACCAACCACTCCAATTAGGAACGAACTGCCGTTGAACTTGAATTGTCCAATTTCTCACACCTATTGATTTCGGATCGAGCCCTAAACTTGGGCAACATCATAATATGGTGGGAGGAGTCATTTGGTGAGTTTTGAGTGAAATCCAATCGCTAGAAGTATGGAATACACCAACCACTCCAATTAGGAACGAACTGCCGTTGAACTTGAATTGTCCAATTTCTCAAACCGATTGATTTCGGATCGAGCCCCAAACTTGGGCAACATCATAATATGGTCGGAGGAGTCATTTGGTGAGTCTTGAGTGAAATCCAATCGCTAGAAGTATGGAATACCACTCCAATTAGGAACGAACTGCCGTTGAACTTGAATTGTCCAATTTGGAACACCTATTGATTTCGGATCGAGCCCAAAACTTGGGCAACATCATAATATGGTGGGAGGAGTCATTTGGGGAGTTTTGAGTGAAATCCAATCGCTAGAAGTATGGAATGCACCAACCACTCCAATTAGGAACGAACTGCCGTTGAACTTGAATTGTCCAGTTTCTCACACCTATTGATTTCGGTTCGATCCCCAAACTTGGGCAACATCATAATATGGTGGGAGGAGTCATTTGGTGAGTTTTGAGTGAAATCCAATCGCTAGAAGTATGGAATACCACTCCAATTAGGAACGAACTGCCGTTGAACTTGAATTGTCCAATTTGGAACACCTATTGATTTCGGATCGAGCCCCAAACTTGGGCAACATCATAATATGGTGGGAGGAGTCATTTGGTGAGTTTTGAGTGAAATCCAATCGCTAGAAGTGTGGAATACCACTCCAATTAGGAATGAACTGCTGTTGAACTTGAATTGTCCAATTTGGAACACCTATTGATTTCGGATCGAGCCCAAAACTTGGGCAACTTCATAATATGGTGGGAGGAGTCATTTGGGGAGTTTTGAGTGAACACTACAACACAAAAACCCTTCTATGACGTCTGATTTGCGTCATGGAAGGCATTTAATGACGCGGATCAGGCGTCGTAACCTGCGTTGTCGAAAGGGGGGGTCATGGAAACGTTTTTCAAAACACGACGTCTGTTCCGCGTCATGGAATGGGGTTTCAATGACGCGGATCGTGTGTCGTCCTACTCTTTCCATGACGCGTCCTCGATGTCATGGATGAAGTTTTGATGACGTCAATTAAGCGTCGTTAAGAATATGACGTTCTATTTGACGCCTTCTTTTAGGACTTTACATGACGCGGACTAGGCGTCATGGAACTTAACGACGCTGATGAGACGTCATTGAAATATTTTTCATGACACAGTTCAGACGTCATTGAAATTCTTTATTTATAAAAACAAAAATTAAAATTCTAATATTTATATATATCCCATCATTATAATTATTAAAAAATAAATTAATATATAGAAGGAAAAATGAAGACACAAAGGCAAAGTACTCTAAATTATATTTCTATTACTCAAAATGATGCTAGTACATTAATATTGTCTTGAACTAATCCCACAAAGTCAATCCTATGAAGTTTGAGAAGATTTGATACTTGGACTGTCCAAAACAAAGTATGCTCCATGATCGTATGAGAGGATGTGATGCTTCATGTCCAAAAGAGAGTGTAAAAGGTACTAAAATAATTACAACCACACCTGCATTAAAACAGAAGATTAGAAAATGAGAATGAAGGTCTAGAAATTACAAGCAAGCATGAATGAAAATGATACAGGTCTGTAAATTCTTGGTCAAAATTGGAAATTTCATTTGTGGAAATTTCATTTGATAGAAATGTCTTGCTAAACCAAATGCCAAATAAAACAAGAGGAACAATAGAATCCAACAAAACAAATTTTAAGGACCAAAAATTCCTGAATGAAGTTAACTTACCAAAAAACCAGAAAAAAAGAAAGATAAGAAATAGGTGCAAGTACGGGGAGGGATGGTAAGAGAAACTAATATCATATATGGCATTATATCCAAAACCCAAAAACCAGTTAGTTTTGTTCAATTCTTTTGGGCTGGAACCTATCACCTCTCAAAGACGATCAATTGCATAGAAGGTTAATTGGGGTTACAATCTTGACAGAGGAAATCCTAAGCTCTGTGGCCATGCCCCTAACATTTGCAGTGGTGTTGCTAACTAAACATTCAGTTTAATTCAAAAGAATGTAAAACTTTCCAGATCATAACAAGACATATAGAACCTCATCATATCAAAAATTCATTCAATTCGAAGTTCAGGAATCATGTCAAAAACTGAATTCAAAACAGACTAAGTTACAGACTTTTCTGTTTTTCTGCAGCATAACACTAACTTGGAAAAGTTACCATAAATTCAATTTAACTCTGATTTACATGAAACAAGTTTTCAAATGTTCATTGAGATGTCTATTTTCATATAACAAAGGTAAGTGTTTCAAAACTGAAACTGCAGCCCCTGTTTTTGACAGATTTTGTAGTCATACTTTAATTACCAAACTTTAGGTATCAAACTTCAGCCAAATTACATGATATCAGAGGGCTTTTAATCCTGGATATGTATAGTTTAAAACCAAGTACTTATATCTCAAAACTAACCCACAACCTGTGCAAAACTAACAGTCAATGTGGGTAAAACAATCACACTTTCTAAAAATCTGAAACTGAACAACTTCTGCACCTATTTGTTTTTTTAACAAAACAAAACCCCAAAACACTTTTGAACAATCTTAAAAACAAGTATATATTTCAGTTATGACTGCTACTCAATTACCAACAAGAATCGAAGTTTGAAAAACCAAAACCCGAAACTGAAAGTTGATCAATACACCCAAACTTAATAAATCCAATTCATACTCTTCTTCCATTTAGTTTCGTGGGTTCTGTGGAGCAATCAATCAACTACACAATTTAAATAATCAACCCAACAAGACAACAACATCCAAAAACAAGAAATTAAAATCTAAGAAAACAAACTTACAAAGGGTTCAAGAAGAAATTCAAAATTCCTTAGCTCTCTCAACGAATTGCCCAAGCTGACAATGGCTTTATGAAGCTCTCTCAAATGTCCCCAGAAGAAATTAAAGGCTCGAAAAGACACCTCTTCAACAGCTCAAATGTCCCGAAAATTCATTACAAAAATGATAATATAAAAAAGAATTAGGGGCAAACTAAAATATAAATGAGAAAAATGCAAAGAAGAGAAGAAGAAGAAAAAATTCGTACCTTGAGCATTGAATTACCACAACTTCAATTAGAATCTTCACCTTCAAAACTCAATATCACACATCCCCAGCAAAATAAGCCACCGTTGGAGATACACGAGAAGAAAAGATGAGGAGAAGATCAGGGGGTGCTGGAGAATGAGTGAAGAGTGAACAGAAAAAGAAAAGAAAGGGAAGGGAGAGATGAGAGAGAATGAAGAGAAGATTTGGAGTTGGGGACAGAGAGAGAGAGATCCTTAGGTATGAGAATGAGGAGAATATTTTAGAAAGACAGAGAGAGAGAGCGCGCCTTCTGGAAGGGAATAGCGGGCAAACTAAAATTTCACCCAAAAAAAGAGCGCAACGTGAAAAAAAATTGGGGCCTCAAAACCAAATTTCATGACGCAGAATCTACGTCGTAAAATTACATTCTATGATGCGTATACTGCGTCCTCAAAACCAATTCCATGACGCATATACTGCGTCGTCAAATCGTTAAAGCTTTTATGGCGCTCAAGACGCGTCATCTTAAGGTTATTAAAAATATTTTTATAATATGTGAAAAAATAGCGGGCAAAATTAAAGAGGTAAAAAATAATTGCGTGGAACGAAAAAAAAAAGGTGGGAAATTTTCATAGATCTATGACGCATAGGAAACGTCATTGAAAAACACTACCATGATAAAGCTAGCCAGCCATGGATACTTGATTCCATGACGCAACCCAAACGTCATAGACATTTATGACGCGCAATATGCGTCATTGATTTAACAAACGTTTCATGACGCAGATCCAACGTCATGTAAAGTCAAAAAAATCTATGACGCGTAAAACGCGTCATTGAATGCATATTCAATGGCGTGCATATCCGGATGTCATTGAAAGGATAAAACAAACCCGCTTCAATGACGCATTTTAAAAGCACGTCATAGATAATTACAATTAATGACGTGTATTCCTGACACGTCATTAAAACCATGTCATCAAAAAGCCTTTTTGTTGTAGTGGAAATCCAATCGCTAGAAGTATGGAATGCACCAACCACTCCAATTAGGAACGAACTGCCGTTGAACTTGAATTGTCCAATTTCTCACACCTATTGATTTCGGGTCGAGCCCAAAACTTGGGCAACATCATAATATGGTGGGAGGAGTCATTTGGTGAGTTTTGGGTGAAATCCAATCGCTAGACGTATGGAATACAACAACCACTCCAATTAGGAACGAACTGCCGTTGAACTTGAATTGTCCAATTTCTCACACCTATTGATTTCGGATCGAGCCCAAAACTTGGGCAAAATCATAATATGGTGGGAGGAGTCATTTGGTTAGTTTTGAGTGAAATCCAATAGCTAGAAGTATGGAATACACCAACCACTCCAATTAGGAACGAACTGCCGTTGAACTTGAATTGTCCAATTTCTCACACCTATTGATTTCGGATCGAGCCCAAAACTTGGGCAACATCATAATATGGTGGGAGGAGTCATTTGGTTAGTTTTGAGTGAAATCCCATCGCTAGAAGTACGGAATACACCAACTACTCCAATTAGGAACGAAATGCCGTTGAACTTGAATTATCCAATTTGGAACACCTATTGATTTCGGCTCGAACCCAAAACTTGGGCAACATCATAATATGGTGGGAGGACTCATTTGGTGAGTTTGGAGTGAAATCCAATCACTAGAAGTATGGAATACACAAACCACTCCAATTTGGAACGAACTGCCGTTGAACTTGAATTATCCAATTTCGAACACCTATTGATTTCGGATCGAGCCCAAAACTTGGGCAACATCATAATATGGTGGGAGGAGTCCTTTGGTGAGTTTTGAGTGAAATCCAATCGCTAGAAGTATGGAATACACCAACCACTCCAATTAGGAACGAACTGCCGTTGAACTTGAATTGTCCAATTTGGAACACCTATTGATTTCGGATCGAGCCCAAAACTTGGGCAACATCATAATATGGTGGGAGGAGTCATTTGGTGAGTTTGGAGTGAAATCAAATCGCTAGAAGTATGGAATACACCAACCACCCCAATTAGGAACGAACTGCCGTTGAACTTGAATTGTCCAATTTCGAACACCTATTGATTTCGGATCAAGCCCAAAACTTGGGCAACATCATAATATGGTGGGAGGAGTCCTTTGGTGAGTTTTGAGTGAAATGCAATCGCTAGAAGTGTGGAATATACCAACCACTCCAATTAGGAACGAACTGCTGTTGAACTTGAATTGTCCAATTTCTCACACCTATTGATTTCGGATCGAACCCTAAACTTGGGCAACATCATAATATGGTGGGAGGAGTCATTTGGTGAGTTTTGAGTGAAATCCAATCGCTAGAAGTATGGAATACACCAACCACTCCAATTAGGAACGAACTGCCGTTGAACTTGAATTGTCCAATTTCTCAAACCGATTGATTTCGGATCGAGCCCCAAACTTGGGCAACATCATAATATGGTGGGAGGAGTCATTTGGTGAGTTTTGAGAGAAATCCAATCATTAGAAGTATGGAATACACCAACCACTCCAATTAGGAACGAAATGCCGTTGAACTTGAATTGTCCAATTTCTCACACCAATTGATTTCGGATCGAGCCCAAAACTTGGGCAACATCATAATATGGTGGGAGGGGTCATTTGGTGAGTTTTGAGTGAAATCCAATTGCTAGAAGTATGGAATACACCAACCACTCCAATTAGGAACGAACTGCCGTTGAACTTGAATTGTCCAATTTTTCAAACCTATTGATTTCGGATCGAGCCCCAAACTTGGGAAACATCATAATATGGTGGGAGGAGTCATTTGGTGAGTTTTGAGTGAAATCCAATCACTAGAAGTAGGGAATACACCAACCACTCCAATTAGGAACGAACTGCCGTTGAACTTGAATTGTCCAATTTCTCACACCTATTGATTTCGGAACGAGCCCCAAACTTGGGCAACATCATAATGTGGTGGGAGGAGTCATTTGGTGAGTTTTGAGTGAAATCCAATCGCTAGAAGTAGGGAATACACCAACCACTCCAATTAGGAACGAACTGCCGTTGAACTTGAATTGTCCAATTTGGAACACCTATTGATTTCGGATCGAGCCCAAAACTTGGGCAACATCATAATATGGTGGGAGGACTCATTTGGTGAGTTTTGAGTGAAATCCATTCGCTAGAGGTATGGAATACACCAACCACTCCAATTAGGAACGAATTGCCGTTGAACTTGAATTGTCCAATTGCTCACACCTATTGATTACGGATCGAGCCCAAAACTTGGGCAACATCATAATATGGTGGGAGGAGTCCTTTGGTGAATTTTGAGTGAAATCCAATCACTAGAAGTATGGAATACACCAACCACTCCAATTAGGAACGAACTGCCGTTGAACATGAATTGTCCAATTAGGAACGAACTGCCGTTGAACTTGAATTGTCCAATTGCTCAAACCTATTGATTTCGGATCGAGACCCAAATTTGGGCAACATCATAATATGGTGGGAGGAGTCATTTGGTGAGTTTTGAGTGAAATCGAATCTCTAGAAGTATGGAATACACCAAGCACTCCAATTAGGAACAAACTGCCGTTGAACTTGAATTGTCCAATTTCTCACACCTATTGATTACGGATCGACCCCAAAACTTGGGCAACATCATAATATGGTGGGAGGAGTCCTTTGGTGAGTTTTGAGTGAAATCCAATCGCTAGAAGTATGGAATACACCAACCACTCCAAGTAGGAACGAACTGCCGTTGAACTTGAATTGTCCAATTTCTCAAACGGATTGATTTCGGATCGAGCCCCAAACTTGGGCAAAATCATAATATGGTGGGAGGAGTCATTTGGTGAGTTTTGAGTGAAATCCAATTGCTAGAAGTATGGAATACACCAACCACTTCAATTAGGAACGAATTGCCGTTGAACTTGAATTGTCCAATTTGGAACACCTATTGATTTCGGATCGAGCCCAAAACTTGGGCAACATCATAATATGGTGGGAGGAGTCATTTCGTGAGTTTTGAGTGAAATCCAATCGCTAGAAGTATGGAATACACCAAGGACTCCAATTAGGAACGAACTGCCGTTGAACTTGAATTGTCCAATTTGGAACACCTATTGATTTCGGACCGAGCCCCAAACTTGGGCAACATCATAATATGGTGGGAGGAGTCTTTTGGTTAGTTTTTAGTGAAATCCAATCGCTAGAAGTATGGAATACACCAAGGACTCCAATTAGGAACGAACTGCCGTTGAACTTGAATTGTCCAATTTAGAACACCTATTGATTTCGGATCGAGCCCAAAACTTGGGCAACATCATAATATGGTGGGAGGAGTCATTTGGTGAGTTTTGAGTGAAATCCAATCGCTAGAAGTGTGGAATACACCAACCACTCCAGTTAGGAAGGAACTGCCGTTGAACTTGAATTGTCTAATTTGGAACACCTATTGATTTCGGATCGAGCCCAAAACTTGGGCAACATCGTAATATGGTGGGAGGAGTCATTTGGTTAGTTTTCAGTGAAATCCAATAGCTAGAAGTATGGAATACACCAACCACTCCAATTAGGAACGAACTGCCGTTGAACTTGAATTGTCCAATTTGGAACACCTATGGATTTCGGATCGAGCCCAGAACTTGGGCAACACCATAATATGGTGGGAGGAGTCATTTGGTGAGTTTTGAGTGAAATCCAATCGCTAGAAGTATGGAATACACCAACCACTCCAATTAGGAACAAACTGCCGTTGAACTCGAATTGTCCAATTTGGAACACCTATTGATTTCGGATCGAGCCCAAAACTCGGGCAACATCATAATATGGTGGGAGGAGTCATTTGATGAGTTTTGAGTGAAATCCAATCGCTAGAAGTATGGAATACACCAACCACTCCAGTTAGGAAGGAACTGCCGTTGAACTTGAATTGTCCATTTTGGAACACCTATTGATTTCGGATCGATTCCAAAACTTGGGCAACATCATAATATGGTGGGAGGAGTCATTTGGTTAGTTTTGAGTGAAATCCAATCGCTAGAAGAATGGAATACACCAACCACTCCAATTAGGAACGAACTGCCGTTGAACTTGAATTGCCAATTTCTCACACCTATTGATGTCGGATCGAGCCCCAAACTTGGGCAACATCATAATATGGTGGGAGGAGTCATTTGGTGAGTTTTGAGTGAAATCCAATCGCTAGAAGTATGGAATACACCAACCACTCCAGTTAGGAACGAACTGCCGTTGAAGTTGAATTGTCCAATTTGGAACACCTATTGATTTCGGATCGAGCCCAAAACTTGGGCAAGATCATAATATGGTGGGAGGAGTCATTTCGTGAGTTTTGAGTGAAATCCAATCGCTAGAAGTATGGAATACACCAACCACTCCAATTAGGAACGAACTGCCATTAAACTTGAATTGTCCAATTTGGAACACCTATTGATTTCGGATCGAGCCCAAAACTTGGGCAACATCATCATATGGTGGGAGGAGTCATTTGGTTAGTTTTGAGTGAAATCCAATTGTTGAGCCTATTCCTAACAACTAAAATGAGTTATTAAAAATAGAAACTTCAATTCTCGCAAGTGCACGAACCATTTATAGTATAGCTTATGAAATACGAGGTCGATCCCACGGAGAATGGTAACTTGGTTGCAAGTTAAACTACTTAGAATGATGGAAAAACTGAAAACAAAGAAACAAACTAACTAACAATTGGCAAGGTCTAGGACAGAATCCTAGCACCACACACGCACTCGAATGGGGGGTTTTTGTTGTTTAAATGAAAACAAGAGAATGAAATGGAAGTGCTGGAAGTAAACAATGGCAGCAATGAACAAGTTGTGAAACAATGATTGAGAAGTGTTAGAGCCTTGGAATCTTCCACTAGTCTTCCTATCCAAGTTATGAATGCATAGAAATTGACTCAAGCTTCATTAACAATAGATTATCGCATACAAGCCTATGGTATCTATGTGCAGGATGCATGATTCTCCTAAGGCATGTAATTGTGCATGGTATCTACACAACACGTGATCTCTAATATGCAACCTAAGCATGGTATCTACTTAGAATAAAGCATATAAGAGTCATTAAGTTCCTTGAGAATATGATAATCACACAAGTCCTAGAACATGGTATCTGTCCTAGTCAACCTATGGTTATTAACCCCTTGAATGATTCTTAGGCCATTCATGTGTTGCTTGTGAAAGGAGAGTAGAATTGGTGAATCTAAACCCCTTCCCAACCTGTGCTAGATGCATAAAATCCTAGTTAGCTACTCCAAGAAAACATACATCAAGCACATAATAAGCTGGAGATTAACAACTTGATAATGAAAGCAAGGAAATCAATTAACTATGAAATCATCCATAACATTGAATATTCATGACTAGGGCTTCATCCTAAGCCCTAACAAAATGGATTAGTTAAACATAATTATGAATACAGAAGATAAGAAATACATAGGTAGAATAAAGAGAATAGAAGAACTAGCTGGTGGCAGCAAGGTAGTTTCCAGGACAGCTCCCAGCTCTCCCTCCTTTGCAGCTAGCTCTCTCTCTCTCTTTGTGGTGAATCTGAATGTGTGTATGGAAGTAATGGATGAAGTGAATTGTGTCTGGGATGTGGAATGGAAGTGGTATTTATAGGGAGAAGGAAAGGGGAATTCTGAATTGAATATGACTAATGCATACAACACTTGTATTTAGATAATCAGAATTGGTTGCTGCACTAATAAATCCCACCAGCAGCCATAGGTCATCTTCATGTCAGCATGATCAAGCATCCATCCAGAAACCAATAGCTCATGCCTAGCTCACCATGACCAAGCATCCATCAGCTCATCCTCATGTCAGCATGATGTGTATTTTGATGGGCTCACGGATTGGGTTTGGCTGAATCCAAATATGACTTTAAGATATCCATTTTGAAGTTCAGAATGTCTCTGATCCAACCACACAAGTATTGGCCCAATCCAAGCTCGGATGAAGAAGATAAGTCCGAAATGAACTTCTAACTCAATATCCAGTTTTTGCACGTTTTGCACCATTTTGCTTCAAAAGCAATCTCTTGCTGCCTTCAACCTATAGAACACACAAACATAGGTAAGTGACTTGAAATAAAGAGAAACTAAACAAAATTACTAAGTAACGAAGGCATGCAAATGTGTGAAATTATGAACTTATCAAATACCCCCAAACTTAGACTTTGCTAGTCCTCGAGCAAACAAAATAAAACTACAACTTAGAAAACAGAAAATAAGCAGCTAGCCTTCCAAACAATATCCTCAAAGAATCATCAAAGTATATGGTTCCAAAGAAACACAACAATCACAATCTAAGTTCCACACATGATTCAAGAGTGTGCAAAGCTTACAATGACATCCTTTTTAGCTAACAAGTATTTCAATGCTGCATGATCAGTGTAAACAATGACCTTGTTAGTAATCAAATAAGATCTGAACTTCTCTAAAGCAAATATGACAGCTAATAACTCCTTCTCTGTGGTGGAATAGTTGAGTTGGGCATCGTTGAGGGTTCTACTAGCATAGTAGATGGCATGTGGCTTCTTATCAACTCGCTGCCCCAAAACAGCTCCAACAGCATAATCTGAGGCGTCACACATCAGTTCAAAAGGCAAGCTCCAATCCGGTGGCATAATGATTGGGGCAGTTGTGAGCATCATTTTCAAAGCATTGAAAGCATTCTCACAGTTTTGATCAAACACAAAATCCATGTCCTTGGCAAGGAGATTGCACAAAGGCCTTGCAATCTTAGAAAAATCTTTAATGAAACGCCTATAGAAACCTGCATGGCCAAGGAAAGAACGTACTTCTTTGACAGAAGTAGGTGAGGGCATAGAAGCAATCAAATCAATCTTAGCTTTATCTACCTCAATTCCATTACTAGAGATGACATGACCAAGAACTATGCCTTGGTTAACCATAAAATGACATTTTTCCCAATTAAGCACAAGGTTATTTTGTTCACATCTAGCCAACACCTTAGATAAGTTATGCAAACATTGATCAAAAGAATCACCAAAGACAGAGAAGTCATCCATGAATACCTCAATAAACCTTTCTACCATGTCGGAGAAAATGCTCATCATGCACCTTTGGAAAGTGGCTGGGGCGTTGCAAAGACCAAAGGGCATCCTCCTATAAGCAAAAGTACCAAAGGGACATGTGAAGGTTGTCTTCTCTTGATCTTCTGGGGCTATGGCGATTTGGTTGTAACCTGAATATCCATCAAGGAAGCAATAGTGGCTATGGCCAGCCAATCTCTCAAGCATTTGATCAATAAATGGAAGAGGGAAGTGATCCTTGCTTGTTGTTGTGTTGAGCTTCCTATAATCAATGCAAACTCTCCAGCCCGTGGTCATCCGTGTTGGTACAAGCTCGTTTGCTTCATTCTTCACCACTGTGATACCTGATTTCTTGGGGACAACTTGTATTGGGCTCACCCATTTACTGTCAGAAATAGGGTAAATAATACCAACATCTAAAAGCTTCATTACTTCTTTCCTTACCACCTCCTTCATGTTTGGATTGAGACGTCTTTGGGCATCCCTCTTAGGCACTGCATTGTCCTCCAATAGTATCCTATGCATGCACGATGTTGGGCTTATGCCTTTGATATCTGCAATGCTCCATCCAATCGCAGTTTTGTGCTCTTTTAGAACCCTCGAAAGCTTCTTCTCATCATTTGGTTCGAGGTGTGAGGCAATGATAACAGGTAGAGTCTCACTCTCACCTAAATAAGCATATTTAAGGTGTGTTGGCAATTGCTTTAATTCCAACTCCGGTGCCTGCACAATAGAAGGTAAAACCTTATTAGTAGGTGCGGGTAAAGATTCAAATTGGTTTGCATACCTCTTTCCCACTTCTATGTAGCTATCCATGCTGCAAACAAGCTCAAGAAGTAAAGGAGAGATCACAGCCTCTAATCTGTCCACTTCTTCTTTCCTTATGCTTTGTGTGATGCATGCTTCAATAGGCTCCAAATAACTCATTGGCAGTGCTTCTTTCACCATATTATCAATTGCATCAAGCTGGAAAACTTCATGCTCATCACTTGGAAACTTGGAGGCTTCAAACACTTTGAATGCTATTGTCTCATCAAACACGTTCATAGTCAATGTACCCTTCTTCACATCAATAATTGCACCGGCAGTTGCCATGAATGGACGACCAAGAATGAGTGGTAACTGATTGTCATGAATTGGTGCTTCTTCCATTTCCAACACCAAGAAATCAGCTGGCAAAATCAGCTCTTCTACTTTCACCAAAACATCTTCTAGAATGCCCCTAGGGTACCTGATAGTTCTATCTGCCAATTGAATGCTCACAGATGTGGCTTGCAACTCACCAAGGTTAAGTTTCTCATAAACATGATATGGCATAAGGTTAATGGATGCACCAAGATCAAGCAAAGCTTTTTGAAACTTAAAATCACCAACTATACAAGGTATAGAAAATGAACCTGGATCCTTTAGCTTTGGAGGTAGCTTTCTTTGTAAGACTGCACTAACCTCTTCACTTAATGCAACCTGTTCATGCTCTTTGAATCTCCTCTTGTTAGTGCATAGATCCTTCAAAAATTTTGCATATTTTGGAATCTGAGCAATGGCATTGAGCAATGGGATGTTGATTTGCACTTTCTTGAATATTTCCATTATCTCATCCAAGCCTTGATCTTTCTTTGACTTTGATAACCTGCTGGGAAAGGGTGCAATAGGCCTAAAAGCATTAGATGAAATTGGAACTTGATTAGCATTAGATGATACCTTAGGGCCTGTGCTCTTTCCAAGAGAATTGAGGGGCTGTTTGGTGGAACCTGTTGGCTGCCCTTGTGGTGGCTGAATGATCTCCACGTTTTCTCCATCTTCTTGCTCTTCATTGGCATCTCCAACCTTATTATCAACTTGTTTACCACTTCTCAAGATGTGCACTGCTTTAACTTGCTCATGATGCCTTGGATTCACCTCCGTTTGGCTTGGAAAAGTTCCGGATGCTCTATTGCTCATGGAGGATGCAATCTGCCCAACTTGCACTTCTAGTTTGTTCATTGCATTTTGAAGATTCTGATTGGTTTGCATCTGTTGCCCCATGAACTTCTTGAACATGTCTTGCAATTCTCCCATTTGATCACCCCTTTGCTCTTGTACTTGTTGGGGAGCTTGCTGGAATTGCCTTTGTTGTATTTGAAATCCTGGGGGAGGTCCTTGAGATTGTTGCACATTTGAATTATTGCTCCACCTGAAATTAGGATGATTTCTCCACCCCGGATTGTATGTGTTTGAGTAAGGATCATTCTGAGGATTCCTTCCTTGAAGGGCATTTGCTTGCTCTAGCATGTGCTTTGCAAAAGATTGGTCTTGAACTTCCTCTTTGCTTCCTAGAGGGCCAGTCACTGCCTGTTGAAGCAAAGAACACATAACATCAAGTTTTGCATTAATCTCATTATTAGTACTTACCTCAGAGACCACAGCTTTCATAGGAGCTCCTCTTCCTTTATTGTAGCTCCATTGTTGAGAGTTGGTACTCAAAGATTCAAAGAGAGTAAAAGCCTCATCTGCTGTTTTGTTCATCAGTCCTTCTCCACTTGTTGCATCTACCATCATCCTTTCGGAATCAAGCAAACCTTCATAGAAAGATTGCATTTGCATCCAACTCTCTATATTGTGGTGTGGGCAAGAACTCATCATCTCCTTGTACCTCTCCCAGCATTCATGAAAAGCTTCTCCTTCTCTTTGTGTGAAACCAAGAATTTCCTTTCTAATCTTGTTAGTCTTTTGAGCTGGAAAGAATTTCTGCAAAAACTTATTAGAAAGCTCATCCCAAGTACGAATTGAAGCATTAGGCAAAGAGTATAACCATGACTTAGCCTTATCTTTTAAACTGAATGGGAATAGCCTCATCTTAATCTGCTCATCATCAAGTCCTTGAATTTTGATTGTAGCACATATTTCAAAGAATTGCTTAACATGCATGTAAGGATCCTCAGTGGTATTACCATAATAAGTTGGAAGAAGATGAATCATACCACTTCTAAGCTCAAACCTGTCAATTGTGAGTTGAGGATAGACGATGCACGAAGGTTGATCAGTGACTTTGGGGATGGAAAATTCACGCAGGGGTTTCCTAGGTTGGACAACAAGCGCACCACCTCCTTCATCATTATTGTTGTTGTTTGGAATCTCTGCCATCTTGCTTGAACCTTCAGATTCGTAGCTCTCAGATTCAGCACTTAAAGAACTATAATTCCTCCTCAAACCAACACGTACAGCAAAAGTTCCTGGTGAAATTGGCTCAGAATCAGATTCGGACATATATGCACACACAAGAAACCAATTAGTGCCTTCAAATGGAGATAACAACTAAAAAGAAAAACAGAATACAGAAATAAAAACCAACGAAAACAAAAACAAAAACACTCAAAGTAATCTAACTATAGCACCATCGTTACCGGTTCCCCGGCAACGGCGCCAAAAACTTGTTGAGCCTATTCCTAACAACTAAAATGAGTTATTAAAAATAGAAACTTCAATTCTCGCAAGTGCACGAACCATTTATAGTATAGCTTATGAAATACGAGGTCGATCCCACGGAGAATGGTAACTTGGTTGCAAGTTAAACTACTTAGAATGATGGAAAAACTGAAAACAAAGAAACAAACTAACTAACAATTGGCAAGGTCTAGGACAGAATCCTAGCACCACACACGCACTCGAATGGGGGGTTTTTGTTGTTTAAATGAAAACAAGAGAATGAAATGGAAGTGCTGGAAGTAAACAATGGCAGCAATGAACAAGTTGTGAAACAATGATTGAGAAGTGTTAGAGCCTTGGAATCTACCATTAGTCTTCCTATCCAAGTTATGAATGCATAGAAATTGACTCAAGCTTCATTAACAATAGATTATCGCATACAAGCCTATGGTATCTAGGTGCAGGATGCATGATTCTCCTAAGGCATGTAATTGTGCATGGTATCTACACAACACGTGATCTCTAATATGCAACCTAAGCATGGTATCTACTTAGAATAAAGCATATAAGAGTCATTAAGTTCCTTGAGAATATGATAATCACACAAGTCCTAGAACATGGTATCTGTCCTAGTCAACCTATGGTTATTAACCCCTTGAATGATTCTTAGGCCATTCATGTGTTGCTTGTGAAAGGAGAGTAGAATTGGTGAATCTAAACCCCTTCCCAACCTGTGCTAGATGCATAAAATCCTAGTTAGCTACTCCAAGAAAACATACATCAAGCACATAATAAGCTGGAGATTAACAACTTGATAATGAAAGCAAGGAAATCAATTAACTATGAAATCATCCATAACATTGAATATTCATGACTAGGGCTTCATCCTAAGCCCTAACAAAATGGATTAGTTAAACATAATTATGAATACAGAAGATAAGAAATACATAGGTAGAATAAAGAGAATAGAAGAACTAGCTGGTGGCAGCAAGGTAGTTTCCAGGACAGCTCCCAGCTCTCCCTCCTTTGCAGCTAGCTCTCTCTCTCTCTTTGTGGTGAATCTGAATGTGTGTATGGAAGTAATGGATGAAGTGAATTGTGTCTGGGATGTGGAATGGAAGTGGTATTTATAGGGAGAAGGAAAGGGGAATTCTGAATTGAATATGACTAATGCATACAACACTTGTATTTAGATAATCAGAATTGGTTGCTGCACTAATAAATCCCACCAGCAGCCATAGGTCATCTTCATGTCAGCATGATCAAGCATCCATCCAGAAACCAATAGCTCATGCCTAGCTCACCATGACCAAACATCCATCAGCTCATCCTCATGTCAGCATGATGTGTATTTTGATGGGCTCACGGATTGGGTTTGGCTGAATCCAAATATGACTTTGAGTGAAATCCTCATAATATGGTGGGAGGAGTCATTTGGTTAGTTTTGAGTGAAATCCAATCGCTAGAAGTATGGAATACACCAACCACTCCAATTAGGAACGAACTGCCGTTGCACTCGAATTGTCTAATTTGGAACACCTATTGATTTCGAATCCAGCCCAAAACTTGGGCAACATCAAAATATGGAGGGAGGAGTCATTTGGTGAGTTTTGAGTGAAATCCAATCGCTAGAATTATGAAATACACCAACCACTCCAATTAGGAACGAGCTGCCGTTGAACTTGAATTGTCTAATTTGGAACCCCTATTGATTTCGGATCGAGCCCAAAACTTGGGCAACATCATAATATGGTGGGAGGAGTCATTTGGTGAGTTTTGAGTGAAATCCAATCGCTAGAAGTATGGAATACACCAACCACTCCAGTTAGGAACGAGCTGCCGTTGAACTTGAATTGTCCAATTTGGAACACATAATGATTTCGGATCGAGCCCAAAACTTGGGCAACATCATAATATGGTGGGAGGAGTCATTTGGTGAGTTTTGAGTGAAATCCAATCGCTAGAAGTATGGAATACACCAACCACTCCAATTAGGAACGAACTGCCGTTGAACTTGAATTGTCCAATTTCTCACACCTAGTGATTTCGGATCGAGCCCAAAACTTGGACAACATTACCATATGGTGGGAGGAGTCATTTGGTTAGTTTTGAGTGAAATCCAATCGCTAGAAGTATGGAATACACCAACCACTCCAATTAGGAACGAACTGCCGTTGAACTTGAACTGTTCAATTTCTCACACCTATTGATTTCGGATCGAGCCCCAAATTTGGGAAACATCATAAAATGGTGGGAAGAGTCATTTGGTGAGTTTTGAGTGAAATCCAATCGCTAGAAGTATGGAATACACCAACCACTCCAATTAGGAACGAACTGCCGTTGAACTTGAACTGTTCAATTTCTCACACCTATTGATTTCGGATCGAGCCCCAAACTTGGGCAACATCATAATATGGTGGGAGGAGTCATTTGGTGAGTTTTGAGTGAAATCCAATCGCTAGAAGTATGGAATACACCAACCACTCCAATTAGGAACGAACTGCCGTTGAACTTGAATTGTCCAATTTGGAACACCTATTGATTTCGGATCGAGCCCCAAAATTGGGCAACATCATAAAATGGTGGAAAGAGTCGTTTGGTGAGTTTTGAGTGAAATCCAATCGCTAGAAGTTTGGAATACACCAACCACTCCAATTAGGAACGAACTGCCGTTGCACTCGAATTGTCCAATTTGGAACACCTATTGATTTCGGATTGAGCCCAAAACTTGGGCAACATCATAATATGGTCGGGGGAGTCATTTGGTGAGTTCTGAGTGAAATCCAATCGCTAGAAGTATGGAATACACCAACCACTCCAATTAGGAACGAACTACCGTTGAACTTGAATTGTCCAATTTATCACACCTATTGATTTCGGATTGAGCCCCAAACTTGGGCAACATCATAAAATGGTGGGAAGAGTCATTTGGTGAGTTTTGAGTGAAATCCAATCGCTAGAAGTATGGAATACACCAACCATTCCAATTAGGAACGAACTGCCGTTGAACTTGAATTGTCCAATTTCCTACACCTATTGATTTCGGATCGAGCCCAAAACTTGGGCAACATCATAATATGGTGGGAGGAGTCATTTGGTGAGTTTTCAGTGAAATCCAATAGCTAGAAGTATGGAATACACCAACCACTCCAATTAGGAACGAACTGCCGTTGAACTTGAATTGTCCAATTTGGAACACCTATTGGTTTCGGATCGAGTCCAAAACATGGGCAACATCATAATATGGTGGCAGGAGTCATTTGGTGAGTTTTGAGTGAAATCCAATCGCTAGAAGAATGGAATACACCAAACACTCCAATTGGGAACGAACTGCCGTTGAACTTGAATTGTCCAATTTGGAACACCGATTGATTTCGGATAGAGCCCAAAACCTGGGCAACATCATAATATGGTGGGAGGAGTCATTTGGTGAGTTTTGAGTGAAATCCAATCGCTAGAAGTATGGAATACACCAACCACTCCAATTAGGAACGAACTGCCGTTGAACTTGAATTGTCCAATTTGGAACACCTATTGATTTCGGATCGAGCCCCAAACTTGGGCAACATCATAATATGGTGGGAGGAGTCATTTGGTGAGTTTTGAGTGAAATCCAATCTCTAGAAGTATGGAATACACCAACCACTCCACTTAGGAATGAACTGCCGTTGAACTTGAATTGTCCAATTTCTCACACCTATTGATTTCGGATCGAGCCCAAAACTTGGGCAACATCATAATATGGTGGGAGGATTCATTTGGTGAGTTTTGAATGAAATCCAATCGCTAGAAGTATGGAATACACCAACCACTCCAATTAGGAACGAACTGCCGTTGAACTTGTATTGTCCAATTTGGAACACCTACTGATTTCGGATCGAGCCCAAAGCTTGGGCAACATCGTAATATGGTGGGAGGAGTCATTTGGTGAGTTTTGAGTGAAATCCAATCGCTAGAAGTATGGAATACGCCAACCACTCCAATTAGGAACGAACTGCCGTTGAACTTGAATTGTCCAATTTCTCACACCTATTGATTTCGGGTCAACCCCAAACTTGGGCAACGTCATAATATGGTGGGAGGAGTCATTTGGTGAGTTTTGAGTGAAATCCAATCGCTAGAAGTATGGAAAACACCAACCACCCCAATTAGGAAAGAACTGTCGTTGAAATTGAATTGACCAATTTCACACACCTATTGATTTCGGATCGAGCCCAAAACTTGGGCAACATCATTATATGGTGGGAGGAGTCATTTGGTGAGTTTTGAGTGAAATGCAATCGCTAGAAGTGTGGAATACACCAACCACTGCAATTAGGAACGAACTGCCGTTGAACTTAAATTGTCCAATTTGGAAAACCTATTAATTTCGGATCGAGCCAAAAACTTGGGCAACATCATAATATGGTGGGAGGAGTCATTTGGTGAGTTTTGAGTGAAATCCAATCGCAAGAAGTATGGAATACACCAACCACTACAATTGGGAACGAACTGCCGTTGAACTTGAATTGTCCAATTTCTCAAACCTATTGATTTCGGATCGAGACCCAAACTTGGGCAACAACATAGTATGGTGGGAGGAGTCATTTGGTGAGTTTTGAGTGAAATCCAATCGCTAGAAGTATGGAATATACCTACCACTTCAGTTAGGAACGAACTGCCGTTATACTTGAATTTTCCAATTTGGAACACCCATTGATTTCGGATCGAGCCCAAAACTTGGGCAACATCATAATATGGTGGGAGTCATTTGGTGAGTTTTGAGTGAAATCCAATCGCTAGAAGTATGGAATACACCAACCACTCCAATTAGGAACGAACTGCCGTTGAACTTGAATTGTCCAATTTCTCACACCTATTGATTTCGGATCGGGCCCAAAACTTGGGCAACATCATAATATGGTGGGAGGAGTCACTTGGTGAGTTTTCAGAGAAATCCAATCGCTAGAAGTATGGAATACACCAACCATTGCAATTAGGAACGAACTGCCGTTGAACTTGAATTGTCCAATTTGGAAAACCTATTGATTTCGAATCGAGCCAAAAACTTGGGCAACATCATAATATGGTGGGAGGAGTCATTTGTTGTGTTTTGAGTGAAATCCAATCGCTAGAAGTATGGAATACACCAACCACTCCAATTAGGAACGAACTGTCGTTGAAATTGAATTGACCAATTTCTCACACCTATTGATTTCGGATCGAGCCCAAAACTTGGGCAACAACATAATATGGTGGGAGGAGTCATTTGGTGAGTTTTGAGTGAAATCCAATTGCTTGAAGTATGGAATACACCAACCACTCCAATTAGGAAAGAACTGTCGTTGAAATTGAATTGACCAATTTCTCACACCTATTGATTTCGGATCAAGCCCAAAACTTGGGCAACATCATTATATGGTGGGAGGAGTCATTTGGTGTGTTTTGAGTGAAATTCAATCGCTAGAAGTATGGATTACATCAACCAATCCAATAAGGAACGAACTGCCGTTGAACTTGAATTGTCCAATTTGGAACACCTGTTGATTTCGGATCGAGCCCAAAACTTGGGCAACATCATAATATGGTGGGAGGAGTCATTTGGTGAGTTTTGAGTGAAATTCAATCGCTAGAAGTATGGAATACATCAACCAATCCAATAAGGAACGAACTGCCGTTGAACTTGAATTGTCCAATTTGGAACACCTATAGATTTCGGATCGAGTCCAAAACATGGGCAACAGCATAATATGGTGGGAGGAGTCATTTGGTGAGTTTTGAGTGAAATCCAATCGCTAGAAGTATGGAATACACCAACCACTGCAATTAGGAACGAACTGCCGTTGAACTTGAATTGTCCAATTTCTCATACCTATTGATTTCGGATCGAGCCCAAAACTTGGGCAACATCTTAATATGGTGGGAGGAGTCATTTGGTGAGTTTTGAGTTAAATCCAATCGCAAGAAGTATGGAATACACCAACCACTCCAATTGGGAAAGAACTGCCGTTGAGCTTGAATTGTCCAATTTGGAACACCGATTGATTTCGGATCGACCCCCAAAACCTGGGAAACATCATAATATGGTGGGAGGAGTCATTTGGTGAGTTTTTAGTGAAATCCAATCGCTAGAAGTATGGAATACACCAACCACTCCAATTAGGAACGAACTGCCGTTGAACTTGAATTGTCCAATTTGGAACACCTATTGATTTCGGATCGAGTCCAAAACATGGGCAACATCATAATATGGTGGGAGGAGTCATTTGGTGAGTTTTGAGTGAAATCCAATGGCTAGAAGTATGGAATACACCAACCACTCCAATTGGGAACGAACTGCCGTTGAACTTGAATTGTCCAATTTGGAACACCGATTGATTTCGGATCGAGCCCAAAACCTGGGCAACATCATAATATGGTGGGAGGAGTCATTTGGTGAGTTTTGAATGAAATCCAATCGCTAGAAGTATGGAATACACCTACCACTCCAATTAGGAACGAACTGCCGTTGAAATTGAATTGTCCAATTTCTCACACGTATTGATTTCTGATCGAGCCCAAAACTTGGGCAACATCATAATATGGTGGGAGGAGTCATTTGGTGAGTTTTGAGTTAAATCCAATCGCAAGAAGTATGGAATACACCAACCACTCCAATTGGGAACGAACTGCCGTTGAACTTGAATTGTCCAATTTGGAACACCTATTGATTTCGGATCGAGCCCAAAACTTGGGCAACATCATAATATGGTGGGAGGAGTCTTTTGGTGATTTTTGAGTGAAATCCAATCGCTAGAAGTATGGAATACACCAACCACTCCAATTAGGAATGAACTGCCGTTGAACTTGAATTGTCCAATTTGGAACACCTATTGATTTTGGATCGAGCCCCAAACTTGGGCAAGATCGTAATATGGTGGGAGGAGTCATTTGGTGAGTTTTGAGTGAAATCCAATCGCTAGAAGTATGGAATACACAAACCACTCCAATTAGGAAAGAACTGCCGTTGAACTTGAATTGTCCAATTTCTCACACCCATTGATTTCGGATCGAGCCCAAAACTTGGGCAACATCATAATATGGTGGGAGGAGTCATTTGGTTAGTTTTGAGTGAAATCCAATCGCTAGAAGTATGGAATACACCAACCACTCCAATTAGGAACGAACTGCCATTGAACTTGAATTGTCCAATTTGGAACACCTATTGATTTTGGATCGAGCCCGAAACTTGGGCAACACCATAATATAGTGGGAGGAGTCATTTGGTTAGTTTTCAGTGAAATCCAATTGCTAGAAGTAGGGAATACACCAACCACTCCAATTAGGAACGAACTGCCATTGAACTTGAATTGTCCAATTTCTCACACCTATTGATTTCGGATCGAGCCCCAAACCTGGGCAACATCATAATATGGTGGGAGGAGTCATTTGGTGAGTTTTGAGTGAAATCCAATCGCTAGAAGTGTGGAATACACCAACCACTCCAATTAGGAACGAACTGCCGTTGAACTTGAATTGTCCAATTTGGAACACATATTGAATTCGGATCGAGCCCCAAACTTGGGCAACGTCATAATATGGTGGGAGGAGTCATTTGGTGAGTTTGGGGTGAAATCCAATCGCTAGAAGTATGGAATACACCAACCACTCCAATTAGGAACGAACTGCCGTTGAACATGAATTGTCCAATTTCTCACACGTATTGTTTTCGGATCGAGCCCAAAACTTGGGCAACATCATAATATGGTGGGAGGAGTCATTTGGTGAGTTTTGAGTGAAATCCAATCGCTAGAAGTATGGAATACACCAACCACTCCAATTAGGAACGAACTGCCGTTGAACTTGAATTGTCCAATTTCTCACACCTATTGATTTCGGATCGATCCCCAAACTTGGGAAACATGATAATATGGTGGGAGGAGTCATTTGGTGAGTTTTGAGTGAAATCCAATCGCTAGAAGTATGGAATACACCAACCACTCCAATAAGGAACTAACTGCCGTTGAACTTGAATTGTCCAATTTGGAACACCTATTGATTTTGGATCGAGCCCAAAACTTGGGCAATATCATAATATGGTGGGAGGAGTCATTTGGTGAGTTTTGACTGAAATCCAATCGCTAGAAGTATGGAATACACCAACCACTCCAATTAGGAACGAACTGCCGTTGAACTTGAATTGTCCAATTTGGAACACCTATTGATTTCGGATCGAGCCCAAAACTTGGGCAACATCATAATATGGTGGGAGGAGTCATTTGGTGAGTTTTGAGTGAAATCCAATCGCTAGAAGTATGGAAGACACGAACCACTCCAATTTGGAACGAACTGCCGTTGAACTTGAATTGTCCAATTTGTCACACCTATTGATTTCGGATCGAGCCCAAAACTTGGGAAACATCATAATATGGTGGGAGGGGTCATTTGGTGAGTTTTTAGTGAAATCCAATCGCTAGAAGTATGGAATACATCAACCACTCCAATTAGGAACGAACTTCCGTTGAACTTGAATTGTCCAATTTGTCACACCTATTGATTTCGGATCGAGCCCAAAACGTGGGCAACATCATAATATGGTGGGAGGACTTATTTAGTGAGTTTTGAGTGAAATCCAATCGCTAGAAGTATGGAATACACCAACCACAGCAATTAGGAACGAACTGCCGTTTAACTTGAATTGTCCAATTTGGAAAACCTATTGATTTCGGATCGAGCCCAAAACTTGGGCAACATCATAATATGGTGCGAGGAGTCATTTGGTTAGTTTTGAGTGAAATCCAATCGCTAGAAGTATGGAATACACCAACCACTCGAATTAGGAACGAACTGCCGTTGAACTTGAATTGTCCAATTTGTCACACCTATTGATTTCGGATCGAGCCCAAAACTTGGGAAACATCATAATATGGTGGGAGGGGTCATTTGGTGAGTTTTGAGTGAAATCCAATCGCTAGAAGTATGGAATACATCAACCACTCCAATTAGGAACGAACTTCCGTTGAACTTGAATTGTCCAATTTGTCACACCTATTGATTTCAGATCGAGCCCAAAACGTGGGCAACATCATAATATGGTGGGAGGACTTATTTAGTGAGTTTTGAGTGAAATCCAATCGCTAGAAGTATGGAATACACCAACCACAGCAATTAGGAACGAACTGCCGTTTAACTTGAATTGTCCAATTTGGACAACCTATTGATTTCGGATCGAGCCCAAAAGTTGGGCAACATCATAATATGGTGCGAGGAGTCATTTGGTTAGTTTTGAGTGAAATCCAATCGCTAGAAGTATGGAATACACCAACCACTCGAATTAGGAATGAACTGCCGTTGAACTTGAATTGTCCAATTTCTCACACCTATTGATTTCGAATCAAACCCAAAACTTGGGCAACATCATAATATGGTGGGAGGAGTCATTTGGTGAGTTTTGAGTGAAATCCAATCGCTAGAAGTATGGAATACACCAACCACTCCAATTAGGAACGAACTGCCGTTGAACGTGAATTGTCCAATTTGGAACACCTATTGACTTCGGATCGAGCCCAAAACTTGGGCAACAACATAATATGGTGCGAGGAGTCATTTGGTTAGTTTTGAGTGAAATCCAATCTTTAGAAGTATGGAATACACCAACCACTCCAATTAGGAACGAACTGCCGTTGAACTTGAATTGTCCAATTTGGAACACCTATTGATTTCGGATCGAGCCCAAAACTTGGGCAATATCATAATATGGTGGGAGGAGTCATTTGGTGAGTTTTGACTGAAATCCAATCGCTAGAAGTATGGAATACACCAACCACTCCAATTAGGAACGAACTGCCGTTGAACTTGAATTGTCCAATTTGGAACACCTATTGATTTCGGATCGAGCCCAAAACTTGGGTAACATCATAATATGGTGGGAGGGGTCATTTGGTGAGTTTTGAGTGAAATCCAATCGCTAGAAGTGTGGAATACATCAACCACTCCAATTAGGAACGAACTTCCGTTGAACTTGAATTGTCCAATTTGTCAGACCTATTGATTTCGGATCGAGCCCAAAACTTGGGCAACATCATAATATGGTGGGAGGAGTTATTTAGTGAGTTTTGAGTGAAATCCAATCGCTAGAAGTATGGAATACACCAACCACAGCAATTAGGAACGAACTGCCGTTGAACTTGAATTGTCCAATTTGGAAAACCTATTGATTTCGGATCGAGCCCAAAACTTGGGCAACATCATAATATGGTGCGAGGAGTCATTGGTTAGTTTTGAGTGAAATCCAATCGCTAGAAGTATGGAATACACCAACCACTCGAATTAGGAACGAACTGCCGTTGAACTTGAAGTGTCCAATTTGGAACACCTATTGATTTCGAATCGAGCCCAAAACTTGGGCAACATCATAATATGGTGGGAGGAGTCCTTTGGTGAGTTTTCAGAGAAATCCAATCACTAGAAGTATGGAATACACCAACCACTCCAATTAGGAACGAACTGCCGTTGAACTTGAATTGTCCAATTTGGAACACCTATTGATTTCGGATCGAGCCCAAAACTTGGGCAACATCATAATTTGGTGGGAGGAGTCATTTGTTGGGTTTTGAGTGAAATCCAATAGCTAGAAGTATGGAATACACCAACCACTCCAATTAGGAACGAACTGCCGTTGAACTTGAATTGTCCAATTTGGAACACCTATTGATTTCGGATCGAGCCCAAAACTTGGGCAACAACATAATATGGTGTGAGGAGTCATTTGGTTGGTTTTGAGTGAAATCCAATCGCTAGAAGTATGGAATACACCAACCACTCGAATTAGGAAAGAACTGCCGTTGAACTTGAATTGTCCAATTTCTCACACCTATTGATTTCGGATCGAGCCCCAAACTTGGGCAACATCATAATATGGTGGGAAGAGTCATTTGGTGAGTTTTGAGTGAAATCCATTCGCTAGAAGTATGGAATACACAAACCACTCCAATTAGGAACGAACTGCCGTTGAACTTGAATTGTCCAATTTCTCACACCTATTGATTTCGGATCGAGCCCAAAACTTGGGCCACATCATAATTTGGTGTTAGGAGTCATTTGGTGAGTTTTGAGTGAAATCCAATCGCTAGAAGTATGGAATACACCAACCACTCCAATTAGGAACGAACTGCCGTTGAACTTGAATTGTCCAATTTCTCACACCTATTGATTTCGGATCGAGCCCCAAACTTCGGCAACATCATAATATGGTGTTAGGAGTCATTTAGTGAGTTTTCAGTGAAATCCAATCGTTAGAAGTATGGAATACACCAACCACACCAATTAGGAACGACCTGCCGTTGAACTTAAATTGTCCAATTTCTCACACCTATTGATTTCGGATCGAGCCCCAAACTTGGGCAACATCATAATATGGTGGGAAGAGTCATTTGGTGAGTTTTGAGTGAAATCCATTCGCTAGAAGTATGGAATACACCAACAACTCCAATTAGGAACGAACTGCCGTTGAACTTGAATTGTCCAATTTCGAACACCTATTGATTTCGGATCAACCCCAAAACTTGGGCAACATCATAATATGGTGGGAGGAGTCATTTGGTTAGTTTTGAGTGAAATCCAATCTCTAGAAGTATGGAAGACACCAACCACTCAAAATAGGAACGAACTGCCGTTGAACTTGAATTGTCCAATTTCTCACACCTATTGATTTCGGATCGAGCCCCAAACTTGGGCAACATCAAAATATGGTGGGAGGAGTCGTTTGGTGAGTTTTGAGTGAAATACATTCGCTAGAAGTATGGAATACACCAACCACTCCAATTAGGAACGAACTGCCGTTGAACTTGAATTGTCCAATTTCTCACACCTTTTGATTTCGGATCGTGCCCAAAACTTGGGCAACACCGTAATATGGTGGGAGGAGTCATTTGGTGAGTTTTGAGTGAAATCCAATCGCAAGAAGTATGGAATACACCAACCACTCAAATTAGGAACGAACTGCCGTTGAAATTGAATTGTCCAATTTCTCACACGTACTGATTTCTGATCGAGCCCAAAAGTTGGGCAACATCATCATATGGCGGGAGGAGTCATTTGGTGAGTTTTGAGTGAAATCCAATCGCTTGAAGTACGGAATACACCAACCACTGCAATTAGGAACGAACTGCCGTTCAACTTGAATTGTCCAATTTTGAACACCTATTGATTTCGGATCGAGCCCAAAACATGGGCAACATCATAATATGGTGGGAGGAGTCATTTGGTGAGGTTTGAGTGAAATCCAACTGCTAGAAGTATGGAATACACCAACCACTCCAATTAGGAACGAACTGCCGTTGAACTTGAATTGTCCAATTTCTCACACCTATTGATTTCGGATCGAGCCCAAAACTTGGGCAACATCATAATATGGTGGGAGGAGTCATTTGGTTAATTTTGAGTGAAATCCAATCGCTAGAAGTATGGAATACACCAACCACACCAATTAGGAACGAACTGCCGTTGAACTTGAATTGTCCAATTTGGAACACCTATTGATTTCGGATCGAGCCCAAATCTTGGGCAACATCATAATATGGTGGGAGGAGTCATTTGGTGAGTTTTGAGTGAAATCCAATGGCTGGAAGTATGGAATACACCAACCACTCCAATTAGGAACGAACTGCTGTTGTACTTGAATTGTCCAATTTGGAACACCTATTGATTTTGGATCGAGCCCAAAACTTGGGCAACATCATAATAAGGTGGTTGGAGTCATTTGGTGCGTTTTGAGTGAAATCCAATCGCTAGAAGTATGGAATACACCAACCACTCCAATTAGGAACGAACTACCGTTGAACTTGAATTGTCCAATTTGGAACACCTATTGATTTCGGATCGAGCCCAAAACTTGGGCAACATCATAATATGGTGGGAGGAATCGTTTGGTGAGTTTTGAGTGAAATCCAATCGCTAGAAGTATGGAATACACCAACCAATCCAATTAGGAACGAACTGCCGTTGAACTTGAATTGTCCAATTTCTCACACCTATTGATTTCGGATCGAGCCCAAAACTTGGGCAACATCATAATATTGTGGGAGGAGTCATTTGGTTAGTTTTGAGTGAAATCCAATCGCTAGAAGTATGGAATACACCAACCACTCCAATTAGGAACGAACTGCCGTTGAACTTGAATTGTCCAATTCGGAACACCTATTGATTTCGGATCGAGCCCAAATCTTGGGCAACATCATAATATGGTGGGAGGAGTCATTTGGTGAGTTTTGAGTGAAATCCAATCGCTAGAAGTATGGAATACACCAACCACTCCAATTTGGAACTAACTGCCGTTGTACTTGAATTGTCCAATTTGGAACACCTATTGATTTCGGATCGAGCCCAAAACTTGGGCAACATCATAATATGGTGGGAGGAGTCATTTGGTGAGTTTTGAGTGAAATCCAATCGCTAGAAGTATGGAATACACCAACCACTCCAATTAGGAACGAATTGCCCTTGAACTTGAATTGTCCAATTTGGAACACCTATTGATTTCGGATCGAGCCCAAAACATGAGCAACAACATAATATGGTGGGAGGAGTCATTTGGTGAGTTTTGAGTGAAATCCAACCGCTAGAAGTATGGAATACACCAACCACTCCAATTAGGAACGAACTGCTGTTGAACTTGAATTGTCCAATTGCTCACACCTATTGATTTCGGATCGAGCCCAAAACTTGGGCAACATCATAATATGGTGGGAGGAATCATTTGGTTAGTTTTGAGTGAAATCCAATCGCTAGAAGTATGGAATACACCAACCACTCCAATTAGGAACGAACTGCCGTTGAAGTTAAATTGTCCAATTTCTCACACCTATTGATTTCGGATCGAACCCCAAACTTGGGCAACAACATAATATGGTGGGAGGAGTCATTTGGTGAGTTTTGAGTGAAATCCAATCGCTAGATGTATGGAATACACCAACCACTCCAATTAGGAACGAACTGCCGTTGAACTTGAATTGTCCAATTTGGAACACCTATTGATTTGGGATCGAGCCCAAAACTTGGGCAACAACATAATATGGTGGGAGGAGTCATTTGGTGAGTTTTGAGTGAAATCCAATCGCTAGAAGTATGGAACACACCAACCAATCCAATTGGGAACGAACGGCCGTTGAACTTGAATTGTCCAATTTGGAACACCTATTGATTTCGGATCGAGCCCAAAACTTGGGCAACAACATAATATGGTGGGAGGAGTCATTTGGTGAGTTTTGAGTGAAATCCAATCGCTAGAAGTATGGAATACAACAACCACTCGAATTAGGAACGAACTGCCGTTGAACTTGAATTGTCTAACTTCTCACACCTATTGATTTCGGATCAAGCCCAAAACTTGGGCAACATCATAATATGGTGGGAGGAGTCATTTGGTGCGTGTTGAGTGAAATCCAATCGCTAGAAGTTTGGAATACACCAACCACTCCAATTAGGAACGAACTGTCGTTGAACTTGAATTGTCCAATTTGGAACACCTATTCATTTCGGATCGAGCCCAAAACTTGGGCAACATCATAATATGGTGGGAGGAGTCATTTGGTGAGTTTTGAGTGAAATCCAATCGCTAGAAGTATGGAATACACCAACCACTCCAATTAGGAACGAACTGCCGTTGAACTTGAATTATCCAATTTGGAACACCTATTGATTTCGGATCGAGCCCAAAACTTGGGCAACATCATAATATGGTGGGAGGAGTCATTCGGTGAGTTTTGCGTGAAATCCAATCGCTAGAAGTATGGAATACACCAACCACTCCAATTAGGAACGAACTGCCGTTGAACTTGAATTGTCCAATTTCTCTAACCTATTGATTTCGGATCGAGCCCAAAACTTGGGCAACATCATAATATGGTGGGAGGAGTCATTTGGTGCGTGTTGAGTGAAATCCAATCGCTAGAAGTTTGGAATACACCAACCACTCCAAATTAGGAACGAACTGTCGTTGAACTTGAATTGTCCAATTTGGAACACCTATTCATTTCGGATCGAGCCCAAAACTTGGGCAACATCATAATATGGTGGGAGGAGTCATTTGGTGAGTTTTGAGTGAAATCCAATCGCTAGAAGTATGGAATACACCAACCACTCCAATTAGGAACGAACTGCCGTTGAACTTGAATTGTCCAATTTGGAACACCTATTGATTTCGGATCGAGCGCAAAACTTGGGCTACATCATAATATGGTGGGAGGAGTCATTTGGTGAGTTTTGAGTGAAATCCAATCGCTAGAATTATGGAATACACCAACCACTCCAGTTAGGAACGAACTGCCGTTGAACTTGAATTGTCCAATTTGGAACACCTATTGATTTCGGATCGAGCCCAAAACTTGGGCAACATCATAATATGGTGGGAGGAGTCACTTGGTGAGTTTTGAGTGAAATCCAATCGCTAGAAGTGTGGAATACACCAACCACTCCAATTAGGAACGAACTGCCGTTGAACTTGAATTGTCCAATTTGGAACACCTATTGATTTCGGATCGAGCCCAAAACTTGGGCAACATCATAATATGGTGGGAGGAGTCACTTGGTGAGTTTTGAGTGAAATCCAATCGCTAGAAGTGTGGAATACACCAACCACTCCAATTAGGAACGAACTGCCGTTGAACTTGAATTGTCCAATTTGGAACAAATATTGATTTCGGATCGAGCCCAAAACTTGGGCAACATCATAATATGGTGGGAGAAGTCATTTGGTGAGTTTTGATTGAAATCCAACCGCTAGAAGTATGGAATACACCAACCACTCCAATTAGGAACGAACTGCCGTTGAACTTGAATTGTCGAATTTCTCACACCTATTGATTTCGGATCGAGCCCAAAACTTGGGCCACATCATAATATGGTGGGAGGAGTCATTTGGTGAGTTTTGAGTGAAATCCAATCGCTAGAAGTATGGAATACACCAACCACTCCAATTAGGAACGAACTGCCGTTGAACTTGAATTGTCCAATTTGGAACAAATATTGATTTCGGATCGAGCCCAAAACTTGGGCAACAACATAATATGGTGGGAGGAGTGATTTGGTGAGTTTTGAGTGAAATCCAATCGCTAGAAGTATGGAATACACCAACCACTCCAATTAGGAACGAACTGCCGTTGAACTTGAATTGTCCAATTTCTAACATCTATTGATTTCGGATCGAGCCCAAAACTTGGGCAACATCATAATATGGTGGGAGGAGCCATTTGGTGAGTTTTGAGTGAAATCCAATTGCTAGAAGTATGGAATACACCAACCACTCCAATTAGGAACGAACTGCCGTTCAACTTGAATTGTCCAATTTTGAACACCTATTGATTTCGGATCGAGCCCAAAACTTGGGCAACATCATAATATGGTGGGAGGAGTCATTTGGTGAGTTTTGAGTGAAATTCAATCGCTAGAAGTATGGAATACACCAACCACTCCAATTAGGAGCGAAATGCCGTTGAAATTGAATTGACCAATTTCTCACACCTATTGATTTCGGATCGAGCCCAAAACTTGGGCAACATCATAATATGGTGGGAGGAGTCATTTAGTGAGTTTTGAGTGAAATCCGATCGCTAGAAGTATGGAATACACCAACCACTCCAATTAGGAACGAACTGCCGTTGAACTTGAATTGTCCAATTTGGAATACCTATTGATTTCGGATCGAGCCCAAAACTTGGGCAACATCATAATATGGTGGGAGGAGTCATTTGGTGAGTTTTGAGTGAAATCCAATCGCTAGAAGTACGGAATACACCAACCACTCCAATTAGGAACGAACTGTCGTTGAACTTGAATTGTCCAATTTGGAACACCTATTGATTTCGGATCGAGCCCAAAACTCGGGCAACATCATAATATGGTGGATGGAGTCATTTGGTGAGTTTTGAGTGAAATCCAATCGCTAGAAGTATGGAATACACCAACCACTCCAATTAGGAACGAACTGCCGTTGAACATGAATTGTCCAATTTCCCACACCTATTGATTTCGGATCGAGCCCGAAACTTGGGCAACATCATAATATGGTGGGAGGAGTCATTTGGGGAGTTTTGCGTCAAATCCAATCGCTAGAAATACGGAATACAACAACCACTCCAATTAGGAACGTACTGCCGTTGAACTTGAATTGACCAATTTCTCACACCTATTGATTTCGGATCGAGCCCAAACCTTGGGCAACATCATAATATGGTGGGAGGAGTCATTTGGTGAGTTTTGAGTGAAATCCAATCGCTAGAAGTATGGAATACACCAACCACTCCAATTAGGAACGAACTGCCGTTGAACTTGAATTGTCCAATTTCTCACACCTATTGATTTCGGATCGAGCCCAAAACTCGGGCAACATCATAATATGGTGGGAGGAGTCATTTGGTTCGTTTTGAGTGAAATCCAATCGCTAGAAGTATGGAATACACCAAACACTCCAATTAGGAACGAACTGTCGTTGAACTTGAATTGTCCAATTTGGAACACCTATTGATTTCGGATCGAGCCCAAAACTCGGGCAACATCATAATATGGTGGGAGGAGTCATTTGGTGAGTTTTGAGTGAAATCCAATCACTAGAAGTATGGAATACACCAACCACTCCAATTAGGAACGAACTGCCGTTGAACTTGAATTGTCCAATTTCCCACACCTATTGATTTCGGATCGAGCCCGAAACTTGGGCAACATCATAATATGGTGGGAGGAGTCATTTGGGGAGTTTTGCGTCAAATCCAATCGCTAGAAATACGGAATACACAAACCACTCCAATTAGGAACGAACTGCCGTTGAACTTGAATTGACCAATTTCTCACACCTATTGATTTCGGATCGAGCCCAAAACTTGGGCAACATCATAATATGGTGGGAGGAGTCATTTGGTGAGTTTTGAGTGAAATCCAATTGCTAGAAGTATGGAATACACCAACCACTCCAATTAGGAACGAACTGCCGTTCAACTTGAATTGTCCAATTTTGAACACCTATTGATTTCGGATCGAGCCCAAAACTTGGGCAACATCATAATATGGTGGGAGGAGTCATTTGGTGAGTTTTGAGTGAAATTCAATAGGTAGAAGTATGGAATACACCAACCACTCCAATTAGGAACGAAATGCCGTTGAAATTGAATTGACCAATTTCTCACACCTATTGATTTCGGATCGAGCCCAAAACTTGGGCAACATCATAATATGGTGGGAGGAGTCATTTAGTGAGTTTTGAGTGAAATCCAATCGCTGGAAGTATGGAATACACCAACCACTCCAATTAGGAACGAATTGCCGTTGAACTTGAATTGTCCAATTTGGAACACCTATTGATTTCGGATCGAGCCCAAAACTTGGGCAACATCATAATATGGTGGGAGGAGTCATTTGGTGAGTTTTGAGTGAAATCCAATCGCTAGAAGTATGGTATACACCAACCACTCCAATTAGGAACGAACTGCCGTTCAACATGAATTGTCCAATTTTGAACACCTATTGATTTCGGATCGAGCCCAAAACTTGGACAACATCATAATATGGTGGGAGGAGTCTTTTGGTGAGTTTTGAGTGAAATCCAATTGCTAGAAGTATGGAATACACCAACCACTCCAATTAGGAACGAACTGCCGTTGAACTTGAATTGTCCAATTCGGAACACCTATTGATTTCGGATCGAGATAAAAACTTGGGCAACACCATAATATGGTGGGAGGAGTCATTTGGTGAGTTTTGAGTGAAATCCAATCGCTAGAAGTATGGTATACACCAACCACTCCAATTAGGAACGAACTGCCGTTCAACATGAATTGTCCAATTTTGAACACCTATTGATTTCGGATCGAGCCCAAAAGTTGGACAACATCATAATATGGTGGGAGGAGTCTTTTGGTGAGTTTTGAGGGAAATCCAATTGCTAGAAGTATGGAATACACCAACCACTCCAATTAGGAACGAACTGTCGTTCAACTTGAATTGTCCAATTTTGAACACCTATTGATTTCGGATCGAGCCCAAAAATTGGGCAACATCATAATATGGTGGGAGGAGTCATTTGGTGAGTTTTGAGTGAAATTCAATCGCTAGAAGTATGGAATACACCAACCACTCCAATTAGGAACGAAATGCCGTTGAAATTGAATTGACCAATTTCTCACACCTATTGATTTCGGATCGAGCCCAAAACTTGGGCAACATCATAATATGGTGGGAGGAGTCATTTGGTGAGTTTTGAGTGAAATCCAATCGCTAGAAGTATGGAATACACCAACCACTCCAATTAGGAACGAACTGCCGTTGAACTTGAATTGTCCAATTTCTCACACCTATTGATTTCGGATCGAGCCCAAAACTTGGGCAACATCATAATATGGTGGGAGGAGTCATTTGGTGAGTTTTAAGTGAAATCCAATCGCTAGAGGTGTGGAATACACCAACCAGTTCAATTAGGAACGAACTGCTGCTGAACTTGAATTGTCCAATTTCTCACACCTATTGATTTTGGATCGAGCCCAAAACTTGGGCAACATCATAATATGGTGGGAGGAGTCGTTTGGTGAGTTTTGAGTGAAATCCAATCGCTAGAAGTATGGAATACACCAACCACTCCAATTAGGAACGAACTGCCGTTGAACTTGAATTGTCCAATTCGGAACACCTATTGATTTCGGATCGAGCCCAAAACTTGGGCAACATCAATAATATGGTGGAAGGAGACATTTGGTGAGTTTTGAGTGAAATTCAATCGCTAGAAGTATGGAATACACCAACCACTCCAATTAGGAACGAATTGCCGTTGAACTTGAATTGTCCAATTTGGAACACCTATTGATTTCGGATCGAGCCCAAAACTTGGGCAACATCATAATATGGTGGGAGGAGTCATTTGGTGACTTTTGAGTGAAATCCAATCGCTAGAAGTATGGAATACACCAACCCCTCCAATTAGGAACGAACTGCCGTTGAACTTGAATTGTCCAATTTCTCACACCTATTGATTTCGGATCGAGCCCAAAAGTTGGGCAACATCATAATATGGTGGGAGGAGTCATTTGGTGAGTTTTGAGTGAAATCCAATCGCTAGAAGTATGGAATACACCAACCACTCCAATTAGGAACGAACTGCCGTTGAAATTGAATTGTCCAATTTGGAACACCTATTGATTTCGGATCGAGCCCAAAACTTGGGCAACATCATAATATGGTGGGAGGAGTCATTTAGTGAGTTTTGAGTGAAATCCAATCGCTAGAAGTATGGAATACACCAACCACTCCAATTAGGAACGAATTGCCGTTGAACTTCAATTGTCCAATTTGGAACACCTATTGATTTCGGATCGAGCCCAAAACTTGGGCAACATCATAATATGGTGGGAGGAGTCATTTGGTGAGTTTTGAGTGAAATCCAATCGCTAGAAGTATGGAATACACCAACCACTCCAATTAGGAACGAACTGCCGTTGAACTTGAATTGTCCAATTTCTCACACCTATTGATTTCGGATCGAGCCCAAAACTTGGGCAACATCATAATATGGTGGGAGGAGTCATTTGGTGAGTTTTAAGTGAAATCCAATCGCTAGAAGTGTGGAATACACCAACCAGTCCAATTAGGAACGAACTGCTGCTGAACTTGAATTGTCCAATTTCTCACACCTATTGATTTTGGATCGAGCCCAAAACTTGGGCAACATCATAATATGGTGGGAGGAGTCGTTTGGTGAGTTTTAAGTGAAATCCAATCGCTAGAAGTATGGAATACACCAACCACTCCAATTAGGAACGAACTGCCGTTGAACTTGAATTGTCCATTTCGGAACACCTATTGATTTCGAATCGAGCCCAAAACTTGGGCAACATCAATAATATGGTGGAAGGAGACATTTGGTGAGTTTTGAGTGAAATTCAATCGCTAGAAGTATGGAATACACCAACCACTCCAATTAGGAACGAATTGCCGTTGAACTTGAATTGTCCAATTTGGAACACCTATTGATTTCGGATCGAGCCCAAAACTTGGGCAACATCATAATATGGTGGGAGGAGTCATTTGGTGACTTTTGAGTGAAATCGAATCGCTAGAAGTATGGAATACACCAACCCCTCCAATTAGGAACGAACTGCCGTTGAACTTGAATTGTCCAATTTCTCACACCTATTGATTTCGGATCGAGCCCAAAACTTGGGCGACATCATAATATGGTGGGAGGAGTCATTTGGTGAGTTTTGAGTGAAATCCAATCGCTAGAAGTGTGGAATACACCGACCACTCCAATTAGGAACGAACTGCCGTTGAAATTGAATTGTCCAATTTGGAACACCTATTGATTTCGGATCGAGCCCAAAACTTGGGCAACATCATAATATGGTGGGAGGAGTCATTTGGTGAGTTTTGAGTGAAATCCAATCGCTAGAAGTATGGAATACACCAACCACTCCAATGAGGAACGAACTGCCGTTGAACTTGAATTGTCCAATTTGGAACACCTATTGATTTCGGATTGAGCCCAAAACTTGGGCAACATCAGAATGTGGTGGGAGGAGTCATTTGGTGAGTTTTGAGTGAAATCCAATCGCTAGAAGTATGGAATAAACCAACCACTCCAATTAGGAACGAACTGCCGTTGAACTTGAACTGTCCAATTTGGAACACCTATTGATTTCGGATCGAGCCCAAAACTTGGGCAACATCATAATATGGTGGGAGGAGTCATTTGGTGAGTTTTGAGTGAAATCCAATCGCTAGAAGTATGGAATACACCAACCACTCCAAATAGGAACGAACTGCCGTTGAACTTGAATTGTCCAATTTGGAACACCTATTGATTTCGGATCGAGCCCAAAACTTGGGCAACATCATAATATGGTGGGAGGAGTCATTCGGTGAGTTTTGAGTGTAATCCAATCGCTAGAAGTATGGAATACACCAACCACTCCAATTAGGAATGAACTGCCGTTCAAATTGAATTGACCAATTTCTCACACCTATTGATTTCGGATGGATCCCAAAACTTGGCCAACATCAAAATATGGTGGGAGGAGTCATTTGGTGAGTTTTGAGTGAAATCCAATCGCTAGAAGTATGGAATACACCAGCCACTCCAATTAGGAACGAAATGCCGTTGAAATTGAATTGACCAATTTCTCACACCTATTGATTTCGGATCGAGCATAAAACTTGGGCAACATCATAATATGGTGGGAGGAGTCATTTGGTGCGTTTTGAGGGAAATCCAATCGCTAGAAGTATGGAATACACCAACCACTCCAATTAGGAACGAACTGCCGTTGAACTTGAATTGTCCAATTTCTCACACCTATTGATTTCGGATCGAGCCCAAAACTTGGGCAACATAATAATATGGTGGGAGGAGTCATTTGGTTAGTTTTGAGTGAAATCCAGTCGCTAGAAGTATGGAATACACCAACCACTCCAATTAGGAACGAACTGCCGTTGAACTTGAATTGTCCAATTTGGAACACCTATTGATTTCGGATCGAGCCCAAAACTTGGGCAACATCATAATATGGTGGGAGGAGTCATTTGGTGAGTTTTGAGTGTAATCCAATCGCTAGAAGTATGGAATACACCAACCACTCCAATTAGGAACGAACTGCCGTTCAAATTGAATTGACCAATTTCTCACACCTATTGATTTCGGATGGATCCCAAAACTTGGGCAACATCATAATATGGTGGGAGGAGTCGTTTGGTGGGTTTTGAGTGAAATCCAATCGCTTGAAGTGTGGAATACACCAACCACTCCAATTGGGAACGAACTGCTGTTGAACTTGAATTGTCCAATTTCTCACACCTATTGATTTCGGATCGAACCCCAAACTTGTGCCACATCAAAATATGGTGGGAGGAGTCATTTGGTGAGTTTTGAGTGAAATCCAATCGCTAGAAGTATGGAATACACCAACCACTCCAATTAGGAACGAACTGCCGTTGAACTTGAATTGTCCAATTTCTCACACCTATTGATTTCAGATCGACCCCAAAACTTGGGCAACATCATAATATGGTGGGAGGAGTCAGTTGGTGAGTTTTGAGTGAAATCCAATCGCTAGAAGTATGGAATACACCAGCCACTCCAATTAGGAACGAACTGCCGTTGAACTTGAATTGTCCAATTTGGAACACCTATTGATTTCGGATCGATCCCAAAACTTGGGCAACATCATAATGTGGTGGGAGGAGTCATTTGGTGAGTTTTGAGTGAAATCCAATCGCTAGAAGTTTGGAATACACCAACCACTCCAATTAGGAACGAACTGCCGTTGAACTTGAATTGACCAATTTCTCACACGTATTGATTTCGGATCGAGCCCAAAACTTGGGCAACATCATAATATGGTGGGAGGAGTCATTTGGTGAGTTTTGAGTGAAATCCAAACGCTAGAAGTATGGAATACACCAACCACTCCAATTAGGAACGAACTGCTGTTGAACTTGAATTGTCCAATTTGGAACACCTATTGATTTCGGATCGAGCCCAAAACTTGGGCAACATCATAATGTGTTGGGAGGAGTCATTTGGTGAGTTTTGAGTGAAATCCAATCGCTAGAAGTATGGAATACACCAACCACTCCAATTAGGAACGAACTGCCGTTGAACTTGAATTATCCAATTTGGAACACCTATTGATTTCGGATCGAGCCCAAAACTTGGGCAACATCATAATATGGTGGGAGGAGTCATTTGGTGAGTTTTGAGTGAAATCCAATCGCTAGAAGTATGGAATACACCAACCACTCCAATTAGGAACGAACTGCCGTTCAATTTGAATTGACCAATTTCTCACACCTATTGATTTCGGATGGATCCCAAAACTTGGGCAACATCAAAATATGGTGGGAGGAGTCATTTGGTGAGTTTTGAGTGAAATCCAATCGCTAGAAGTATGGAATACACCAACCACTCCAATTAGGAACGAACTGCCGTTGAACTTGAATTGTCCAATTTCTCACACCTATTGATTTCGGATGGAGCCCAAAACTTGGGCAACATCATAATATGGTGGGAGGAGTCATTTGGTGAGTTTTGAGTGAAATCCAATCGCTAGAAGTATGGAATACACCAGCCACTCCAATTAGGAACGAACTGCCGTTGAACTTGATTTGTCCAATTTGGAACACCTATTGATTTCGGATCGAGCCCAAAACTTGGGCAACATCATAATATGGTGGGAGGAGTCATTTGGTGAGTTTTGAGTGTAATCCAATCGCTAGAAGTATGGAATACACCAACCACTCCAATTAGGAACGAACTGCCGTTCAAATTGAATTGACCAATTTCTCACACCTATTGATTTCGGATGGATCCCAAAACTTGGGCAACATCATAATATGGTGGGAGGAGTCGTTTGGTGGGTTTTGAGTGAAATCCAATCGCTTGAAGTGTGGAATACACCAACCACTCCAATTGGGAACGAACTGCTGTTGAACTTGAATTGTCCAATTTCTCGCACCTATTGATTTCGGATCGAACCCCAAACTTGTGCCACATCAAAATATGGTGGGAGGAGTCATTTGGTGAGTTTTGAGTGAAATCCAATCGCTAGAAGTATGGAATACACCAACCACTCCAATTAGGAACGAACTGCCGTTGAACTTGAATTGTCCAATTTCTCACACCTATTGATTTCAGATCGACCCCAAAACTTGGGCAACATCATAATATGGTGGGAGGAGTCAGTTGGTGAGTTTTGAGTGAAATCCAATCGCTAGAAGTATGGAATACACCAGCCACTCCAATTAGGAACGAACTGCCGTTGAACTTGAATTGTCCAATTTGGAACACCTATTGATTTCGGATCGATCCCAAAACTTGGGCAACATCATAATGTGGTGGGAGGAGTCATTTGGTGAGTTTTGAGTGAAATCCAATCGCTAGAAGTTTGGAATACACCAACCACTCCAATTAGGAACGAACTGCCGTTGAACTTGAATTGACCAATTTCTCACACGTATTGATTTCGGATCGAGCCCAAAACTTGGGCAACATCATAATATGGTGGGAGGAGTCATTTGGTGAGTTTTGAGTGAAATCCAAACGCTAGAAGTATGGAATACACCAACCACTCCAATTAGGAACGAACTGCTGTTGAACTTGAATTGTCCAATTTGGAACACCTATTGATTTCGGATCGAGCCCAAAACTTGGGCAACATCATAATGTGTTGGGAGGAGTCATTTGGTGAGTTTTGAGTGAAATCCAATCGCTAGAAGTATGGAATACACCAACCACTCCAATTAGGAACGAACTGCCGTTGAACTTGAATTATCCAATTTGGAACACCTATTGATTTCGGATCGAGCCCAAAACTTGGGCAACATCATAATATGGTGGGAGGAGTCATTTGGTGAGTTTTGAGTGAAATCCAATCGCTAGAAGTATGGAATACACCAACCACTCCAATTAGGAACGAACTGCCGTTCAATTTGAATTGACCAATTTCTCACACCTATTGATTTCGGATGGATCCCAAAACTTGGGCAACATCAAAATATGGTGGGAGGAGTCATTTGGTGAGTTTTGAGTGAAATCCAATCGCTAGAAGTATGGAATACACCAACCACTCCAATTAGGAACGAACTGCCGTTGAACTTGAATTGTCCAATTTCTCACACCTATTGATTTCGGATGGAGCCCAAAACTTGGGCAACATCATAATATGGTGGGAGGAGTCATTTGGTGAGTTTTGAGTGAAATCCAATCGCTAGAAGTATGGAATACACCAGCCACTCCAATTAGGAACGAACTGCCGTTGAACTTGAATTGTCCAATTTGGAACACCTATTGATTTCGGATCGATCCCAAAACTTGGGCAACATCATAATGTGGTGGGAGGAGTCATTTGGTGAGGTTTGAGTGAATTCCAATCGCTAGAAGTTTGGAATACACCAACCACTCCAATTAGGAACGAACTGCCGTTGAACTTGAATTGGCCAATTTCTCACACGTATTGGTTTCGGATCGAGCCCAAAACTTGGGCAACATCATAATATGGTGGGAGGAGTCATTTGGTGAGTTTTGAGTGAAATCCAATCGCTAGAAGTATGGAATACACCAACCACTCCAATTAGGAACGAACTGCCGTTCAAATTGAATTGACCAATTTCTCACACCTATTGATTTCGGATGGATCCCAAAACTTGGGCAACATCAAAATATGGTGGGAGGAGTCATTTGGTGAGTTTTGAGTGAAATCCAATCGCTAAAAGTATGGAATACACCAACCACTCCAATTTGGAACGAACTGCCGTTGAACTTGAATTGTCCAATTTCTCACACCTATTGATTTCGGATCGAGCCCAAAACTTGGGCAACATCATAATGTGGTGGGAGGAGTCATTTTGTGAGTTTTGAGTGAAATCCAATCGCTAGAAGTATGGAATACACCAACCACTCCAATTAGGAACGAACTGCCGTTGAACTTGAATTGTCCAATTTGGAACACCTATTGATTTCGGATCGAGCCCAAAACTTGGGTAACATCATAATATGGTGGGAGTAGTCATTTGGTGAGTTTTGAGTGAAATCCAATCGCTAGAAGTATGGAATACACCAACCACTCCAATTAGGAACGACATGCCGTTGAAATTGAATTGACCAATTTCTCACACCTATTGATTTCGGATCGAGCCCAAAACCAGGGCAACATCATAATATGATGGGAGGATTCATTTGGTGAGTTTTGAGTGAAATCCAATCGCTAGAAGTATAGAATACACCAACCACTCCAATTACGAACGACATGCCGTTGAAATTGAATTGACCAATTTCTCACACCTATTGATTTCGGATCGAGCCCAAAACCTGGGCAACATCATAATATGGTGGGAGGATTCATTTGGTGAGTTTTGAGTGAAATCCAATCGCTAGAAGTATGGAATACACCAACCACTCCAATTAGGAACGACATGCCGTTGAAATTGAATTGACCAATTTCTCACACCTATTGATTTCGGATCGATCCCAAAACTTGGGCAACATCATAATATGGTGGGAGGAGTCATTTGGTGAGTTTTGAGTGAAATCCAAACGCTAGAAGTACGGAATACACCAACCACTCCAATTAGGTACGAACTGCCGTTGAACTTGAATTGTCCAATTTGAAACACCTATTGATTTCGGATCGAGCCCAAAACTTGGGCAACATCATAATATGGTGGGAGGAGTCATTTGGTGAGTTTTGAGTGAAATCCAATCGCTAGAAGTATGGAATACACCAACCACTCCAATTAGGAACGAACTGCCGTTGAACTTGAATTGTCCAATTTGGAACACCTACTGATTTCGGATCGAGCCCAAAACTTGGGCAACATCATAATATGGTGGGAGGAGTCATTTGGTGAGTTTTGAGTGAAATCCAATCGCTAGAAGTATGGAATACACCAACCACTCCAATTAGGAACGAACTGCCGTTCAAATTGAATTGACCAATTTCTCACACCTATTGATTTCGGATGGATCCCAAAACTTGGGCAACATCATAATATGGTGGGAAGAGTCATTTGGTGAGTTTTGAGTGAAATCCAATCGCTAGAAGTATGGAATACACCAACCACTTCAATTAGGAACGAAATGCCCTTGAAATTGAATTGACCAATTTCTCACAACTATTGATTTCGGATGGATCCCAAAACTTGGGCAACATCATAATATGGTGGGAGGAGTCATTTGGTGAGTTTTGAGTGAAATCCAATCGCTAGAACTATGGAATACACCAACCACTCCAATTAGGAACGAACTGCCGTTCAAATTGAATTGACCAATTTCTCACACCTATTGATTTCGGATGGATCCCAAAACTTGGGCAACATCAAAATATGCTGGGAGGAGTCATTTGGTGAGTTTTGAGTGAAATCCAATCGCTAGAAGTATGGAATACACCAACCACTCCAATTAGGAACGAACTGCCGTTGAACTTGAATTGTCCAATTTGGAACACCTATTGATTTCGGATCGAGCCCAAAACTTGGGCAACATCATAATATGGTGGGAGGAGTCATTTGGTGAGTTTTGAGTGAAATCCAAACGCTAGAAGTATGGAATACACCAACCACACCAATTAGGAACGAACTGCCGTTGAACTTGAATTGTCCAATTTCGAACACCTATTGATTTCGGATCGAGCCCAAAACTTGGGCAACATCATAATATGGCGGGAGGAGTCGTTTGGTGAGTTTTGAGTGAAATCCAATCGCTAGAAGTATGGAATACACCAACCACTCCAATTAGGAACGACATGCCGTTGAAATTGAATTGACCAATTTCTCACACCTATTGATTTCGGATCGATCCCAAAACTTGGGCAACATCATAATATGGTGGGAGGATTCATTTGGTGAGTTTTGAGTGAAATCCAATCGCTAGAAGTATGGAATACACCAACCACTCCAATTAGAAACGAACTGCCGTTGAACTTGAATTGTCCAATTTGGAACACCTATTGATTTCGGATCGATCCCAAAACTTGGGCAACATCATAATGTGGTGGGAGGAGTCATTTGGTGAGTTTTGAGTGAAATCCAATCGCTAGAAGTTTGGAATACACCAACCACTCCAATTAGGAACGAACTGCCGTTGAACTTGAATTGTCCAATTTGGAACACCTATTGATTTCGGATCGAGCCCAAAACTTGGGTAACATCATAATATGGTGGGAGTAGTCATTTGGTGAGTTTTGAGTGAAATCCAATCGCTAGAAGTATGGAATACACCAACCACTCCAATTAGGAACGACATGCCGTTGAAATTGAATTGACAAATTTCTCACACCTATTGATTTCGGATCGAGCCCAAAACCTGGGCAACATCATAATATGGTGGGAGGATTCATTTGGTGAGTTTTGAGTGAAATCCAATCGCTAGAAGTATGGAATGCACCAACCACTCCAATTAGAAACGAACTGCCGTTGAACTTGAATTGTCCAATTTGGAACACCTATTGATTTCGGATCGAGCCCAAAACTTGGGCAACATCATAATATGGTGGGAGGAGTCATTTGGTGAGTTTTGAGTGAAATCCAATCGCTAGAAGTTTGGAATACACCAACCACTCCAATTAGGAACGAACTGCCGTTGAACTTGAATTGTCCAATTTCTCACACCTACTGATTTCTGATCGAGCCCAAAACTTGGGCAACATCATAATATGGTGGGAGGAGTCATTTGGTGAGTTTTGAGTGAAATCGAAAAGCTAGAAGTATGGAATACACCAACCACTCCAATTAGGAACGAACTGCCGTTGAACTTGAATTGTCCAATTTGGAACACCTATTGATTTCGGATCGAGCCCAAAACTTGGGCAATATCATAATATGGTGGGAGGAGTCATTTGGTGAGTTTTGAGTGAAATCCAATCGCTAGAAGTATGGAATACACCAACCACTCCAATTAGGAACGAACTGCCGTTGAACTTGAATTGTCCAATTTGGAACACCTATTGATTTCGGATCGAGCCCAAAACTTGGGCAACATCATAATATGGTGGGAGGAGTCATTTGGTTCGTTTTGAGTGAAATCCAATCCCTAGAAGTATGGAATACACCAACCACTCCAATTAGGAACGAACTGCCGTTCAAATTGAATTGACCAATTTCTCACACCTATTGATTTCGGATCGATCCCAAAACTTGGGCAACATCAAAATATGGTGGGAGGAGTCATTTGGTGAGTTTTGAGTGAAATCCAATCGCTAGAAGTATGGAATACACCAACCACTCCAATTAGGAACGAACTGACGTTGAACTTGAATTGTCCAATTTCTCACACCTACTGATTTCGGATCGAGCCCAAAACTTGGGCAACATCATAATATGGTGGGAGGAGTCATTTGGTGAGTTTTGAGTGAAATCGAAACGCTAGAAGTATGGAATACACCAACCACTCCAATTAGGAACGAACTGCCGTTGCACTTGAATTGGCCAATTTGGAAAACCTATTGATTTCGGATCGAGCCCAAAACTTGGGCAACATCATAATATGGTGGGAGGAGTCATTTGGTTAGTTTTGAGTGAAATCCAATTGCTAGAAGTATGGAATACACCAACCACTCCAATTTGGAACGAACTGCCGTTGAACTTGAATTGTCCAATTTCTCACACCTATTGATTTCGGATCGAGCCCTAAACTTTGGCAACATCATAATATGGTGGGAGGAGTCATTTGGTGAGTTTTGAGTGAAATCCAATGGCTAGAAGTACGGAATACACCAACCACTCCAATGAGGAACGAACTGCCGTTGAACTTGAATTGTCCAATTTGGAACACCTATTGATTTCGGATCGAACCCAAAACTTGGGCAACATCATAATATGGTGGGACGAGTCATTTGGTGAGTTTTGTGTGAAATCCAATCGCTAGAAGTATAGAGTTCACCAACCACTCCAATTAGGAACGAACTGCCGTTGAACTTGAATTGTCCAATTTTGAACACCTATTGATTTCGGATCGAGCCCCAAACTTGGGCAACGTCATAATATGGTGGGAGGAGTCATTTGGTGAGTTTTGAGTGAAATCCAATCGCAAGAAGTACAAAATACACCAACCACTCCAATTAGGAACGAACTGCCGTTGAACTTGAATTGTCCAATTTGGAACACCTATTGATTTCGGATCGAGCCCCAAACTTGGGCAACATCATAATATGGTGGGAGGAGTCATTTGGTGAGTTTTGAGTGAAATCCAATGGCTATAAGTATGGAATACACCAACCACTCCAATTTGGAACGAACTGCCGTTGAACTTGAATTGTCCAATTTCTCACACCTATTGATTTCGGATCGAGCCCAAAACTTGGGCAACATCATAATATGGTGGGAGGAGTCATTTGGTGAGTTTTGAGTGAAATCCAATCGCTAGAAGTATGGAATTCACCAACCACTCCAATTAGGAACGAACTGCCGTTGAACTTGAATTGTCCAATTTCTCACACCTATTGATTTCGGATCGAGCCCAAAACTTGGGCAACATCATAATACGGTGGGAGGAGTCATTTGGTGAGTTTTGAGTGAAATCCAATCGATACAAGTATGGAATACACCAACCACTCCAATTTGGAACGAACTACCGTTCAACTTGAATTGTCCAATTTCTCACACCTATTGATTTCGGATCGAGCCCAAAATTTGGGCAACATCATAATATGGTGGGAGGAGTCATTTGGTGAGTTTTGAGTGAAATGCAATCGCTAGAACTATGGAATACACCAACCACTCCAATTAGGAACGAACTGTCGTTGAACTTGAATTGTCCAATTTGGAACACCTATTGATTTCAGATCGAGCCCAAAACTTGGGCAACATCATAATATGGTGGGAGGAGTCATTTGGTGAGTTTTGAGTGAAATCCAATCGCTAGAACTATGGAATACACCAACCACTCCAATTAGGAACGAACTGCCGTTGAACTTGAATTGTCCAATTTGGAACACCTATTGATTTCGGATCGAGCCCAAAACTTGGGCAACTTCATAATATGGTGGGAGGAGTCATTTGGTGAGTTCTGAGTGAAATCCAATCGCTAGAAGTATGGAATTCACCAACCACTCCAATTAGGAACGAACTGCCGTTGAACTTGAATTGTCCAATTTGGAACACCTATTGATTTCGGATCGAGCCCAAAACTTGGGAAACATCATAATATGGTGGGAGGAGTCATTTGGTGAGTTTTGAGTGAAATCCAATCGCAAGAAGTATAGAGTACACCAACCACACCAATTAGGAACGAACTGCCGTTGAACATGAATTGTCCAATTTGGAACACCTATTGATTTCGGATCGAGCCCAAAACTTGGGCAACGTCATAATATGGTGGGAGGAGTCATTTGGTGAGTTTTGAGTGAAATCCAATCGCTAGAAGTATGGAATTCACCAACCACTCCAATTAGGAACGAACTGCCGTTGAACTTGAATTGTCCAATTTCTCACACCTATTGATTTCGGATCGAGCCCCAAACTTGGGCAACATCATAATATGGTGGGAGGAGTCATTTGGTGAGTTTTGAGTGAAATCCAATGGCTAGAAGTATGGAATACACCAACCACTCCAATTAGGAACGAACTGCCGTTGAACTTGAACTGTCCAATTTCTCACACCTATTGATTTCGGATCGAGCCCAAAACTTGGGCAACGTCATAATATGGTGGGAGGAGTCATTTGGTGAGTTTTGAGTGAAATCCAATCGCTAGAAGTATGGAATTCACCAACCACTCCAATTAGGAACGAACTGCCGTCGAACTTGAATTGTCCAATTTCTCACACCTATTGATTTCGGATCGAGCCCAAAACTTGGGCAACATCATAATATGGTGGGAGGAGTCATTTGGTGAGTTTTGAGTGAAATCCAATCGATACAAGTATGGAATACACCAACCACTCCAATTTGGAACGAACTACCGTTCAACTTGAATTGTCCAATTTCTCACACCTATTGATTTCGGATCGAGCCCAAAATTTGGGCAACATCATAATATGGTGGGAGGAGTCATTTGGTGAGTTTTGAGTGAAATCCAATCGCTAGAACTATGGAATACACCAACCACTCCAATTAGGAACGAACTGTCGTTGAACTTGAATTGTCCAATTTGGAACACCTATTGATTTCGGATCGAGCCCAAAACTTGGGCAACATCATAATATGGTGGGAGGAGTCATTTGGTGAGTTTTGAGTGAAATCCAATCGCTAGAACTATCGAATACACCAACCACCCCAATTAGGAACGAACTGCCGTTGAACTTGAATTGTCCAATTTGGAACACCTATTGATTTCGGATCGAGCCCAAAACTTGGGACACATCATAATATGGTGGGAGGAGTCATTTGGTGAGTTTTGAGTGAAATCCAATCGCAAGAAGTATAGAATACACCAACCACTCCAATTAGGAACGAACTGCCGTTGAACTTGAATTGTCCAATTTGGAACACCTATTGATTTCGGATCGAGCCCAAAACTTGGGCAACGTCATAATATGGTGGGAGGAGTCATTTGGTGAGTTTTGAGTGAACTCCAATCGCTAGAAGTATGGAATTCACCAACCACTCCAATTGGGAACGAACTGCCGTTGAACTTGAATTGTCCAATTTCTCACACCTATTGATTTCGGATCGAGCCCAAAACTTGGGCAACAACATAATATGGTGGGAGGAGTCATTTGGTGAGTTTTGAGTGAAATCCAATCGATACAAGTATGGAATACACCAACCACTCCAATTTGGAACGAACTACCGTTCAACTTTAATTGTCCAATTTCTCACACCTATTGATTTCGGATCGAGCCCAAAATTTGGGCAACATCATAATATGGTGGGAGGAGTCATTTGGTGAGTTTTGAGTGAAATCCAATCGCTAGAACTATGGAATACACCAACCACTCCAATTAGGAACGAACTGTCGTTGAACTTGAATTGTCCAATTTGGAACACCTATTGATTTCGGATCGAGCCCAAAACTTGGGCAACATCATAATATGGTGGGAGGAGTCATTTGGTGAGTTTTGAGTGAAATCCAATCGCTAGAACTATGGAATACACCAACCACTCCAATTAGGAACGAACTGCCGTTGAACTTGAATTGTCCAATTTGGAACACCTATTGATTTCGGATCGAGCCCAAAACTTGGGAAACATCATAATATGGTGGGAGGAGTCATTTGGTGAGTTTTGAGTGAAATCCAATCGCAAGAAGTATAGAATACACCAACCACTCCAATTCGGAACGAACTGCCGTTGAACTTGAATTGTCCAATTTGGAACACCTATTGATTTCGGATCGAGCCCAAAACTTGGGCAACGTCATAATATGGTTGGAGGAGTCATTTGGTGAGTTTTGAGTGAAATCCAATCGCTAGAAGTACGGAATTCACCAACCACTCCAATTAGGAACGAACTGCCGTTGAACTTGAATTGTCCAATTTTGAAGACCTATTGATTTCGGATCAAGCCCAAAACTTGGGCAACATCATAATATGGTGGGAGGAGTCATTTGGTGAGTTTTGAGTGAAATCCAATCGCTAGAAGTATGGAATACACCAACCACTCCAATTAGGAACGAACTGCCGTTGAACTTGAATTGTCCAATTTGGAACACCTATTGATTTCGGATCGAGCCCAAAACTTGGGCAACATCATAATATGGTGGGAGGAGTCGTTTGGTGAGTTTTGAGTGAAATCCAATCGCAAGAAGTACAGAATACACCAACCACTCCAATTAGGAACGAACTGTCGTTGAACTTGAATTGTCCAATTTGGAACACCTATTGATTTCGGATCGAGCCCAAAACTTGGGCAACAACATAATATGGTGGGAGGAGTCATTTGGTGAGTTTTGAGTGAAATCCAATCGATACAAGTATGGAATACACTAACCACTCCAATTAGTAACGAACTGCCGTTGAACTTGAATTGTCCAATTTCTCACACCTATTGATTTCGGATCGAGCCCCAAACTTGGGAAACATCATAATATGGTGGGAGGAGTCATTTGGTGAGTTTTGATTGAAATCCAATTGCTAGAAGTATGGAATTCACCAACCACTCCAATTGGAAACGAACTGCCGTTGAACTTGAATTGTGCAATTTTGAACACCTATTGATTTCGGATCGAGCCCAAAACTTGGGCAACATCATAATATGGTGGGAGGAGTCATTTGGTGAGTTTTGAAAGAAATTCAATCGCTAGAGGTATGGAATTCACCAACCACTCCAATTAGAAACGAACTGCCGTTGAACTTGAATTGTCCAATTTTGAACACCTATTGATTTCGGATCGATCCCAAAACTTGGGCAACATTATAATATGGTGGGAGGAGTCATTTGGTGAGTTTTGAGTGAAATCCAATCGCTAGAAGTAAGGAATACACCAACCAATCCAATTAGGAACGAACTGCCGTCGAACTTGAATTGTCCAATTTGGAACACCTATTGATTTCGGATCGAGCCCAAAACTTAGGCAACATCATAATATGGTGGGAGGAGACATTTGGTGAGTTTTGAGTGAAATCCAATCGCTAGAAGTATGGAATACACCAACCACTCCAACTTGGAACGAACCGCCGTTCAACTTGAATTGTCCAATTTCTCACACCTATTGATTTCGGATCGATCCCAAAACTTGGGCAACATCATAATATGGTGGGAGGAGTGATTTTGTGAGTTTTGAGTGAAATCCAATCGCTAGAACTATGGAATACACCAACCACTCCAATTAGGAACGAACTGCCGTTGAACTTGAATTGTCCAATTTGGAACACCTACTGATTTCGGATCGAGCCCAAAACTTGGGCAACATCATAATATGGTGGGAGGAGTCATTTGGTGAGTTTTGAGTGAAATCCAATCGCTAGAAGTATGGAATTCACCAACCATTCCAATTAGGAACGAACTGCCGTTGAACTTGAATTGTCCAATTTGGAACACCTACTAATTTCGGATCGAGCCCAAAACTTGGGCAACATCATAATATGGTAGGTGGAGTCATTTGGTGAGTTTTGAGTGAAATCCAATCGCTAGAAGTATGGAATACACCAACCACTCCAATTAGGAACGAACTGCCATTGAACTTGAATTGTCCAATTTCTCACACCTATTGATTTCGGATCGAGCCCAAAAGTTGGGCAACTTGATAATATGGTGGGAGGAGTCATTTGGTGAGTTTTGAGTGAAATCCAATCGCTAGAAGTATGGAATACACCAACCACTCCAATTAGGAACGAACAGCCGTTGAACTTGAATTGTCCAACTTGGAACGCCTATTGATTTCGGATCGACCCCAAATCTTGGGCAACATCATAATATGGTGGGAGGAATCATTTGATAAGTTTTGAGTGAAATCCAATTGTTAGAAGTATGGAATACACCAACCACTCCAATTAGGAACGAACTGCCATTGAACTTGAATTGTCCAATTTCTCACACCTATTGATTTCGGATCGAGCCCAAAACTTGGGCAACATCATAATATGGTGGGAGGAGTCATTTGGTGAGTTTTGGGTGAAATCCAATCGATAGATGTATGGAATACACCAACCACTCCAATTTGGAACGAACTGCCGTTCAACTTGAATTGTCCAATTTCTCACCCCTATTGATTTCGGATCGAGCCCAAAACTTGGGCAACATCATAATATGGTGGGAGGAGTCATTTGGTGAGTTTTGAGTGAAATCCAATCGCTTGAAGTATGGAATACAGTAACCACTCCAATTAGTAACGAACTGCTGTTGAACTTGAATTGTCCAATTTCTCACACCTATTGATTTCGAATCGAGCCCCAAACTTGGGCAACATCATAATATGGTGGGAGGAGTCATTTGGTGAGTTTTGAGTGAAATCCATTCGCTACAAGTATGGAACACACCAACCACTCCAATTAGGAACGAACTGCCGTTGAACTTGAATTGTCCAATTTCTCACACCTATTGATTTCGGATCGAGCCCAAAACTTGGGCAACATCATAATATGGTGGGAGGAGTCATTTGGTGAGTTTTAGGTGAAATCCAATCGATAGAAGTATGGGATACACCAACCACTCCAATTTGGAACGAACTGCCGTTGAACTTGAATTGTCCAATTTCTCACACCTATTGAGTTCGGATCGAGCCGAAAACTTGGGCAACATGATAATATGGTGGGAGGAGTCATTTGGTTAGTTTTGAGTGAAATCCAATCGCTAGAAGTATGGAATACACCAACCACTCCAATTAGGAACGAACTGCTGTTGAACTTGAATTGTCCAATTTGGAACACCTATTGATTTCGGATCGACCCCAAATCTTGGGCAACATCATAATATGGTGGGATGAATCATTTGATAAGTTTTGAGTGAAATCCAATTGTTAGAAGTATGGAATACACCAACCACTCCAATTAGGAACGAACTGCCATTGAACTTGAATTGTCCAATTTCTCACACCTATAGATTTCGGATCGAGCCCAAAACTTGGGCAACATCATAATATGGTGGGAGGAGTCATTTGGTGAGTTTTGGGTGAAATCCAATCGATAGAAGTATGGAATACACCAACCACTCCAATTTGGAACGAACTGCCGTTCAACTTGAATTGTCCAATTTGGAACACCTATTGATTTCGGATCGAGCCCAAAACTTGGGCAACATCATAATATGTGGGAGGAGTCATTTGGTGAGTTTTGAGTGAAATCCAATCGCTAGAAGTAACGAATACACTAACCATTCCAATTAGTAACGAACTGCCGTTGAACTAGAATTGTCCAATTTCTCACACCTATTGATTTCGAATCGAGCCCCAAACTTGGGCAACATCATAATATGGCGGGAGGAGTCATTTGGTGAGTTTTGAGTGAAATCCATTCGCTAGAAGTATGGAACACACCAACCACTCCAATTATGAACGAACTGCCGTTGAACTTGAATTGTCCAATTTCTCACACCTATTGATTTCGGATCGAGCCCAAAACTTGGGCAACATCATAATATGGTGGGAGGAGTCATTTGGTGAGTTTTAGGTGAAATCCAATCGATAGAACTATGGGATACACCAACCACTCCAATTTGGAACGAACTGCCGTTGAACTTGAATTGTCCAATTTCTCACACCTATTGAGTTCGGATCGAGCCGAAAACTTGGGCAACATGATAATATGGTGGGAGGAGTCATTTGGTTAGTTTTGAGTGAAATCCAATCGCTAGAAGTATGGAATACACCAACCACTCCAATTAGGAACGAACTGCTGTTGAACTTGAATTGTCCAATTTGGAACACCTATTGATTTCGGATCGACCCGAAATCTTGGGCAACAGCATAATATGGTGGGAGGAATCATTTGATAAATTTTGAGTGAAATCCAATTGTTAGAAGTATGGAATACACCAACCACTCCAATTAGGAACGAACTGCTGTTGAACTTGAATTGTCCAATTTGGAACACCTATTGATTTCGGATCGACCCCAAATCTTGGGCAACATGATAATATGGTGGGAGGAATCATTTGATAAGTTTTGAGTGAAATCCAATTGTTAGAAGTATGGAATACACCAACCACTCCAATTAGGAACGAACTGCCGTTGAACTTGAATTTTCCAATTTCTCACACCTATTAATTTCGGATCGAGCCCCAAACTTGGGCAACACCATAATATGGTGGGAGGAGTCATTTGGTGAGTTTTGATTGAAATCCAATCTCTAGAAGTATGGAATACACCAACCACTCCAATTAGGAACGAACTGCCGTTGAACTTGAATTGTCCAATTTTGAACACCTATTGATTTCAGATCGAGCCCCAAACTTGGGCAACATCATAATATGGTGGGAGGAGTCATTTGGTGAGTTTTGAGTGAAATCCAATCGCTAGAAGTATGGAATACACCAACCACTCCAATTAGGAACGAACTGCCGTTGAACTTGAATTGTCCAATTTCTCACACCTATTGATTTCGGATCGAGCCCAAAACTTGGGCAACATCATAATATGGTGGGAGGAGTCATTTGGTGAGTTTTTGGTGAAATCCAATCGATAGAAGTATGGAATACACCAACCACTCCAATTTGGAACGAACTGCCGTTCAACTTGACTTGTCCAATTTCTCACACCTATTGATTTCGGATCGAGCCCAAAACTTGGGCAACACCATAATATGGTGGGAGGAGTCATTTGGTGAGTTTTGATTGAAATCCAATCTCTAGAAGTATGGAATACACCAACCACTCCAATTAGGAACGAACTGCCGTTGAACTTGAATTGTCCAATTTGGAACACCTATTGATTTCGGATCGAGCCCAAAACTTGGGCAACATCATAATATGGTGGGAGGAGTCATTTGGTGAGTTTTGAGTGAAATCCAATCGCTAGAAGTATGGAATACACCAACCACTCCAATTAGGAACGAACTGCCGTTGAACTTGAATTGTCCAAATTGGAACACCTATTGATTTCGGATCGAGCCCAAAACTTGGGCAACAACATAATATGGTGGGAGGAGTCACTTGGTGAGTTTTGAGTGAAATCCAATCGCTAGAACTATGGAATACACCAACCACTCCAATTACGAACGAACTGCCGTTGAACTTGAATTGTCCAATTTGGAACACCTATTGATTTCGGATCGAGCCCAAAACTTGGGCAACATCATAATATGGTGGGAGGAGTCATTTGGTGAGTTTTGAGTGAAATCCAATGGCTAGAAGTATGGAATACACCAACCACTCCAATTAGGAACGAACTGCCGTTGAACTTGAATTGTCCAATTTGGAACACCTATTGTTTTCAGATCGAGCCCAAAACTTGGGCAACATCATAATATGGTGGGAGGAGTCATTTGGTGAGTTTTGAGTGAAATCCAATCGCTAGAAGTATGGAATACACCAACCACTCCAATTAGGAACGAACTGCCGTTGAACTTGAATTGTCCAAATTGGAACACCTATTGATTTCGGATCGAGCCCAAAACTTGGGCAACAACATAATATGGTGGGAGGAGTCACTTGGTGAGTTTTGAGTGAAATCCAATCGCTAGAACTATGGAATACACCAACCACTCCAATTACGAACGAACTGCCGTTGAACTTGAATTGTCCAATTTGGAACACCTATTGATTTCGGATCGAGCCCAAAACTTGGGCAACATCATAATATGGTGGGAGGAGTCATTTGGTGAGTTTTGAGTGAAATCCAATCGCTAGAAGTATGGAATACACCAACCACTCCAATTAGGAACGAACAGCCGTTGAACTTGAATTGGCCAATTTGGAACACCTATTGATTTCGGTTCGAGCCCAAAACTTGGGCAACATGATAATATGGTGGGAGGAGTCATTTGGTGAGTTTTGGGTGAAATCCAGTCGCTACAAGTATGGAATACACCAACCACTCCACTTAGGAACGAACTGCCGTTGAACTTGAATTGTCCAATTTGGAACACCTATTGATTTCGGATCGAGCCCAAAACTTGGGCAACAACATAATATGGTGGGAGGAGTCATTTGGTGAGTTTTGGGTGAAATCCAATCGCTAGAAGTACGGAATACACTAACCACTCAAATTAGGAACGAACTGCCGTTGAACTTGAATTGTCCAATTTGGAACACCTATTGATTTCGGATCGAGCCCAAAACATGGGCAACATCGTAATATGGTGGGAGTAGTCATTTCGTTAGTTTTGAGTGAAATCCAATCACTAGAAGTATGGAATACACCAACCACTCCAATTAGGAACGAACTGCCGTTCAACTTGAATTGCCCAATTTGGAACACCTATTGATTTCGGATCGAGCCCAAAACTTGGGCAAAATCGTAATATGGTGGGAGTAGTCATTTGGTGAGTTTTGAGTGAAATCCAATCGCTAGAAGTATGGAATACACCAACCACTCCAATTAGGAACGAACTGCCATTGAACTTGAATTGTCCAATTTCTCACACCTATTGATTTCGGATCGAGCCCAAAAGTTGGGCAACTTGATAATATGGTGGGAGGAGTCATTTGGTGAGTTTTGAGTGAAATCCAATCGCTAGAAGTATGGAATACACCAACCACTCCAATTAGGAACGAACAGCCGTTGAACTTGAATTGTCCAATTTGGAACACCTATTGATTTCGGTTCGAGCCCAAAACTTGGGCAACATGATAATATGGTGGGAGGAGTCATTTGGTGAGTTTTGGGTGAAATCCAATCGCTAGAAGTATGGAATTCACCAACCACTCCAATTAGGAACGAACTGCCGTTGAACTTGAATTGTCCAATTTGGAACACCTATTGATTTCGGATCGAGCCCAAAACTTGGGCAACATCATGATATGGTGGGAGGAGTCATTTGGTGAGTTTTGAGTGAAATCCATTCGCTAGAAGTATGGAATACACCAACCACTCCAATTAGGAACGAACTGCCGTTGAACTTGAATTGTCCAATTTGGAACACCTATTGATTTCGGATCGAGCCCAAAACTTGGGCAACAACATAACATGGTGGGAGGAGTCATTTGGTGAGTTTTGAGTGAAATCCAGTCGCTAGAAGTATGGAATACACTAACCACTCCAATTAGGAACGAACTGCCGTTGAACTTAAATTGTCCAATTTCTCACACCTATTGATTTCGGATCGAGCCCCAAACTTGGGCAACATCATAATATGCTGGGAGGAGCCATTTGGTGAGTTTTGAGTGAAATCCAATCGCTAGAAGTATGGAATACACCAACCACTCCAATTAGGAACGAAATGCCGTTGAAATTGAATTGACCAATTTCTCACACCTATTGATTTTGGATCGATCCCAAAACTTGGGCAACATCATAATATGGTGGTCGGAGTCATTTGGTGAGTTTTGAGTGAAATCCAATCGCTAGAAGTATGGAATACACCAACCACTCCAATTAGGAACGAACTGCCGTTGAACTTGAATTGTCCAATTTGGAACACCTATTGATTTCGGATCGAGCCCAAAACTTGGGCAACATCATGATATGGTGGGAGGAGTCATTTGGTGAGTTTTGAGTGAAATCCAATCGCTAGAAGTATGGAATACACCAACCACTCCAATTAGGAACGAACTGCCGTTGAACTTGAATTGTCCAATTTGGAACCCCTATTGATTTCGGATCGAGCCCAAAACTTGGGCAACAACATAATATGGTGGGAGGAGTCATTTGGTGAGTTTTGAGTGAAATCCAGTCGCTAGAAGTATGGAATACACTAACCACTCCAATTAGGAACGAACTGCCGTTGAACTTAAACTGTCCAATTTCTCACACCTATTGATTTCGGATCGAACCCTAAACTTGGGCAACATCATAATATGGTGGGAGGAGTCATTTGGTTAGTTTTGAGTCAAATCCAATCGCTAGAAGTATGGAATACACCAACCACTCCAATTAGGAACGAACAGCCGTTGAACTTGAATTGTCCAATTTGGAACACCTATTGATTTCGGTTCGAGCCCAAAACTTGGGCAACATGATAATATGGTGGGAGGAGTCATTTGGTGAGTTTTGGGTGAAATCCAAACGCTAGAAGTATGGAATACACCAAGCACTCCAATTAGGAACGAACTGCCGTTAAACTTGAATTGTCCAATTTCTCACACCTATTGATTTCGGATCAAGCCCAAAACTTGGGCAACATCATAATATGGTGGGAGGAGTCATTTGGTGAGTTTTGAGAGAAATCCAATCGCTAGAAGTATGGAATACACCAACCACTCCAATTAGGAACGAACTGCCGTCGAACTTGAATTGTCCAATTTCTCACACCTATTGATTTCGGATCGACCCCAAATCTTGGGCAACATCATAATATGGTGGGAGGAATCATTTGGTGAGTTTTGGGTGAAATCCAAACGCTAGAAGTATGGAATACACCAAGCACTCCAATTAGGAACGAACTGCCGTTGAACTTGAATTGTCCAATTTCTCACACCTATTGATTTCGGATCGAGCCCAAAACTTGGGCAACATCATAATATGGTGGGAGGAGTCATTTGGTGAGTTTTGAGAGAAATCCAATCGCTAGAAGTATGGAATACACCAACCACTCCAATTAGGAACGAACTGCCGTCGAACTTGAATTGTCCAATTTCTCACACCTATTGATTTCGGATCGAGCCGAAAACTGGGGCAACATGATAATATGGTGGGAGGAGTCATTTGGTGAGTTTTGAGTGAAATCCAATTGCTAGAAGTATGGAATACACCAACCACTCCAATTAGGAACGAACTGCCATTGAACTTGAATTGTCCAATTTCTCACACCTATTGATTACGGATCGAGCCCAAAACTTGGGCAACAAGATAATATGGTGGGAGGAGTCATTTGGGGAGTTTTGAGTGAAATCCAATCGCTAGAAGTATGGAATAAACTAACCACTCCAATTAGGAACGAACTGCCGTTGAACTTGAATTGTCCAATTTCTCACACCTATTGATTTCAGATCGAGCCCAAAACTTGGGCAACATCATAATATGGTGGGAGGAGACATTTCTTTAGTGTTGAGAGAAATCCAATCGCTAGAAGTATGGAATACACCAACCACTCCAACGAGGAACGAACTGCCATTGAACTTGAATTGTCGAATTTCTCACACCTATTGATTTCAGATCGAGCCCAAAACTTGGGCAACATCATAATATGGTGGGAGGAGTCATTTGGTGAATTTTGAGTGAAATCCAATCGCTACAAGTATGGAATACACCAACCACTCCAATTAGGAACGAACTGCCGTTGAACTTGAATTGCCCAATTTGGAACACCTATTGATTTCGGATCGAGCACAAAACTTGGGCAACATCATAATATGGTGGGAGGAGTCATTTGGTGAGTTTTGAGTGAAATCCAATCGCTAGAAGTATGGAATACACCAACCACTCCAATTAGGAACGAACTGCCATTGAACTTATATTGTCCAATTTCTCACACCTATTGATTTCGGCTCGAGCCCAAAAGTTGGGCAACATGATAATATAGTGGGAGGAGTCATTTGGTGAGTTTTGAGTGAAATCCAATCGCTAGAAGTATGGAATACACCAACCACTCCAATTAGGAACGAACTGCCGTCGAACTTGAATTGTCCAATTTCTCACACCTATTGATTTCGGATCGACCCCAAATCTTGGGCAACATCATAATATGGTGGGAGGAATCATTTGGTGAGTTTTGAGTGAAATCCAATCGCTAGAAGTATGGAATACACCAACCACTCCAATTAGGAACGAACAGCCGTTGAACTTGAATTGTCCAATTTGGAACACCTATTGATTTCGGTTCGAGCCCAAAACTTGGGCAACATGATAATATGGTGGGAGGAGTCATTTGGTCAGTTTTGGGTGAAATCCAAACGCTAGAAGTATGGAATACACCAAGCACTCCAATTAGGAACGAACTGCCGTTGAACTTGAATTGTCCAATTTCTCACACCTATTGATTTCGGATCGAGCCGAAAACTTGGGCAACATGATAATATGGTGGGAGGAGTCATTTGGTGAGTTTTGAGTGAAATCCAATTGCTAGAAGGATGGAATACACCAACCACTCCAATTAGGAACGAACTGCCATTGAACTTGAATTGTCCAATTTCCCACACCTATTGATTACGGATCGAGCCCAAAACTTGGGCAACATTATAATATGGTGGGAGGAGTCATTTGGGGAGTTTTGAGTGAAATCCAATCGCTAGAAGTATGGAATAAACAAACCACTCCAATTAGGAACGAACTGCCGTTGAACTTGAATTGTCCAATTTCTCACACCTATTGATTTCAGATCGAGCCCAAAACTTGGGCAACATCATAATATGGTGGGAGGAGTCATTTCTTTAGTTTTGAGAGAAATCCAATCACTAGAAGTATGGAATACACCAACCACTCCAATTAGGAACGAACTTCCGTTGAACTTGAATTGCCCAATTTGGAACACCTATTGATTTCGGATCGAGCCCAAAACTTGGGCAACATCATAATATGGTGGGAGGAGTCATTTTGTGAGTTTTGAGTGAAATCCAATCGCTACAAGTATGGAATACACCAACCACTCCAATTATGAACGAACTGCCATTAAACGTGAATTGTCCAATTTCTCACACCTACTGATTTCGGATCGAGCCCAAAACTTAGGCAACTTGATAATATGGTGGGAGGAGTCGTTTGGTGAGTTTTGAGTGAAATCCAATCGCTAGAAGTATGGAATACACCAACCACTCCAATTAGGAACGAACAGCCGTTGAACTTGAATTGTCCAATTTGGAACACCTACTGATTTCGGATCGACCCCAAAACTTGGGAAACATCATAATATGGTGGGAGGAGTCATTTGGTGCGTTTTGAGTGAAATCCAATCGCTAGAAGTATGGAATACACCAACCACTCCAATTAGGAACGAACTGCCGTTGAACTTGATTTGTCCAATTTGGAACACCTATTGATTTCGGATAGAGCCCAAACTTGGGCAACATCATAATATGGTGGGAGGAGTCATTTGGTGAGTTTTGAGTGAAATCCAATCGCTAGAAGTATGGAATACACCAACCACTCCAATTAGGAACGAATTGCCGTTGAATTTGAATTGTCCAATTTGGAACACCTATTGACTTCGGATCGAGCCCAAAACTTGGGCAACATCATAATATAGGGGGAGGAGTCATTTGGTCAGTTTTGAGTGAAATCCAATCGCTAGAAGTATTGACTACACCAACCACTCCAATTAGGAACGAACTTCCGTTGAACTTGAATTGTCCAATTTCTCACACCTATTGATTTCAGATCGAGCCCAAAACTTGGTTAACATGATAATATGGTGGGAGGAGTCATTTGGTGAGTTTTGAGCGAAATCCAATCGCTAGAAGTATGGAATAAACTAACCAGTCCAATTAGGAACGAACTGCCGTTGAACTTGAATTGTCCAATTTGGAACACCTATGGATTTCGGATCGAGCCCAAAACTTGGGCAATATGATAATATGGTGGGAGGAGTCATTTGGTGAGTTTTGAGTGAAATCCAATCGCTAGAAGTACGGAATACACCAACCACTCCAATTAGGAACGAACCGCCGTTGAACTTGAATTGTCCAATTTGGAACACCTATTGATTTCGGATCGAGCCCCAAACTTGGGCAACATCATAATATGGTGGAAGGAGTCATTTGGTGAGTTTTGAGTGAAATCCAATCGCTAGAAGTAGGGAATACACCAACCACCCCAATTAGGAACGAACTGCCATTGAACTTGAATTGTCCAATTTCTCACACCAATTGATTTCGGATCGGGCCCAAAACTTGGGCAACTTCATAATATGGTGGGAGGAGTCATTTGGTGAGTTTTGAGTGAAATCCAATCGTTAGAAGTATGGAATACACCAAGCACTCCAATTAGGAACGAACTGCCGCTGAACTTGAATTGTCCAATTTCTCACACCTATTGATTTCGGGTCGAACCCCAAACCTGTGTAACATCATAATATGGTGGGAGGAGCCATTTGGTGAGTTTTGAGTGAAATCCAATCGCAAGAAGTATGGAATACACCAACCACTCCAATTAGGAACGAACTGCCGTTGAACTTGAATTGTCCAATTTGGAACACCTATTGATTTCGGATCGAGCCCCAAACTTGGGCAACATCATAATATGGTGGAAGGAGTCATTTGGTGAGTTTTGAGTGAAATCCAATCGCTAGAAGTAGGGAATACACCAACCACCCCAATTAGGAACGAACTGCCATTGAACTTGAATTGTCCAATTTCTCACACCAATTGATTTCGGATCGGGCCCAAAACTTGGGCAACTTCATAATATGGTGGGAGGAGTCATTTGGTGAGTTTTGAGTGAAATCCAATCGTTAGAAGTATGGAATACACCAACCACTCCCATTAGGAACGAACTGCCGTTGAACTTGAATTGTCCAATTTTTCACACCTATTGATTTAGGATCGAGCCCAAAACTTGGTCAACTTCATAATATGGTGCCAGGAGTCATTTGGTGAGTTTTGAGTGAAATCCAATCGCTAGATGTCTGGAATACACCAACCACTCCAATTAGGAATGAACTGCCATTGAACTGGAATTGTCGAATTTCTCACACCTATTGATTTCGGATCGAGCCCAAAACTTGGGCAACTTCGTAATATGGTGGCAGGAGTCATTTGGTGAGTTTTGAGTGAAATCCAATCGCTAGAAGTATGGAATACACCAACCACTCCAATTAGGAACGAACTGCCGTTGAACTTGAATTGTCCAATTTCTCACACCTATTGTTTCCGATTGAGCCCAAAACTTGTGCAACATGATAATATGGTGGGAGGAGTCATTTGGTGAGTTTTGAGTGAAATCCAATCGCTAGAAGTATGGAATACACCAACCACTCCAATGAGGAACGAACTGCCGTTGAACTTGAATTGTCCAATTTGGAACACCTATGGATTTCGGATCGAGCCCCAAACTTGGGAAACATCGTAATATCTTGGGAGGAGTCATTTGGTGAGTTTTGAGTGAAATCTAATCGCTAGAAGTATGGAATACACCAACCACTCCAATTAGGAACGAACTGCCACTGAACTTGAATTGTCGAATTTCTCACACCTATTGATATCGGATCGAGCCCAAAACTTGGGCAACTTCGTAATATGGTGGGAGGAGCCATTCGGTGAGTTTTGAGTGAAATCCAATCGCTAGAAGTATGGAATACACCAACCACTCGAATTAGGAACGAACTGCCGTTGAACTTGAATTGTCCAATTTCTCATACCTATTGATTTCGGATAGAGCCCCAAACTTGGGCAACATCATAATATGGTGGGAGGAGTCATTTGGTGAGTTTTGAGTGAAATCCAATCGCTAGATGTCTGGAATACACCAACCACTCCAATTAGGAATGAACTGCCATTGAACTGGAATTGTCGAATTTCTCACACCTATTGATTTCGGATCGAGCCCAAAACTTGGGCAACTTCGTAATATGGTGGCAGGAGTCATTTGGTGAGTTTTGAGTGAAATCCAATCGCTAGAAGTATGGAATACACCAACCACTCCAATTAGGAACGAACTGCCGTTGAACTTGAATTGTCCAATATCTCACACCTATTGTTTCCGATTGAGCCCAAAACTTGTGCAACATGATAATATGGTGGGAGGAGTCATTTGGTGAGTTTTGAGTGAAATCCAATCGCTAGAAGTATGGAATACACCAACCACTCCAATTAGGAACGGACAGCCGTTGAACTTGAATTGTCCAATTTCTCACACCTACTGATTTGGTATCGAGCCCAAAACTTGGGCAACGTCATAATATTGTGGGAGGACTCATTTTGTGAGTTTTGAGTGAAATCCAATCGCTAGAAGTATGGAATACACCAACCACTCGAATTAGGAACGAACTGCCGTTGAACTTGAATTGTCCAATTTCTCAAACCTATTGATATCGGATCGAGCCCAAAACTTGGGCAACATCATAATATGGTGGGAGGAGTCATTTTGTGAGTTTTGAGTGAAATCCAATCGCTAGAAGTGTGGAATACACCAACCACTCCAATTAGGAACGAACTGCCGTTGAACTTGAATTGTCCAATTTCTTACACCTATTGATTTCGGATCGGGCCCAAAACTTGGGCAACTTCATAATATGGTGGGAGGAGTCATTTGGTGAGTTTTGAGTGAAATCCAATCGCTAGAAGTATGGAATACACCAACCACTCTAATTAGGAACGAACTGCCGTTGAACTTGAATTGTCCAATTTCTCACACCTATTGATTTCGGACGGAGCCCAAAACCTGGGCAACATGATAATATGGTGGGAGATGTCATTTCGTGAGTATTGGGTTAAATCCAATCGCTAGAAGTATGGAATACACCAACCACTCCAATTAGGAACGAACTGCCGTTGAACTTGAATTGTCCAATTTCTCACACCTATTGTTTCGGATTGAGCCCAAAACTTGTGCAACATGATAATATGGTGGGAGGAGTCATTTGGTGAGTTTTGAGTGAAATCCAATCGCTAGAAGTATGGAATACACCAACCACTCCAATTAGGAAAGAACTGCCGTTGAACTTGAATTGTCCAATTTCTTTCACCTATTAATTTCGGATCGAGCCCAAAACTTGAGCAACTTCATAATATGGTGGGAGGAGTCATTTGGTGAGTTTTGAGTGAAATCCAATCGCTAGAAGTATGGAATACACCGACCACTCCAATTAGGAACGAACTGCCGTTGAACTTGAATTGTCCAATTTCTTTCACCTATTAATTTCGGATCGAGCCCAAAACTTGGGCAACTTCATAATATGGTGGGGGGAGTCATTTGGTGAGTTTTGAGAGAAATCCAATCGCTAGAAGTGTGGAATACACCGACCACTCCAATTAGGAACGAACTGCCGTTGAACTTGAATTGTCCAATTTCTCACACCTATTGATTTCGGATCGAGCCCAAAACTTGGGCAACTTCGTAATATGGTCGGGGGAGTCATATGGCGAGTTTTGAGTGAAATCCAATCGCTGGATGTATGGAATACACCAACCACTCCAATTAGGAATGAACTGCCGTTGAACTTGAATTGTCCAATTTCTCATACCTTTTGATTTCGGATCGAGCCCAAAACTTGGGCAACTTCATAATATGGTGGGGGGAGTCATTTGGTGAGTTTTGAGGGAAATCCAATCGCTAAAAGTATGGAATACACCAACCACTCCAACGAGGAACGAACTGCCATTGAACTTGAATTGTCGAATTTCTCACACCTATTGATTTCGGATCGAGCCCAAAACTTGGGCAACTTCGTAATATGGTGGGAGGAGTCATTTGGTGAGTTTTGAGTGAAATCCAATTGCTAGAAGTATGGAATACACCAACCACTCCAATTAGGATTGAATTGCCGTTGAACTTGAATTGTCCAATTTGGAACACCTATTGATTTCGGATCGAGCCCAAAACTTGGGCAACATCATAATATGGTGGGAGGAGTCATTTGGTGAGTTTTGAGTGAATTCCAATCGCTAGAAGTGTGGAATACACCACCCATTCCAATTAGGAACGAACTGCCGTTGAACTTGAATTGTCCAATTTCTCACACCTATTGATTTCGGATCAAGCCCAAAACTTGGGCAACATCATAATATCGTGGGAGGAGTCATTTGGGGAGTTTTGAGTGAAATCCAATCCCTAGAAGTACGGAATACACCAACCACTCCATTTAGGAACGAACTGCCGTTGAACTTGAATTGTCCAATTTCTCTCACCTATTCATTTCGGATCGAGCCCAAAACTTGGGCAACATCATAGTATGGTGGGAGGAGTCATTTTGTGAGTTTTGAGTGAAATCCAATTGCTAGAAGTTTGGAATACACCAACCACTCCAATTAGAAACGAACTGCTGTTGAACTTGAATTGTCCAATTTCTCACACCTATTGATATCAGATCGAGCCCAAAACTTGGGTAACGTCATAATATGGTGGGTGGAGTCATTTGGTGAGTTTTGAGTGAAATCCAATCGCTAGAAGTATGGAATACACCAACCACCCCAATTTGGGACGAACTGCCGTTGAACTTGAATTCTCCAATTTCTCACACCTATTGATATCGGATCGAGCCCAAAACTTGGGTAACATCATAATATGGTGGGAGGAGTCATTTGGTGAGTTTTGAGTGATATCCAATCGCTAGAAGTATGGAATATACCAACCACCCCAATTAGGGACGAACTGCCGTTGAACTTGAATTGTCCATTTTCTCACACCTATTGATTTTGGATCGATCCCAAAACGTGGGCAACATCATAATATGGTGGGAGGAGTCATTTGGTGATTTTTGAGTGAAATCCAATCGCTAGAAGTATGGAACACAATAACCACTCCAATTAGGAAAGAACTGCCGTTGAACTTGAATTGTCCAATTTGTCACGCCTATTGATTTCAGATCGAGCCCAAAACTTGGGCAACATCATAATATGGTGGGAGGAGTCATTTGGGGGGTGAAATCCAATCGCCAGAAGTATGGAATACACCAACCACTTCAATTTCCACGAACTGCCGTTGAACTTGAATTGTCCAATTTCTCACACCTATTCATTTCCGATTGAGCCAAAAACTTGGGCAACATGATAATATGGTGGGAGAAGTCATTTGGTGAGTTTTGGGGGAAATCCAATCGCTAGAAGTATGGAATACACCAACCACGCCAATTTGGAACGAACTGCCGTCGAACTTGAATTGTCCAATTTCTCACACCTATTGATTTCGGATCGAGCCCAAAACTTGGGCAACAACATAATATGGTGGGAGGAGTCGTTTGGTGAGGTTTGAGTGAAATCCAATCGCTAGAAGTATGGAATACACCAACCACTCCAATTAGGAACGAACTGCCGTTGAACTTGAATTGTCCAATTTCTCACACCTATTGATTTCGGATCGAGCCCCAAACTTGGGCAACATCATAATATGGTGGGAGGAGTCATTTTGTGAGTTTTGAGAGAAATCCAATCGCTATAGGTATGGAATACACCAACCACACCAATTAGGAACGAACTGCCGTTGAACTTGAATTGTCCAATTTCTCACACCTATTGATTTCGGATCGAGCCCCAAACTTGGGCAACATCATAATATGGTGTCAGGAGTCATTTGGTGAGTTTTGAGTGAAATCCAATCGCTAGAAGTATGGAATACACCAACCACTCCAGAACTGACGTTGAACTTGAATTGTCCAATTTCTCACACCTATTGATTTCGGATCGAGCCCCAAACTTGGGCAACATCATAATATGGTGTAAGGAGTCATTTGGGGAGTTTTGAGTGAAATCCAATCGCTAGAAGTATCGAATACACCAACCACTCCAATTAGGAACGAATTGCCGTTGAACTTGAATTGTCCAATTTCTCACACCTATTGATTTCGGATCGAGCCCCAAACTTGGGCAACATCAGAATATGGTGGGAGGATTCAGTCGGTGAGTTTTGAGTGAAATCCAGTCGCTAGAAGTATGGAATACACCAACCACTCCAATTAGGAACGAACTGCCGTTGAACTTGAATTGTGCAATTTCTCACACCTATTGATTTCGGATCGATCCCAAAACTTGGGCAACATCATAATATGGTGGGAGGAGTCATTTGGTGAGTTTTGAGTGAAATCCAATCGCTAGAAGTATGGAATACACCAACCACTCCAATTAGGAACGAACTGCCGTTGAACTTGAATTGTCCAATTTCTCAAACCTATTGATTTCGGATCGAGCCCAAAACTTGGGCAACATCATAATATGGTGGGAGGACTCATTTTGTGAGTTTTGAGAGAAATCCAATCGCTAGAGGTATGGAATACACCAACCACTCCAATTAGCAACGAACTGCCGTTGAACTTGAATTGTCCAATTTCTCACACCTATTGATTTCGGATCGAGCCCCAAACTTGGGCAACATCATAATATGGTGTTAGGAGTCATTTGGTGAGTTTTGAGTGAAATCCAATCGCTAGAAGTATGGAATACACCAACCACTCCAATTAGGAACGAACTGCCGTTGAACTTGAATTGTCCAATTTCTCACACCTATTGATTTCGGATCGAGCCCCAAACTTGGGCAACATCATAATACGGTGTCAGGAGTCATTTGGTGAGTTTTGAGTGAAATCCAATCGCTAGAAGTATGGAATAGACTAACCACTCCAATTAGGAACGAACTGCCGTTGAACTTGAATTGTCCAATTTCTCACACCTATTGATTTCGGATCGAGCCCCAAACATGGGCAACATCATAATGTGGTGGGAAGAGTCATTTGGTGAGTTTTGAGTGAAATCCAGTCGCTAGAAGTATGGAATACACCAACCACTCCAATTAGGAACGAACTGCCGTTGAACTTGAATTGTCCAATTTCTCACACCTATTGATTTTGGATCGGGCCCCAAACTTGGGCAACATGGTAATATGCTGTAAGGAGTCATTTGGTGAGTTTTGAGTGAAATCCAATCGCTAGAAGTATGGAATACACCAACCACACCAATTAGGAACGAACTGCCGTTGAACTTGAATTGTCCAATTTCTCACACCTATTGATTTCGGATCGAGCCCCAAACTTGGGCAACATCATAATATGGTGTCAGGAGTCATTTGGTGAGTTTTGAGTGAAATCCAATCGCTAAAAGTATGGAATACACCAACCACACCAATTAGGAACGAACTGCCGTTGAACTTGAATTGTCCAATTTCTTTCACCTATTGGTTTCGGATCTATCCCAAAACTTGGGCAACACCATAATATGGTGGGAGGAGTCATTTGGTGAGTTTTGAGTGAAATCCAATCGCTAGAAGTATGGAATACACCAACCACTCCAATTAGGAACGAACTGCCGTTGAACTTGAATTGTCCAATTTCTCACGCCTGTGGATTTCGGATCGAGCCCAAAACATGGGCAACATCATAATATGGTGTTAGGAGTCATTTGGTGAGTTTTGAGTGAAATCCAAATGCTAGAAGTATAGAATACACTCCAATTAGGAACGAACTGCCGTTGAACTTGAATTGTCCAATTTCTCACACCTATTGATTTCGGAACGAGCCCAAAACTTGGCCAACATGATAATATGGTGGGAGGAGTCATTTGGGGAGTTTTGAGGGAAATCCAATCGCTAGAAGTATGGAATACACCAACAACTCCAATTAGGAATGAACTGCCGTTGAACTTGAATTGTCCAATTTCTTTCACCTATTGATTTCGGATCGAGCCTAAAACTTGGGCAACATCATAATATGGTGTGAGGAGTCATTTGGTGAGTTTTGAGTGAAATCCAATCGCTAGAAGTATGGAATACACCAACCACTCCAATTAGGAACGAACTGCCGTTGAAAATGAATTGTCCAATTTCTCACATCTATTGATTTCGGATCGAGCCCCAAACTTGGGCAACACCATAATATGGTGGGAGGAGTCATTTGGTGAGTTTTGAGTAAAATCCAATCGCAAGAAGTATGGAATATGTTGTTAATATTATGTTAACTCTCAATTGTACGGAGCAATTAGTAGTATAGCAAGACAAGTACGAGGTCGTACCCACGAAGACTGAGAAGTTAAAACTAGTGATGTACTTAGATTCCCAAATTCAAGAAAGTAGGAGGTTATGTCTAAAACAGAATTTAAAACAAGAGTGGTTGTGATTGTTGAACAAAAGAAGCAAAATAAAATTTGAAACAAAAACAAGTAAACAAATGTAACAAAGAGTGGTTTTAAGAGTTGGAAAACAGATTTTGAGACTAGGGCATTCGAATCACCATAACAATTCAATTCTGGGTTATAAAGATTCAAGTAACAAGTCTAATTCAGATTCAAAGATTGATTCTAGCTAAAGTATGATTAGGCCATGGTGTTTGGTCCTAACCTTGTGTTCCTAATTCCCTAATTTGATCATTTGTTGTCTAACCTAAAATTAAGCATTAGGAACCCATTAAGCATAGAAGAACATTTTAAACAACCAAGTATGTATCTAATCCCTGTTGTCGAATGTCCATACATACTCTTCCTATTCATAGTTCAATTCGAATTAAAGCATGGTGTATACTCTTAATTCAAACCAAGATAGTTAACAAACAAGTTCTAATGGTGATCAATCATTCAAACAAGCATGTTAACTTATAAGCATAATGAATAAGAACATGAATCATGAATCAAACTTGAAACTCCAAACTTATAAACCCAGAATATTCATGTTAGGTTACATCGAAGCCCTAGTTATGGATTTAGCTACTCATAATGGAAAAGAGACTTGAACAGAAATGAGAAAACATAATGAATGCAATAAGAGTAGAAAAACCCTTTTTCTGAAGTTCTTGTGGTGTCCAAGGCTTCTCCAAGTGCTTCTCCACTTCTAATGCTTCTCCAAGAGCTTCCCCACTTCTAGAAAGATGTATGAAGGATATGGAGGTGATTTGGGATGAGTTTGAGTGAGTGGTGATGGCTAAGGAAGATGAAATTCGTAGGGAAATGGAAGATAAGTTTGCTGGAGTTGTTTTTGGTGATTGTTGGAGTGTTTGGGATTGTGAGAGTGTTTGAGGATGGTTGGAGTGAATTGTGGGGTTGTGAATCCCAGGATTTGTTGTGTCTTGAATGTGGAATGGATGTGGTATTTATAGGGAGAGGGGAGTGATAAGTCTGAATTCAATATGGCTAATGCATACAACACTTGCATTATAAAAGATGAATTGGTTGATGCACTTCACTAATGCATACAACACTTGCATTATAAAATCTGAATTGGTTGATGCACTTCACCAATAAATCCCACCAGCAGCCCTAGCTCATCTTCATGTCACCATGACCAAGCTTCCAACCAGCTCAATAGCTCATGCCTAGCTCACCATGACCAAGCTTCCAACCAGAAACAATAGCTCATCCTGAGGTCAGCATGACCAGAAAATTCAAGAGCTTACGAATTGGGCTTCCCTTAAGCAAATTAAGACTTTAAGCACTCAAACTTGAAGTTCGGAATGTCTTCTTTCCAGCCATATATCATTTGGGCCAATCCAAGGTCGGAGGAGGAAGTTAAGGCCAAAACAAATTGCTAACTCATTTTGCGTGCTGATAAAATCCATCCTGAGCATGGCTCTGTGTTTGCTAGGTAACAGACTCCATATTTATCCAATGGGGCTGAATTTTGGATATGTAATAGTACACACCCATTGAAACAACTTTCATGAAGAATGCTGCCTCATCCAAGCTGTTTAGGTTGCTGAAACAAAGCTTTCAATATGACCTACGGAACTGGACTGGCAGGGGGCTGTAGCCAAAATGAGTTTGTCTTTTAAGCTCTTCATCCCTTTATCCAAATCAGGCTTTAACATACATGGATTACATCATTTCATATCCAAAGCCATCATTGTTACCTAAAGCTGAAAGATAAACACAAAAAGGATTAAAAGCACAAGTTTAACTCAAAAACATAACCAAATCATAAGCTAGAAGGGTACAAAATGATATACAATTATGAACCGATCAGAATACACCAACCACCCCAATTAGGAACGAATTGCCGTTGAACTTGAATTGTCCAATTTCTTTCACCTATTGATTTCGGATCGAGCCCAAAACTTGGGCCACATCATAATATGGTGGGAGGAGTCGTTTGGTGAGTTTTGAGTAAAATCCAATCGCCAGAAGTATGGAATACACCAACCACTCCAATTAGGAACGAACTGCCGTTGAACTTGAATTGTCCAATTTCTCACACCTATCGATTTCGGATCGAGCCCAAAAGTTGGGCAACATGATAATCTGGTGTTAGTAGTCAGTTGGTGAGTTTTGAGTGAAATCCAATCGCTAGATGTATGGAATACACCAACCACTCTAATTAGGAACGAACTGTCGTTCAACTTGAATTGTCCAATTTCTCACACCAATTGATTTCGGATCGAGCCCAAAACTTGGGCAACATGGTAATCTGGTGTTAGGAGTCATTTGGTGAGCTTTGAGTGAAATCCAATCGCTAGAAGTATGGAATACACCAACCACTCCAATTAGGAACGAACTGCCATTGAACATGTATTGTCCAATTTCTTACACCTATTGATTTCGGATCGAGCCCCAAAATTGGGCAACATCATAATATGGCGGGAGGAGTCTTTTGGCGAGTTTTGATTGAAATCCAATCGCTAGAAGTATGGAATACACCAACCACTCCAATTAGGAACGAACTGCCGTTGTACTTGAATTGTCCAATTTCTCACACCTATTGATTTCGGATTGAGCCCAAAACTTGGGCAACATGATAATATGGTGGGAGGAGTCATTTGGTGAGTTTTGAGTGAAATCCAATCGCTAGATGTATGGAATACACCAATCACTCCAATTAGGAACGAACCGCTTTTGAACTTGAATTGTCCAATTTCTCACACCAATTGAATTCGGATCGAGACCAAAACATGGGCAACATGGTAATATGGTGGGAGGAGTAATTTGGTGAGTTTTGAGTGAAATCCAATCACTAGAAGTATGGAATACACCAACCACTCCAGTTAGGAACGAACTGCCGTTGAACTTGAATTGTCCAATATCTCACACCTATTGATTTCGGATCGAGCCCAAAACTTGGGCAACTTGATAATCTGGTGTTAGGAGTCAGTTGGTGAGTTTTGAGTGAAATCCAATCGCTAGATGTATGGAATACACCAACCACTCCAAGTAGGAACGAACTGCCGTCGAACTTGAATTGTCCAATTTCTCACACCTACTGATTTCGGATCGAGCCCAAAACTTGGGTAACTTCATAATATGGTGGGAGTAGTCATTTGGTTAGTTTTGAGTGAAAGCCAGTCTTTAGAAGTACAGAATACACCAACCACTCCAATTAGGAACGAACTGCCGTTGAACTTGAATTGTCCAATTTCTCACACCTATTGATTTCGGATAGAGCCCCAAACATGGGCAACATCATAATATGGTGGGAGGAGTCATTTGGTGAGTTTTGAGTGAAATCCAATCGCTAGAAGTATGGAATACACCAACCACTCCAATTAGGAACGAACTGCCGTTCAACTTGAATTGTCCAATTTCTCACACCTATTGATTTCGGATCGATCCCAAAACTTGTGCAACATCATAATATGGTGGGAGGAGTCATTTGGTTCGTTTTGAGTGAAATTCAATCGCTAGAAGTATGGAATACACCAACCACTCCAATTAGGAACGAACTGCCGTTCAACTTGAATTGTCCAATTTCTCACACCTATTGATTTCGGATCGAGCCCAAAACTTGGGCAACATCATAATATGGTGGGAGGAGTCATTTGGTGAGTTTTGAGTGAAATCCAATCGCTAGAAGTATGGAATACACCAACCACTCCAATTAGGAACGAACTGCCGTTCAACTTGAATTGTCCAATTTCTCACACCTATTGATTTCGGATCGAGCCCAAAACTTGGGGAACATCATAATATGGTGGGAGGAGTCATTTCGTTCGTTTTGAGTGAAATCCAATCGCTAGAACTATGGAATACACCAACCACTCCAATTAGGAACGAACTGCCGTTGAACTTGAATTGTCCAATTTCTCACACCTATTGATTTCGGATCGAGCCCAAAACTTGGGCAACATCATAATATGGTGGGAGGAGTCATTTGGTGAGTTTTGAGTGAAATCCAATCGCTAGAAGTATGGAATACACCAACCACTCCAATTAGGAACGAACTGCCGTTGAACTTGAATTGTCCAATTTGAAACACCTATTGATTTCGGATCGAGCCCAAAACATGGGCAACTTCATAATATGGTGGGAGGAGTCATTTGGTGAGTTTTGAGTGAAATCCAATCGCTAGAAGTATGGAATACACCAACCACTACAGTTAGGAACGAACTGCCGTTGAACTTGAATTGTCCAATTTCTCACACCTATTGATTTCGGATTGAGCCCAAAACTTGGGCAACATCATAATATGGTGGGAGGAGTCATTTGGTGAGTTTTGAGTGAAATCCAATCGCTAGAAGTGTGGAATACACCAACCACTCTAATTAGGAACGACATGCCGTTGAAATTGAATTGACCAATTTCCCACACCTATTGATTTCGGATCGATCCCAAAACTTGGGCAACATCAAAATATGGTGGGAGGAGTCATTTGGTGAGTTTTGAGTGAAATCCAAACGCTAGAAGTATGGAATACACCAACCACTCCAATTAGGAACGAACTGCCGTTGAACTTGAATTGTCCAATTTGGAACACCTATTGATTTCGGATCGAGCACAAAACTTTGGCAACGTCATAATATGGTGGGAGGAGTCATTTGGTGAGATTTGAGTGAAATCCAATCGCTAGAAGTATGGAATACACCAACCACTCCAATTAGGAACGAACTGCCGTTGAACTTGAATTGTCCAATTTGAAACACCTATTGATTTCGGATCGAGCCCAAAACTTGGGCAACAACATAATATGGTGGGAGGAGTCATTTGGTGAGTTTTGAGTGAAATCCAATCGCTAGAAGTATGGAATACACCAACCACTCCAATTAGGAACGAACTGCCGTTCAACTTGAGTTGTCCAATTTCTCACACCTATTGATTTCGGATCGAGCCCAAAACTTGGGCAACATCATAATATGGTGGGAGGAGTCATTTGGTTCGTTTTGAGTGAAATCCAATCGCTAGAACTATGGAATACACCAACCACTCCAATTAGGAACGAACTGCCGTTGAACTTGAATTGTCCAATTTCTCACACCTATTGATTTCGGATCGAGCCCAAAACTTGGGCAACATCATATTATGGTGGGAGGAGTCATTTGGTGCGTTTTGAGTGAAATCCAATCGCTAGAAGTATGGAATACACCAACCACTCCAATTAGGAACGAACTGCCGTTGAACTTGAATTGTCCAATTTCGAACACCTATTGATTTCGGACCGAGCCCAAAACTTGGGCAACATCATAATATGGTGGGAGGAGTCATTTGGTGAGTTTTGAGTGAAATCCAATCGCTAGAAGTATGGAATACACCAACCACTCCAATTAGGAACGAACTGCCGTTGAACTTGAATTGTCCAATTTGGAACACCTATTGATTTCGGATCGAGCCCAAAACATGGGCAACATCATGGTGGGAGGAGTCATTCGGTGCGTTTTGAGTGAAATCCAATCGCTAGAAGTATGGAATACACCACCCACTCCAGTTAGGAACGAACTGCCGTTCAACTTGAATTGTCCAATTTCTCACACCTATTGATTTCGGATCGAGCCCAAAACTTGGGCAACATCATAATATGGTGGGAGGAGTCATTTGGTTCGTTTTGAGTGAAATCCAATCGCTAGAACTATGGAATACACCAACCACTCCAATTAGGAACGAACTGCCGTTGAACTTGAATTGTCCAATTTCTCACACCTATTGATTTCGGATCGAGCCGAAAACTTGGGCAACATCATATTATGGTGGGAGGAGTCATTTGGTGAGTTTTGAGTGAAATCCAATCGCTAGAAGTACGGAATACACCAACCACTCCAATTAGGAACGAACTGCCGTTGAACTTGAATTGTCCAATTTGGAACACCTATTGATTTTGGATCGAGCCCAACACTTGGGCAACATCATAATATGGTGGGAGGAGTCATTTGGTGAGTTTTGAGTGAAATCCAATCGTTAGAAGTATTGAACACACCAACCACTCCAATTAGGAACGAACTGCCGTTCAACTTGAATTGTCCAATTTCGAACACCTATTGATTTCGGATTGAGCCCAAAACTTGGGCAACATCATAATATGGTGGGAGGAGTCATTTGGTGAGTTTTGAGTGAAATCCAATCGCTAGAAGTGTGGAATACACCAACCACTCCAAATCGGAACGACATGCCGTTGAAATTGAATTGACCAATTTCCCACACCTATTGATTTCGGATCGATCCCAAAACTTGGGCAACATCAAAATATGGTGGGAGGAGTCATTTGGTGAGTTTTGAGTGAAATCCAAACGCTAGAAGTGTGGAATACACCAACCACTCCAATTAGGAACGAACTGCCGTTGAACTTGAATTGTCCAATTTGGAACACCTATTGATTTCGGATCGAGCCCAAAACTTGGGCAGCACCATAATATGGTGGGAGGAGTCATTTGGTGAGTTTTAAGTGAAATCCAATCGCTAGAAGTATGGAAGACACCAACCACTCCAATTAGGAACGAACTGCCGTTGAACTTGAATTGTCCAATTTCTCACACCTATTGATTTCGGATCGAGCCCCAAATTTGGCCAACATCCAAATATGGTGGGAGGAGTCATTTGGTGAGTTTTGAGTGAAATCCAATCGCTAGAAGTATGGAATACACCAACCACTCCAATTAGGAACGAACTGCCGTTCAACTTGAACTGTCCAATTTGGAACACCTATTGATTTCGGATCGAGCCACAAACTTGGGCAACATCCAAATATGGAGGGAGGAGTCATTTGGTGAGTTTTGAGTGAAATCCAATCGCTAGAAGTATGGAATACACCAACCACTCCAATTAGGAACGAACTGCCGTTGAACTTGAATTGTCCAATTTCTCACACCTATTGATTTCGGATCGAGCCCCAAACTTGGGCAACATCCAAATATGGTGAGAGGAGTCATTTGGTGAGTTTTGAGTGAAATCCAATCACTAGAAGTATGGAATACACCAACCACTCCAATTAGGAACGAACTGCCGTTCAACTTGAACTGTCCAATTTGGAACACCTATTGATTTCGGATCGAGCCACAAACTTGGGCAACATCCAAATATGGTGGGAGGAGTCATTTGGTGAGTTTTGAGTGAAATCCAATCGCTAGAAGTATGGAATACACCAACCACTCCAATTAGGAACGAACTGCCGTTGAACTTGAATTGTTCAATTTCTCACACCTATTGATTTCGGATCGAGCCCCAAACTTGGGCAACATCCAAATATGGTGAGAGGAGTCATTTGGTGAGTTTTGAGTGAAATCCAATCACTAGAAGTATGGAATACACCAACCACTCCAATTAGGAACGAACTGCCGTTCAACTTGAACTGTCCAATTTGGAACACCTATTGATTTTGGATCGAGCCACAAACTTGGGCAACATCCAAATATGGTGGGAGGAGTCATTTGGTGAGTTTTGAGTGAAATCCAATCGCTAGAAGTATGGAATACACCAACCACTCCAATTAGGAACGAACTGCCGTTGAACTTGAATTGTCCAATTTCTCACACCTATTGATTTCGGATCGCGCCGAAAACTTGGGCAACATCATAATATGGTGTGAGGAGTCATTTGGGGAGTTTTAAGTGAAATACAATCGCTAGAAGTATGGAATACACCAACCACTCCAATTAGGAACGAACTGCCGTTGAATTTGAATTGTCCAATTTGGAAGACCTATTGCTTTCGGATCGAGCCCAAAACTTGGGCAACATGATAACATGGTGGGAGGAGTCATTTGGTGAGTTTTGAGTGAAATCCAATCGCTAGAAGTATGGAATACACCAACCACTCCCAGTAGGAACGAACTGCCGTTGAACTTGAATTGTCCAATTCGGAACACCTATTGATTTCGGATCGAGCCCAAAACTTGGGCAACATGATAACATGGTGGGAGGAGTCATTTGGTGAGTTTTGAGTGAAATCCAATCGCTAGAAGTATGAAATACACCAACCACTCCAATTAGGAACGAACTGCCGTTGAACTTGAATTGTCCAATTTCACACACCTATTGATTTCGGATCGAGCCCCAAACTTGGGCAACATCATAATATGGTGGGTGGAGTCATTTGGTGAGTTTTGAGTGAATTCCAATCGCTAGAAGTACGGAATACACCAACCACTCCAATTAGGAACGAACTGCCGTTGAACTTGAATTGTCCAATTTCTCACACCTATTGATTTCGAATCGTGCCCAAAACTTGGGCAACATCATAATATTGTGGGAAGAGTCATTTGGTTAGTTTTGAGTGAAATCCAATCGCTAGAAGTATGGAATACACCAACCACTCCAATTAGGAACGAACTGCCGTTGAACTTGAATTGTCCAATTTGGAACACCTATTGATTTCGGATCGAGCCCAAAACTTGGGCCACACCATAATATGGTGGGAGGAGTCATTTGGTGAGTTTTAAGTGAAATCCAATCGCTAGAAGTATGGAAGACACCAACCACTCCAATTAGGAACAAACTGCCGTTGAACTTGAATTGTCCAATTTCTCACACCTATTGATTTCGGATCGAGCCCCAAACTTGGGCAACATCATAATATGGTGGGAGGAGTCATTTGGTGAGTTTTGAGTGAAATCCAATCGCTAGAAGTATGGAATACACCAACCACTCCAATTAGGAACGAACTGCCGTTGAACTTGAATAGTCCAATTTCTTTCACCTATTGATTTCGGATCGAGCCCAAAATTGGGCAACATCATGATATGGTTGGAGGAGTCCTTTGGTGAGTTTTGAGTGAAATCCAATCGCTAGAAGTAAGGAATACACCAACCTCTCCAATTAGGAACGAATTGTCGTTGAACTTGAAGTGTCCAATTTGGAACACCTATTGATTTCGGATCAGGCCCCAAACTTGGGCAACATCATGATATGGTGGGAGGAGTCATTTGGTGAGTTTTGAGTGAAATCCAATCGCTAGAAGTATGGAAGACACCAACCACTCCAATTAGGAACGAACTGCCGTTGAACTTGAATTGTCCAATTTCTCACACCTATTGATTTCGGATCGAGCCCCAAACTTGGCCAACATCATAATATGGTGGGATGACTCATTTGGTGAGTTTTGAGTGAAATCCAATCGCTAGAAGTATGGAATACACCAACCACTCCAATTAGGAACGAACTGCCGTTGAACTTGAATTGTCCAATTTCTCACACCTATTGATTTCGGATCGAGCCCAAAACTTGGGCAACATCATAATATGGTGGGAGGAGTCATCTGGTGAGTTTTGAGTGAAATCCAATCGCTAGAAGTATGGAATACACCAACCACTCCAATTAGGAACGAACTGCCGTTGAATTTGAATTGTCCAATTTCTCACACCTATTAATTTCGGACCGTGCTCCAAACTTGGTCAACATCATAATATGGTGGGAGGAGTCATTTGGTGAGTTTTGAGTGAAATCCAATCGCTAGAAGTATGGAATACACCAACCAGTCCAATTAGGAACGAACTGCCGTTGAACTTGAATTGTCCAATTTCACACACCTATTGATTTCGGATCGAGCCCCAAACTTGGGCAACATCATAATATGGTGGGTGGAGTCATTTGGTGAGTTTTGAGTGAATTCCAATCGCTAGAAGTACGGAATACACCAACCACTCCAATTAGGAACGAACTGCCGTTGAACTTGAATTGTCCAATTTCTCACACCTATTGATTTCGAATCGTGCCCAAAACTTGGGCAACATCATAATATTGTGGGAGGAGTCATTTGGTTAGTTTTGAGTGAAATCCAATCGCTAGAAGTATGGAATACACCAACCACTCCAATTAGGAACGAACTGCCGTTGAACTTGAATTGTCCAATTTGGAACACCTATTGATTTCGGATCGAGCCCAAAACTTGGGCCACACCATAATATGGTGGGAGGAGTCATTTGGTGAGTTTTAAGTGAAATCCAATCGCTAGAAGTATGGAAGACACCAACCACTCCAATTAGGAACGAACTGCCGTTGAACTTGAATTGTCCAATTTCTCACACCTATTGATTTCGGATCGAGCCCCAAACTTGGGCAACATCATAATATGGTGGGAGGAGTCATTTGGTGAGTTTTGAGTGAAATCCAATCGCTAGAAGTATGGAATACACCAACCACTCCAATTAGGAACGAACTGCCGTTGAACTTGAATAGTCCAATTTCTTTCACCTATTGATTTCGGATCGAGCCCAAAATTGGGCAACATCATGATATGGTTGGAGGAGTCCTTTGGTGAGTTTTGAGTGAAATCCAATCGCTAGAAGTAAGGAATACACCAACCTCTCCAATTAGGAACGAATTGTCGTTGAACTTGAAGTGTCCAATTTTGAACACCTATTGATTTCGGATCAGGCCCCAAACTTGGGCAACATCATGATATGGTGGGAGGAGTCATTTGGTGAGTTTTGAGTGAAATCCAATCGCTAGAAGTATGGAATACACCAACCACTCCAATTAGGAACGAACTGCCGTTGAACTTGAATTGTCCAATTTCTCACACCTATTGATTTCGGATCGAGCCCAAAACTTGGGCAACATCATAATATGGTGGAAGGAGTCATTTGGTTCGTTTTGAGTGAAATCCAATCGCTAGAACTATGGAATACACCAACCACTCCAATTAGGAACGAACTGCCGTTGAACTTGAATTGTCCAATTTCTCACACCTATTGATTTCGGATCGAGCCCAAAACTTGGGCAACATCATATTATGGTGGGAGGAGTCATTTGGTGCGTTTTGAGTGAAATCCAATCGCTAGAAGTATGGAATACACCAACCACTCCAATTAGGAACGAACTGCCGTTGAACTTGAATTGTCCAATTTGGAACACCTATTGATTTCGGATCGAGCCGAAAACTTGGGCAACATCATAATATGGTGGGAGGAGTCATTTGGTGAGTTTTGAGTGAAATCCAATCGCTAGAAGTATCGAACACACCAACCACTCCAATTAGGAACGAACTTCCGTTGAACTTGAATTGTCCAATTTCGAACACCTATTGATTTCGGATCGAGCCCAAAACTTGGGCAACATCATAATATGGTGGGAGGAGTCATTTGGTGAGTTTTGAGTGAAATCCAATCGCTAGAAGTATGGAATACACCAACCACTCCAATTAGGAACGAACTGCCGTTGAACTTGAATTGTCCAATTTGGAACACCTATTGATTTCGGATCGAGCCCAAAACATGGGCAACATCATGGTGGGAGGAGTCATTTGGTGCGTTTTGAGTGAAATCCAATCGCTAGAAGTATGGAATACACCAACCACTCCAGTTAGGAACGAACTGCCGTTGAACTTGAATTGTCCAATTTCTCACACCTATTGATTTCGGATTGAGCCCAAAACTTGGGCAACATCATAATATGGTGGGAGGAGTCATTTGGTGAGTTTTGAGTGAAATCCAATCGCTAGAAGTGTGGAATACACCAACCACTCCAATTAGGAACGACATGCCGTTGAAATTGAATTGACCAATTTCCACACCTATTGATTTCGGATCGATCCCAAAACTTGGGCAACATCAAAATATGGTGGGAGGAGTCATTTGGTGAGTTTTGAGTGAAATCCAAACGCTAGAAGTATGGAATACACCAACCACTCCAATTAGGAACGAACTGCCGTTCAACTTGAATTGTCCAATTTGGAACACCTATTGATTTCGGATTGAGCACAAAACTTTGGCAACATCATAATATGGTGGGAGGAGTCATTTGGGGAGTTTTGAGTGAAATCCAATCGCTAGAAGTATGGAATACACCAACCACTCCAATTAGGAACAAACTGCCGTAGAACTTGAATTGTCCAATTTGGAACACCTATTGATTTCGGATCGAGCCCAAAACTTGGGCCACATCATAATATGGTGGGAGGAGTCATTTGGTGAGTTTTGAGTGAAATCCAATCGCTAGAAGTATGGAATACACCAACCACTCCAATTAGGAACGAACTGCCGTTCAACTTGAATTGTCCAATTTCTCACACCTATTGATTTCGGATCGAGCCCAAAACTTGGGCAACATCATAATATGGTGGGAGGAGTCGTTTGGTGCGTTTTGAGTGAAATCCAATTGCTAGAAGTATGGAATACACCAACCACACCAATTTGGAACGAACTGCCGTTGAACTTGAATTGTCCAATTTCTCACACCTACTGATTTCGGATCGAGCCCAAAACTTGGGCAACATCATAATATGGTGGGAGGAGTCATTTGTCGAGTTTTGAGTGAAATTCAATCGCTAGAAGTATGGAATACACCAACCACTCCAGTTAGGAACGAACTGCCGTTGAACTTGAATTGTCCAATTTCTCACACCTATTGATTTCAGATTGAGCCCAAAACTTGGGCAACATCATAATATGGTGGGAGGAGTCATTTGGTGTGTTTTGAGTGAAATCCAATCGCTAGAAGTATGGAATACACCAACCACTCCAATTAGGAACGACATGCCGTAGAAATTGAATTGACCAATTTCTCACACCTATTGATTTCGGATTGATCCCAAAACTTGGGCAACATCATAATATGGTGGGAAGAGTCATTTGGTGAGTTTTGAGTGAAATCCAATCGCTAGTAGTATGGAATACACCAACCACTCGAATTAGGAACGAAATGCCGTTGAAATTGAATTGACCAATTTCTCACACCTATTGATTTCGGATCGATCAAAAAACTTGGGCAACATCATAATATGGTGGGAGGAGTCATTTGGTGAGTTTTGAGTGAAATCCAATCGCTAGAAGTTTGGAATACACCAACCACTCCAATTAAGAACGAACTGCCGTTGAACTTGAATTGTCCGATTTGGAACACCTATTGATTTCGGATCGAGCCCAAAACTTGGGCAACATCATAATATGGTGGGAGGAGTCATTTGGTGCGTTTTGAGTAAAATCCAATTGCTAGATGTATGGAATACACCAACCACTCCAATTAGGAACGAACTGCCGTTGAACTTGAATTGTCCAATTTCTCACACCTACTGATTTCGGATCGAGCCCAAAACTTGGGCAACATGGTAATATGGTGGGAGGATTCATTTGGTGAGTTTTGAGTGAAATCCAATCGCTAGAAGTATGGAATACACCAACCACTCCAATTAGGAACGACCTGCCGTTGAACTTGAATTATCCAATTTGGAACACCTATTGATTTCGGATCGAGCACAAAACTTGGGCAACATCATAATATGGTGGGAGGAGTCATTTGGTGAGTTTTGAGTGAAATCCAATCGCTAGAAGTATGGAATACACCAACCACTCCAGTTAGGAACGAACTGCCGTTGAACTTGAATTGTCCAATTTCTCACACCTATTGATTTCAGATTGAGCCCAAAACTTGGGCAACATCATAATATGGTGGGAGGAGTCATTTGGTGAGTTTTGAGTGAAATCCAATCGCTAGAAGTATGGAATACACCAACCACTCCAATTAGGAACGACATGCCGTAGAAATTGAATTTACCAATTTCCCACACCTATTGATTTCGGATCGATCCCAAAACTTGGGCAACATCAAAATATGGTGGGAGTAGTCATTTGGTGAGTTTTGAGTGAAATCCAAACGCTAGAAGTATGGAATACACCAACCACTCCAATTAGGAAAGAACTTCCGTTCAACTTGAATTGTCCAATTTCTCACACCTATTGATTTCGGATCGAGCCCAAAACTTGGGCAACATCATAATATGGTGGGAGGATTCATTTGGTGAATTTTGAGTGAAATCCAAATGCTGGAAGTATGGAATACACCAACCACTCCAATTAGGAACGAACTGCCGTTGAACTTGAATTGTCCAATTTGGAACACCTATTGATTTCGGATCGAGCACAAAACTTGGGCAACATCATAATATGGTGGGAGGAGTCATTTGGTGAGTTTTGAGTGAAATCCAATTGCTAGAAGTATGGAATACACCAACCACTCCAATTAGGAACGAACTGCCGTTGAAATTGAATTGACCAATTTTTCACACCTATTGATTTCGGATCGATCCCAAAACTTGGGCAACATCATAATATGGTGGGAGGAGTCATTTGGGGAGTTTTGAGTGAAATCCAAACGCTAGAAGTATGGAATACACCAACCACTCCAATTAGGAACGAACTGTCGTTGAACTTGAATTGTCCAATTTAGAACACCTATTGATTTCGGATCGAGACCAAAACTTGGGCAACATCATAATATGGTGGGAGGAGTCATTTTGTGAGTTTTGAGTGAAATCCAATCGCTAGAAGTATGGAATACACCAACCACTCCAATTAGGAACGACATGCCGTTGAAATTGAATTGACCAATTTCCCACACCTATTGATTTCGGATCGATCCCAAAACTTGGGCAACATCAAAATATGGTGGGAGGAGTCATTTGGTAGTGTTGAGTGAAATCCAATCGCTAGAAGTATGGAATACACCAACCACCCCAATTAGGAACGAACTGCCGTTGAACATGAATTGTCCAATTTCTCACACCTATTGATTTCGGATCGAGCCCAACACTTGGGCAACATCATAATATGGTGGGAGGAGTCATTTGGTGCGTTTTGAGTGAAATCCAATCGCTAGAAGTATGGAATACACCAACCACTCCGATTAGGAACGAACTGCCGTTGAACTTGAATTGTCCAATTTCTCACACCTATTGATTTCGGATCGAGCCCAAAACTTGGGCAACATCATAATATGGTGGCAGGAGTCATTTGGTGAGTTTTGAGTGAAATCCAATCGCTAGAAGTATGGAATACACCAACCACTCCAATTAGGAACGAACTGCCGTAGAACTTGAATTGTCCAATTTGGAACACCTATTGATTTCGGATCGAGCCCAAAACTTGGGCAATATCATAATATGGTGGGAGGAGTCATTTGGTTCGTTTTGAGTGAAATCCAATCGCTAGAAGTATGGAATACACCAACCACTCCAATTAGGAACGAACTGCCGTTGAACTTGAATTGTCCAATTTGGAACACCTATTGATTTCGGATCGAGCCCAAAACTTGGGCAACAACATAATATGGTGGGAGGAGTCATTTGGTGAGTTTTGAGTGAAATCCAATCGCTAGAAGAATGGAATACACCAACCACTCCAATTAGGAACGAACTGCCGTTGAACTTGAATTGTCCAATTTCTCACACCTATTGATTTCGGATCGAGCCCAAAACTTGGGCAACATCATAATACGGTGGGAGGAGTCATTTGGTGAGTTTTGAGTGAAATCCAATTGCTAGAAGTATGGAATACACCAACCACTCCAATTAGGAACGAACTGCCGTTGAAATTGAATTGACCAATTTCTCACACCAATTGATTTCGGATTGATCCCAAAACTTGGGCAACATCATAATATGGTGGGAAGAGTCATTTGGTGAGTTTTGAGTGAAATCCAAACGCTAGAAGTATGGAATACACCAACCACTCCAATTAGGAACGAACTGCCGTTGAACTTGAATTGTCCAATTTCGAACACCTATTGATTTCGGATCCCGCCCAAAACTTGGGCAACATCATAATACGGTGGGAGGAGTCATTTGGTGAGTTTTGAGTGAAATCCAATTGCTAGAAGTATGGAATACACCAACCACTCCAATTAGGAACGAACTGCCGTTGAAATTGAATTGACCAATTTCTGACACCAATTGATTTCGGATTGATCCCAAAACTTGGGCAACATCATAATATGGTGGGAAGAGTCATTTGGTGAGTTTTGAGTGAAATCCAAACGCTAGAAGTATGGAATACACCAACCACTCCAATTAGGAACGAACTGCCGTTGAACTTGAATTGTCCAATTTCGAACACCTATTGATTTCGGATCCCGCCCAAAACTTGGGCAACATCATAATACGGTGGGAGGAGTCATTTGGTGAGTTTTGAGTGAAATCCAATCGCTAGAAGTATGGAATACACCAACAACTCCAATTAAGAACGAACTGCCGTTGAACTTGAATTGTCGAATTTGGAACAACAATTGATTTCGGATCGAGCCCAAAACTTGGGCAACATCATAATATGGTGGGAGATGTCATTTGGTGCGTTTTGAGTGAAATCCAATCGCTAGAAGTATGGAATACACCAACCACTCCAATTAGGAACGAATTGCCGTTGAACTTGAATTGTCCCATTTCTCACACCTATTGATTTCGGATCGAGCCCAAAACTTGGGCAACATCATAATATGGTGGGAGGAGTCATTTGGTGCGTTTTGAGTGAAATCCAATCGCTAGAAGTATGGAATACACCAACCACTCCAATTAGGAACGAACTGCCGTTGAACTTGAATTGTCACATTTCTCACACCTATTGATTTCGGATCATGCCCAAAACTTGGGCAACATCATAATATGGTGGGAGGAGTCATTTGGTGAGTTTTGAGTGAAATCCAAACGCTAGAAGTATGGAATACACCAACCACTCCAATTAGGAACGAACTGCCGTTGAGCTTGAATTGTCCAATTTCTCACACCTATTGATTTCGGATCGAGCCCAAAACTTGGGGAACATCATAATATGGTGGGAGGAGTCATTTGGTGAGTTTTGAGTGAAATCCAATCGCTAGAAGTATGGAATACACCAACCACCCCAATTAGGAACGAACTGTCGTTGAACTTGAATTGTCCAATTTCTCACACCTATTGATTTCGGATCGAGCCCAAAACTTGGGCAACATCATAATATGGTGGGAGGAGTCATTTGGTGAGTTTTTAGTGAAATCCAATAGCTAGAAGTATAGAATACACCAACCACTCCAATTAGGAATGAACTGCCGTTGAACTTGAATTGTCCAATTTGGAACACCTATTGATTTCGGATCGAGCCCAAAACTTGGGCAACATCATAATATGGTGGGAGGAGTCATTTGGTGCGTTTTGAGTGAAATCCAATCGCTAGAAGTATGGAATACACCAACCACTCCAATTAGGAACGAACTGCCGTTGAACTTGAATTGTCCCATTTCTCACACCTATTGATTTCGGATCATGCCCAAAACTTGGTCAACATCATAATATGGTGGGAGGAGTCATTTGGTGAGTTTTGAGTGAAATCCAATCGCTAGAAGTATGGAATACACCAACCACTCCAATTAGGAACGACATGCCGTTGAAATTGAATTGACCAATTTCCCACACCTATTGATTTCGGATCGATCCCAAAACTTGGGCAACATCAAAATATGGTGGGAGGAGTCATTTGGTGAGTTTTGAGTGAAATCCAATCGCTAGAAGTTTGGAATACACCAACCACTCCAATTTGGAACGAACTGCCGTTGATCTTGAATTGTCCAATTTCGAACACCTATTGATTTCGGATCCCGCCCAAAACTTGGGCAACATCATAATACGGTGGGAGGAGTCATTTGGTGAGTTTTGAGTGAAATCCAATCGCTAGAAGTATGGAATACACCAACAACTCCAATTAAGAACGAACTGCCGTTGAACTTGAATTGTCCAATTTGGAACAACAATTGATTTCGGATCGAGCCCAAAACTTGGGCAACATCATAATATGGTGGGAGATGTCATTTGGTGCGTTTTGAGTGAAATCCAATCGCTAGAAGTATGGAATACACCAACCACTCCAATTAGGAACGAACTGCCGTTGAACTTGAATTGTCCCATTTCTCACACCTATTGATTTCGGATCGAGCCCAAAACTTGGGCAACATCATAATATGGTGGGAGGAGTCATTTGGTGAGTTTTGAGTGAAATCCAATTGCTAGAAGTATGGAATACACCAACCACTCCAGTTAGGAACGAACTGCCGTTGAAATTGAAATGACCAATTTCTGACACCTATTGATTTCGGATCGATCCCAAAACTTGGGCAACATCATAATATGGTGGGAGGAGTCATTTGGTGAGTTTTGAGTGAAATCCAAACGCTAGAAGTATGGAATACACCAACCACCCCAATTAGGAACGAACTGCCGTTGAACTTGAATTGTCCAATTTCTCACACCTATTGATTTCGGATCGAGCCCAAAACTTGGGGAACATCATAATATGGTGGGAGGAGTCATTTGGTGAGTTTTGAGTGAAATCCAATCGCTAGAAGAATGGAATACACCAACCACCCCAATTAGGAACGAACTGTCGTTGAACTTGAATTGTCCAATTTCTCACACCTATTGATTTCGGATCAAGCCCAAAACTTGGGCAACATCATAATATGGTGGGAGGAGTCATTTGGTGAGTTTTGAGTGAAATCCAATAGCTAGAAGTATAGAATACACCAACCACTCCAATTAGGAACGAACTGCCGTTGAACTTGAATTGTCCAATTTGGAACACCTATTGATTTCGGATCGAGCCCAAAACTTGGGCAACATCATAATATGGTGGGAGGAGTCATTTGGTGCGTTTTGAGTGAAATCCAATCGCTAGAAGTATGGAATACACCAACCACTCCAATTAGGAACGAACTGCCGTTGAACTTGAATTGTCACATTTCTCACACCTATTGATTTCGGATCATGCCCAAAACTTGGGCAACATCATAATATGGTGGGAGGAGTCATTTGGTGAGTTTTGAGTGAAATCCAATCGCTAGAAGTATGGAATACACCAACCACTCCAATTAGGAACGACATGCCGTTGAAATTGAATTGACCAATTTCCCACACCTATTGATTTCGGATCGATCCCAAAACTTGGGCAACATCAAAATATGGTGGGAGGAGTCATTTGGTGAGTTTTGAGTGAAATCCAATCGCTAGAAGTTTGGAATACACCAACCACTCCAATTTGGAACGAACTGCCGTCGAACTTGAATTGTCCAATTTGGAACACCTATTGATTTCAGATCGAGCCCAAAACTTGGGCAACCTCATAATATGGTGGGAGGAGTCATTTGGTGAGTTTTGAGTGAAATCGAATCGCTAACAGTATGGAATACACCAACCACCCCAATTAGGAACGAACTGCCGTTGAACTTGAATTGACCAATTTCTCACACCAATTGATTTCGGATTGATCCCAAAACTTGGGCAACATCATTATATGGTGGGAGGAGTCATTTGGTGCGTTTTGAGTGAAATCCAATCGCTAGAAGTATGGAATACACCAACCACTCCGATTAGGAACGAACTGCCGTTCAACTTGAATTGTCCAATTTCTCACACCTATTGATTTCGGATCGAGCCCAAAACTTGGGCAACATCATAATATGGTGGGAGGAGTCATTTGGTGAGTTTTGAGTGAAATCCAATCGCTAGAAGTATGGAATACACCAACCACTCCAATTAGGAACGACATGCCGTTGAAATTGAATTGACCAATTTCCCACACCTATTGATTTCAGATCGATCCCAAAACTTGGGCAACATCATAATATGGTGGGAGGAGTCATTTGGTGAGTTTTGAGTGAAATCGAATCGCTAACAGTATGGAATACACCAACCACCCCAATTAGGAACGAACTGCCGTTGAACTTGAATTGACCAATTTCTCACACCAATTGATTTCGGATTGATCCCAAAACTTGTGCAACATCAAAATATGGTGGGAGGATTCATTTGGTGAGTTTTGAGTGAAATCCAAACGCTAGAAGTATGGAATACACCAACCACTCCAATTAGGAACGAACTGCCGTTGAACTTGAATTGTCCAATTTGGAAAACCTATTGATTTCGGATTGATCCCAAAACTTGGGCAACATCATAATATGGTGGGAGGAGTCATTTGGTGAGTTTTGAGTGAAATCCAATCGCTAGAAGTATGGAATACACCAACCACTCCAATTAGGAACGAACTGCCGTTGAACTTGAATTGTCCAATTTGGAACACCTATTGATTTCGGATCGAGCCCAAAACTTGGGCAACATCATAATATGGTGGGAGGAGTCATTTGGTTCGTTTTGAGTGAAATCCAATCGCTAGAAGTATGGAATACACCAACCCCTCCAATAAGGAACGAACTGCCGTTGAACTTGAATTGTCCAATTTGGAACACCTATTGATTTCGGATCGAGCCCAAAACTTGGGCAACATCATAATATGGTGGGAGGAGTCATTTGGTGAGTTTTGAGTGAAATCCAATAGCTAGAAGTATGGAATACACCAACCACTCCAATTAGGAACGAACTGCCGTTGAACTTGAATTGTCCAATTTCTCACACCTATTTATTTCGGATCGAGCCCAAAACTTGGGCAACATCATAATATGGTGGGAGGAGTCATTTGGTGCGTTTTGAGTGAAATCCAATTGCTAGAAGTATGGAATAGACCAACCACTCCAATTAGGAACGAACTGCCGTTGAACTTGAATTGTCCAATTTCTCACACCTATTGATTTCGTATCGAGCCCAAAACTTGGGCAACATCATAATATGGTGGGAGGAGTCATTTGGTGCGTTTTGAGTGATATCCAATCGCTAGAAGTATGGAATACACCTACCACTCCAATTAGGAACGAATTGCCGTAGAACTTGAATTGTCCAATTTGGAACACCTATTGATTTCGGATCGAGCCCAAAACTTGGGCAGCATCATAATATGGTGGGAGGAGTCATTTGGTGAGTTTTGAGTGAAATCCAATCGCTAGAAGTATGGAATACACCAACCACTCCAATTAGGAACGAACTGCCGTTGAACTTGAATTGTCCAATTTGGAACACCTATTGATTTCGGATCGAGCCCAAAACTTGGGCAACATCATAATATGGTGGGAGGAGTCATTTGGTGAGTTTTGAGTGAAATCCAATCGCTAGAAGTATGGAATATGTTGCTTCGATTCAGCTGCACCAAAATAGATTCAGCTGCATCCTCAACTTGTGATACTCGCAAGTGCACGAGCCGTTTGGTAGTATAGCATATGTAAGTGCGAGGTCGATCCCACGAGGATTGGTGATTGAATGATCCAATTCATTTCCCCTACATAAAACAGAAATGAAAAAGAAAATAAATAAAACAAGAAAAAAGGAAATAACTCAAGCAAATAAATTCCCAAGTTTAATTAGATTAATGGATTGATTCTAGCTAAAGTATGATTAAGCCATGGTGTTTGGTCAAAACCTTGTGTTCCTAATTCCCTAATTTGATCATTTGTTGTCTAACCTAAAACTAAGCATTAGGAACCCATTAAGCATAGAAGAACAATTTAAACAACCAAGCATGTATCTAATCCCTGTTGTCGAATGTCCATACATACTCTTCTTATCCATAGTTCAATTCGAATTAAAGCATGGTGTCTACTCTTAATTCAAACCAAGATAGCTAACATGCAAGCCTAAATGGTGATCAATCATTCAAACTAGCATATTAACTTATAAGCATAATGAATAAGAACAAAAATCATAATTGAAACTTGGAAACTAATTAAACTTGAATACTTAAGAAAGAATGTACATTACAAATAAAAGTAAAGTAGAACTTGAAAAACTTAAGGAGAATTTCAGCACAAATATTTCATTACAACAATTGAAAACTAGAAAGGAAACTAAGAGAATTTGAGGGAGAGAAGGGAAGGGAGCTCTAGAGAAGTGTTTGAGAGCTCCCCCCCTTGGGGTGTGTTTTGAAGCTTGAAGACTTCTCTATTTATAGGGCTAAGAGGGAGGAACATCATGATGAACTCCCACACCATCCTTCATCTTTTGCTGCACCTCAAGCATCTTCACATGGGTTCAAAGGTGATCAGTTGTGGCTGCCTTTGCTGCCAACCCATGTGGTTGCCTTTTGGTTGCCAACCCATGTGGTTGCTTTTTGGTTGCTGAAAAACGAGTTTTCTGAACCAGTCTTGGTGTAGGAAGGCCAGAGGTTTCAAAACGTATCCAATGGTGCTCAAATTTGGATATGTTATACTAGACACCCATTGGAACAACTTCTATGAAGAAAGTATTCCCATCGGAGCAGTAGAAGTGTGCGTTTTGGGCCTTTCAAGTTGACAAGGTTGGGTGTTGGACGGGCTGAGCACTCCACAAATATCCAATTGGGCTGAAATTTGGATATGTTGTAGTAGACACCCATTGGAACAAGTTTCATGAAGATCTTCACCTCATTCGAGCCCCATAGCATGCTGATCCAAGGCCAAGAAGTTGACCTACGAAATTGGGCTGGAAAGGGGTTGTAGCCAAAATGTGTTTGTCTTTAAGCTCATATTCCTCATATGCCAATCAGCCCTTAACATGCATGGATTGCATCAAATGTTATCTCTTGCTATCTTAACCTACAAAACACACAAACAGAGGTAAGTGACTCAAAATAAAGAGAAACTAAGCAAAATCACTAAGTAAAGAAGGCAAGCAAGTGTATGAAATTATGGACTTATCAAAACAGAAAATGGATTAAAAGCACAAGTTTAACTCAATAACATAACCAAATCATAAGCTAGAAGGGTACAAAATGATATACAATTATGAACCGATCAAATACCCCCAAACCTAGATTTTGCTAGTCCTCGAGCAAAACAAAAGGAAAACAAAGATAAAAACAAAACAAGAAGTTAACTAAACCACTTCCGCAGGTAACTCAATTGCATTGAGCATATGCAACAAGCCTTTAAACCTCTAGGCATCCCTAGTAGGAGGAGTTGTGTCTCCTGAGGGTTTAACAGAAACGATACCCACAAACGTTTTACTGACTCTGTAAAACAAAGTAATTAGAAAACTTAAAAAAAAAAAACAAAAAAACAAAAAAACAAAAAAAAAAAAAAATTGTGTTAGTCCTTTAAGCAAAACAACAACAAAAAAAAACAAAAACAAAAACAAAAACAAAAACAAAAATAGAAATAAAAATAAAACAAAAATAAGACTCAAAACAATCTTCCCGAACATTTTCTGAAGAGAAATGACTCATGCACATGACTCAAAAGTTTTAACAATAAAAGCTCAGTTTTTTTGTTTTTTGTTTTTTCAATATTTACAGGGTGGCAAAGTTCAAAACACAACATGCTCAAAGTGTAGTAGTGTGATAGCCAAATGCAACAAATTCCCCAATCTTAGTTTTCACACAATTTCAAAAATCATACCAAACACAAATGCAACTTCAAATCTCACCAAAGTTGTCCTCTCACAAATGAATCACTCAGAAGAGGGCTACAATGCATCACTCAGTTATAAACATGAGATTAGAGTTAAACCATAAAGGACTTAACTCAAAATAGGAAGATAAAGAACTTGCATTAATATGATCTCAAGAAGGATGCAAAACACTTAAAAGTAAGAAAATGCATGCAATTCAACCATATGACATTTAAGATCAATTTAGGTCTTTATTATAGGTTGTAATGGGGCCAAGGGTGTAAGGTGAGTAAGAAATGAAAGGTATGGATAATACAAAGTCCAAGGAACACAAAATGTAAGAGCATAAAATAAAATTGTTTACAAGACTTCGAATCATCACGATTAGATTTTTTTTCTTTTATATGATCAAAACTCCTTATACCTTCATTTACAATGATTCATACTCCTTTCCAAATGCCAATTTATTTTTGAAGGCCCAAAAATGAATTTTCAATCAACCACCACTTAATCACAACATTTTTTTTTTCTTTTTTTCTTTCACCAATTGTGTGAATTTCTCTTCTTTTTTTTTTCTTTTTTTTTCTTTTTTTTTTCTTTATGTAATATCCCTTCCCAAACTTAGCATGAAAAACACATCCGAATTAGAGCTCATGAGTTCCTTAGAAAGGTAAATATTTGTTTTTCGGGCTAAGGTGAGGAAATATAATTGGTAAAATGAAAGAAAAGGTTTACATGTAGGCTCAAAATGGTTAACAATGGAAAATCATGCTTAAGCATGCATAAGGTTAGCTTGAAAGGCACAAACGATCCAAAGAGGGCCTTAATATCATTTCTTAAATGTCATGAAATCAAATTGCAAAAGAATGAATGACTTTTAAGTGTTCAACCAAATCAATGAATAATGAGATCAAACAACAACTTTGATGACAAGAAAATAAGAGTATGTGTATAACACTCATGAAATGAAGCACACGGCTCAAAAGCTCACATTATATGGTTATATAAGTCTAATTTATGCTTGATACAATTCTTTGGGTCATGCAAATCCTTTAATTGGAAAATTATGAAACAAATGGCAAGTGCAAAGAAGGTTTCGAACATATCATGCTAGAACGATGCCAAATTAATTAATTTTTTTTTTTTTACAAAAAATAATAATAATAAATAAATAAAATTCAATTTTCATTTAAGTCATGCAAACATTTATCACAATCTCATCAAATGTGTTCGGAAAGTGAAATAAAATCAAAATAAAACAAGACTCAAAATAAAAAAATAAAATAAAAGCAAGACTTAAACAAAATAAAATAAAAATAAAAACAAGCAAATAAAAAAAAATTAAATTAAGGAAAAACCAAATTTACATGTTAAACTCCAATACCCCCAAACCTAGAAATGAACATTCTCCTCAATGTTTAAAATTTAGGCACAAGCAATGTCAAAAATAACAAATGAAGGTATTAAAGCAATAAAAAATCACAAAACACACAAGAGTTAAAATACAAAAACAAAATAATTACAAAATAAAAATTACAAAACAAACAAACAAAAGAAACGAAACAGTAAAACACTCGAAACAGAAAGCCCTAAACAAACAGTCTTACGCAAACCAAAACCCAAACGATTGAAAGCCCAACCCAAAAGAAAATTAACTCACTTTGAAACCTAAACAACGGTGAAAACCCGACCCACAATGAAATCCGAAGCCCACACGTTTTTTTATTATTATTTTTTTAATTTTTAATTTTTAAGATGACACGTGAATTGGGAGTGCAAAGACGGGATTTTTGAAAAGAGAGAATGTGGTCCCTGATGTCTCGGCTCCTGTGAGGTCACGGGCAAAAGAGGTGAGGGACGTGTCGGCGCGCAGAGGCCGCTTTCACATCCCCCAAGCCAGAATTATTGGCCTCTTGGGTGAAGCGGGACGACTTTTTCACTTTGAAGGTTGTGAAAGGTGAAAATGCAATTAAGGGGAGGTTGGGAAATGGGTGCGGCGATATATAGAGATAAGCCGTAAGGGCCACACATAACCCAGAATCGCAGCGGCTAGGGTTTAGCAGACTAAGTCTATAAAAAGGTAAAAAAAAACGGGTGAAAAACACAAACTCAGAAACACACAAAACAGAAAAGAAAGAAGAACAAAGAGTGAGAAATCAAATGGCCTCTTCCTACCCTTTTTCGTTGGATCTCAACCTAGCTCCACCGACTCAGACACGAGGCCAAGCAGCGGCACCAGTATGGATGCCCTACTTTGCTTCCGCACGGGGGCCTGTGACAGTAACTGACTCAATACTCCTGGACAACGATGTTGCCATTGGAGTGGCTAGAAATTTAGTGACTCTTAAAGATATACGTGTGCTGGGGACAAGGGATGACAACCGGGTCGTGAGCGATGCCCTGGCACTGAGCGTGCAGAGTACGGCAACAGTCGCAAGTTTGGGTCATCGCCTACTTGCGAAGTCCCATGAGGTAGAGGTGCTAAAGGGTCAGTTGGCGGCGGAGCGAAGTATGGTTGAAGAGTGTCAGAGTGCTATAAAAAGCTTGAAAAGGGAGAGGGCAAGGATAGTGGAGGTGAATCGACACCAGCTAGAAGTATTGTGGGACGAGAATAAAAACCTATCAAAAATGGTAGAGTTGTACTCTCGCGACATGCGAAAACAGCTGGAGGACCTAGACCGACCGGGTAAACGCAAACAAGCAGATCGCGAGAGTAGTTACGCTCAAGCTAAGATTGCGATCTTTGGGAGCTCAAGTGATGAGCCCCAAGAAGCTGTTCGTGAAGCCCCGGAAGAGGACAGCCAGAGGGCCAAACTCAAAGCTCCAATGGTCGAGACACCAAGCACCGAGAAGAAATGATTTCCTACTGCATTATTGTTGTTTTTATTTTATTTTGTTGTTTTTGTATTTGGTTATTTTGTTTCGGAAATAAAAGTAAAGTTGCAGAAGGAAAAAGAAAACGGAAAAAGAAAGCACATCTCCCAAACTTAAATCAAACGGAAAAGAAAGCACAGTTCCCTAACTAAAATAAAATAAAGATGATAGCCGAAAGGGAAAAGCAAAAACACAAAGCTCTAGAAAATGAAAGTAACGGGCAAAAACACAAAACACCAGAAAACACGGAAAAAAGAAAAGTAAAGTGAAAGTTAATGTGCTCCCCCTTGAAGCGATTAGGTCGAGCATGCCCGGGAAATCCGAAATGGTGTTGGCTCTCTCTCATCAGCATATGTCTATTTAAACCACACCTCTGCAAGCGGATGATACCCAGCATTTCTTCCTACAAACTCAAGGAAAAACATCAAAAAATTCAGAAGCAAAACAAATGGCATCCTCATGCACTCACCTTGATGATCTCAACCTTGAGCTCTCACTTGCACCACCGAATGCCCAGACAAGGGCTCCTCCAACTCCTGTCTTCCCAAACTCCACATATCATCACGGCACGGCCTCAAACTTTGCTGAGGCAATACCGAACTTTGCTGAGGCAAGGCCGAACAGAGCAGTGCTGCTGGGTGGCATGATTGGCAGTATACTCACACCGGCAGATCATCTGCATGTGGCACGTAGGTCTGACAAGATGGCAGTGGATGAGTCCCACTCTTTATCTGTGCTCCATGCAGTCTCAGCTACCAATTTGGGCATGCGATTACTGGCGAGGATGCGGGAGTGCACAGCGCTGAACGAGGAAGTGGCTTCCTTGAAGGCTATGGTGGCAGATTTGCAGAAGCGGCTTTACTGTGCCACTCAGCATGTGGAAGCACTGCAGAGGAAAAATGATGACCATGTAGAGCTGCTGCAGATTCTACAAGTGCGAGACAATAGAAGCAAGCCATGATGATGATGAAGATGAAGATAAAGAAGATGAAGAAGAAGAAGAAGTTTTTTTTTGTTTTTTTTTTTGTTTTTTTGTTGTTTGTTTTTGTTTGTTTTTAATGCAGAGTTTGAAATAAAATAAAAATGTGTTTTAACACTCAGAAATAAACTAACTAACCATACCACGTAAATAAAATACATAAACTAACTTAACAAAACAAAAACAAGAACAAATACTCAACAGAAAAGATAACAAAGAAAATATAAAAAAAAAACTTAATTTAAAAACACACGAATATACAAGCAACTCACGGATGACCAGTTAAGGGCCTCAGAAAACACAGCCAGGGGATCCGGGAAGGTTGGAGGGGTCACAATGGTCCCGCTTAAAACCCAAACTTCTTAGACACCGAAGGTGTCGCCTAAAGAACTCCTAGACACTGTATTGACGGAAGTGCTCACTGGGGTTACCATAAGTCAGCTCATATAAAAAATCTTTTTTTATTTTCTAAGATAAAAAAAAACAAAAACAAATTAAGATAAAATGAAACAACAAACCATAAATGAAAATGAACTAAGTACTCTAAACAAACTCAAACAAACGAAATAAATTGTTGTACTAAAAGAAACAAACCAAGAAACCAAAGAAAAACACAAACAGCACTTTCTATCACCTATTTATCACCCTTTGGACAGATTCGTTTCTATGTTTTTCAGCTTCGACCTCTGTTCAGTTTTTAGGCTATAACTTTCCAACCGCAAGTCCAAATTTCACGTTCTTTATATGGTTGGATTCAGCACAGAAAAACAAAGAACCCAACGCGGACCAAAAGGCAAAAACAATAACAGAAATAAACAGAATTCAAAGAAGAGAAAGGATTGAAATGCTCCCCCTTGAAGCGATTAGGTCGAGCATGGATGCACTTGGAGGTCGACTTCTCCCATTGCTCCACACTTCCCATTCTTACGATTGAGGTTGCCATCTCTCTCCATTTTTATTAAGCTGTCATAAATTGCTAAAACCAACACACAAACTTGAAATGGAATTAAAAGGATTAGGAATGAACAATAGAGAACTAAGTAGACTTTAAACATTATAAATAAAAAAAATAGGAAAACCAAATAGAATCAAGCAATGTTACCGATCCCCGGCAACGGCGCCAAAAACTTGTTGCTTCGATTCAGCTGCACCAAAATAGATTCAGCTGCATCCTCAACTTGTGATACTCGCAAGTGCACGAGCCGTTTGGTAGTATAGCATATGTAAGTGCGAGGTCGATCCCACGAGGATTGGTGATTGAATGATCCAATTCATTTCCCCTACATAAAACAGAAATGAAAAAGAAAATAAATAAAACAAGAAAAAAGGAAATAACTCAAGCAAATAAATTCCCAAGTTTAATTAGATTAATGGATTGATTCTAGCTAAAGTATGATTAAGCCATGGTGTTTGGTCAAAACCTTGTGTTCCTAATTCCCTAATTTGATCATTTGTTGTCTAACCTAAAACTAAGCATTAGGAACCCATTAAGCATAGAAGAACAATTTAAACAACCAAGCATGTATCTAATCCCTGTTGTCGAATGTCCATACATACTCTTCTTATCCATAGTTCAATTCGAATTAAAGCATGGTGTCTACTCTTAATTCAAACCAAGATAGCTAACATGCAAGCCTAAATGGTGATCAATCATTCAAACTAGCATATTAACTTATAAGCATAATGAATAAGAACAAAAATCATAATTGAAACTTGGAAACTAATTAAACTTGAATACTTAAGAAAGAATGTACATTACAAATAAAAGTAAAGTAGAACTTGAAAAACTTAAGGAGAATTTCAGCACAAATATTTCATTACAACAATTGAAAACTAGAAAGGAAACTAAGAGAATTTGAGGGAGAGAAGGGAAGGGAGCTCTAGAGAAGTGTTTGAGAGCTCCCCCCCTTGGGGTGTGTTTTGAAGCTTGAAGACTTCTCTATTTATAGGGCTAAGAGGGAGGAACATCATGATGAACTCCCACACCATCCTTCATCTTTTGCTGCACCTCAAGCATCTTCACATGGGTTCAAAGGTGATCAGTTGTGGCTGCCTTTGCTGCCAACCCATGTGGTTGCCTTTTGGTTGCCAACCCATGTGGTTGCTTTTTGGTTGCTGAAAAACGAGTTTTCTGAACCAGTCTTGGTGTAGGAAGGCCAGAGGTTTCAAAACGTATCCAATGGTGCTCAAATTTGGATATGTTATACTAGACACCCATTGGAACAACTTCTATGAAGAAAGTATTCCCATCGGAGCAGTAGAAGTGTGCGTTTTGGGCCTTTCAAGTTGACAGCCGAACAGAGACTGGAATTGACTTCATTTCATTTCTTTGCTTTACATGCATGCACATGCTTTCTCTATAATAACTCCAGCATGTACCAACTTGATCCTTTAGAATTTCATAGCTGGAATGCCTCCCCACTTCACTCATTATGTTGGATCCAAAGTCAGTTGCAGCATGGGTGAGGCACATGGCTTAAAGGAGGAGACAAGGATCAAAGCTGGCAGCTGCAAATCCTGCTGAGCAAGGTTGGGTGTTGGACGGGCTGAGCACTCCACAAATATCCAATTGGGCTGAAATTTGGATATGTTGTAGTAGACACCCATTGGAACAAGTTTCATGAAGATCTTCACCTCATTCGAGCCCCATAGCATGCTGATCCAAGGCCAAGAAGTTGACCTACGAAATTGGGCTGGAAAGGGGTTGTAGCCAAAATGTGTTTGTCTTTAAGCTCATATTCCTCATATGCCAATCAGCCCTTAACATGCATGGATTGCATCAAATGTTATCTCTTGCTATCTTAACCTACAAAACACACAAACAGAGGTAAGTGACTCAAAATAAAGAGAAACTAAGCAAAATCACTAAGTAAAGAAGGCAAGCAAGTGTATGAAATTATGGACTTATCAAAACAGAAAATGGATTAAAAGCACAAGTTTAACTCAATAACATAACCAAATCATAAGCTAGAAGGGTACAAAATGATATACAATTATGAACCGATCAGAATACACCAACCACTCCAATTAGGAACGAACTGCCGTTCAACTTGAATTGTCCAATTTCTCACACCTATTGATTTCAGATCGAGCCCAAAACTTGGGCAACATCATAATATGGTGGGAGGAGTCATTTGGTGAGTTTTGAGTGAAATCCAATCGCTAGAACTAGGAATACACCAACCACTCCAATTAGGAACGAACTGCCGTTGAACTTGAATTGTCCAATTTCTCACACCTATTGATTTCGGATCGAGCCCAAAACTTGGGCAACATCATAATATGGTGGGAGGAGTCATTTGGTGAGTTTTGAGTGAAATCCAATCGCTAGAAGTATGGAATACACCAACCACTCCAATTAGGAACGAACTGCCGTTGAACTTGAATTGTCCAATTTCTCACACCTATTGATTTCGGATCGAGCCCAAAACTTGGGCAACATCATAATATGGTGGGAGGAGTCATTTGGTGAGTTTTGAGTGAAATCCAATCGCTAGAAGTGTGGAATACACCAACCACTCCAGTTAGGAACGAACTGCCGTTCAACTTGAATTGTCCAATTTCTCACACCTATTGATTTTGGATCGAGCCCAAAACTTGGGCAACATCATAATATGGTGGGAGGAGTCATTTGGTGAGTTTTGAGTGAAATCCAATCGCTAGAACTATGGAATACACCAACCACTCCAATTAGGAACGAACCGTCGTTGAACTTGAATTGTCCAATTTCTCACATCTATTGATTTCGGATCGAGCCCAAAACTTGGGCAACATCATAATAAGGTGGGAGGAGTCATTTGGTGAGTTTTGAGTGAAATCCAATCGCAAGAAGTATGGAATACACCAACCACTCCAATTAGGAACGACATGTCGTTGAAATTGAATTGACCAATTTCTCACACCTATTGATTTCGGATCGATCCCAAAACTTGTGCAACATCATAATATGGTGGGAGGAGTCATTTGGTTCGTTTTGAGTGAAATCCAATCGCTAGAAGTATGGAACACACCAACCACTCCAATTAGGAACGAACTGCCGTTCAACTTAAATTGTCCAATTTCTCACACCTATTGATTTCGGATCGAGCCCAAAACTTGGGCAACATCATAATATGGTGGGAGGAGTCATTTGGTGAGTTTTGAGTGAAATCCAATCGCTAGAACTATGGAATACACCAACCACTCCAATTAGGAACGAACTGCCGTTGAACTTGAATTGTCCAATTTCTCACACCTATTGATTTCGGATCGAGCCCAAAACTTGGGCAACATCATAATATGGTGGGAGGAGTCATTTGGTGCATTTTGAGTGAAATCCAATCGCTAGAATTATGGAATACACCAACCACTCCAATTAGGAACGAACTGCCGTTCAACTTGAATTGTCCAATTTGGAACACCTATTGATTTTGGATCGAGCCCAAAACTTGGGCAACATCATAATATGGTGGGAGGAGTCATTTGGTGAGTTTTGAGTGAAATCCAATCGCTAGAAGTTTGGAATACACCAACCACTCCAATTAGGAACGAACTGCCGTTCAACTTGAATTGTCCAATTTCTCACACCTATTGATTTCGGATCGAGCCCAAAACTTAGGCAACATCATAATATGGTGGGAGGAGTCATTTGGTGAGTTTTGAGTGAAATCCAATCGCTAGAACTATGGAATACACCAACCACTCCAATTAGGAACGAACTTCCGTTGAACTTGAATTGTCCAATTTCTCACACCTATTGATTTCGGATCGAGCCCAAAACTTGGGCAACATCATAATATGGTGGGAGGAGTCATTTGGTGAGTGTTGAGTGAAATCCAATCGCAAGAAGTATGGAATACACCAACCACTCCAATTAGGAACGACATGCCGTTGAACTTGAATTGTCCAATTTGGAACACCTATTGATTTCGGATCGAGCCCAAAACTTGGGCAACATCATAATATGGTGGGAGGAGTCATTTGGTGCGTTTTGAGTGAAATCCAATCGCTAGAAGTATGGAATACACCAACCACTCCAATTAGGAACGAACTGCCGTTGAACTTGAATTGTCCCATTTCTCACACCTATTGATTTCGGATCATGCCCAAAACTTGGGCAACATCATAATATGGTGGGAGGAGTCATTTGGTGAGTTTTGAGTGATATCCAATCGCTAGAAGTATGGAATACACCAACCACTCCAATTAGGAACGAACTGCCGTTCAACTTGAATTGTCCAATTTCTCACACCTATTGATTTCAGATCGAGCCCAAAACTTGGGCAACATCATAATATGGTGGGAGGAGTCATTTGGTGAGTTTTGAGTGAAATCCAATCGCTAGAACTAGGAATACACCAACCACTCCAATTAGGAACGAACTACCGTTGAACTTGAATTGTCCAATTTCTCACACCTATTGATTTCGGATCGAGCCCAAAACTTGGGCAACATCATAATATGGTGGGAGGAGTGATTTGGTGCCTTTTGAGTGAAATCCAATCGCTAGAAGTATGGAATACCCCAACCACTCCAATTAGGAACGAACTGCCGTTCAACTTGAATTGTCCAATTTCTCACACCTATTGATTTCGGATCGAGCCCAAAACTTGGGCAACATCATAATATGGTGGGAGGAGTCATTTGGTGAGTTTTGAGTGAAATCCAATCGCTAGAACTATGGAATACACCAACCACTCCAATTAGGAACGAACTGTCGTTGAACTTGAATTGTCCAATTTCTCACACCTATTGATTTCGGATCGAGCCCAAAACTTGGGCAACATCATAATATGGTGGGAGGAGTCATTTGGTGAGTTTTGAGTGAAATCCAATCGCTAGAAGTGTGGAATACACCAACCACTCCAGTTAGGAACGAACTGCCGTTCAACTTGAATTGTCCAATTTCTCACACCTATTGATTTTGGATCGAGCCCAAAACTTGGGCAACATCATAATATGGTGGGAGGAGTCATTTGGTGAGTTTTGAGTGAAATCCAATCGCTAGAACTATGGAATACACCAACCACTCCAATTAGGAACGAACCGTCGTTGAACTTGAATTGTCCAATTTCTCACATCTATTGATTTCGGATCGAGCCCAAAACTTGGGCAACATCATAATAAGGTGGGAGGAGTCATTTGGTGAGTTTTGAGTGAAATCCAATCGCAAGAAGTATGGAATACACCAACCACTCCAATTAGGAACGACATGTCGTTGAAATTGAATTGACCAATTTCTCACACCTATTGATTTCGGATCGATCCCAAAACTTGTGCAACATCATAATATGGTGGGAGGAGTCATTTGGTTCGTTTTGAGTGAAATCCAATCGCTAGAAGTATGGAACACACCAACCACTCCAATTAGGAACGAACTGCCGTTCAACTTGAATTGTCCAATTTCTCACACCTATTGATTTCGGATCGAGCCCAAAACTTGGGCAACATCATAATATGGTGGGAGGAGTCATTTGGTGAGTTTTGAGTGAAATCCAATCGCTAGAACTATGGAATACACCAACCACTCCAATTAGGAACGAACTGCCGTTGAACTTGAATTGTCCAATTTCTCACACCTATTGATTTCGGATCGAGCCCAAAACTTGGGCAACATCATAATATGGTGGGAGGAGTCATTTGGTGCGTTTTGAGTGAAATCCAATCGCTAGAATTATGGAATACACCAACCACTCCAATTGGGAACGAACTGCCGTTCAACTTGAATTGTCCAATTTGGAACACCTATTGATTTTGGATCGAGCCCAAAACTTGGGCAACATCATAATATGGTGGGAGGAGTCATTTGGTGAGTTTTGAGTGAAATCCAATCGCTAGAAGTTTGGAATACACCAACCACTCCAATTAGGAACGAACTGCCGTTCAACTTGAATTGTCCAATTTCTCACACCTATTGATTTCGGATCGAACCCAAAACTTAGGGAACATCATAATATGGTGGGAGGAGTCATTTGGTGAGTTTTGAGTGAAATCCAATCGCTAGAACTATGGAATACACCAACCACTCCAATTAGGAACGAACTTCCGTTGAACTTGAATTGTCCAATTTCTCACACCTATTGATTTCGGATCGAGCCCAAAACTTGGGCAACATCATAATATGGTGGGAGGAGTCATTTGGTGAGTGTTGAGTGAAATCCAATCGCAAGAAGTATGGAATACACCAACCACTCCAATTAGGAACGACATGCCGTTGAAATTGAATTGACCAATTTCTCACACCTATTGATTTCGGATCGATCCCAAAACTTGTGCAACATCATAATATGGTGGGAGGAGTCATTTGGTTCGTTTTGAGTGAAATCCAATCGCTAGAAGTATGGAATACACCAACCACTCCAATTAGGAACGAACTGCCGTTGAACTTGAATTGTCCAATTTGGAACACCTATTGATTTCGGATCGAGCCCAAAACTTGGGCAACATCGTAATATGGTGGGAGGAGTCATTTGGTGAGTTTTGAGTGAAATCCAATCGCTAGAACTATGGAATACACCAACCACTCCAATTAGGAACGACATGCCGTTGAAATTGAAATGACCAATTTCTCACACCTATTGATTTCTTATCGATCCCAAAACTTGTGCAACATCATAATATGGTGGGATGAGTGTTCGGTTCATTTTTACACATGATTTTTCATGTTATTCACCCACTATTTTGAGTTAGTTCTTGACATTTTATAGCTTTTTACTTCCTTTTTGTGTTTTCTTAGATTTTACCTTGGTTGGAATGAAAATGAGCTAAAAGTGCTTTATTAGTTATAAATTTTGTTTTTGTTCATTTTCGTAGGTCAACCTCTTGGCCTGGGATCAACATGCTCTGGTGCTCGGATGAGGTCATGATCTTCATGAGACTTGTTCCAATGGATGTTAACTACAACATATCCAAATTTGAGCTCCATTGGACAAGTATTGCCTATCCAACCAATCCAGCATGTTACCACAGCTCTGGAAATCCGGAATTGGCCAGCTTTTACCTCCATTGTGTCATCTTGATTATTCTTGTTACCATAACACTTGGTAACAAGAATTTACCTTAGTAGATGAGATATTTTCTGAAGCATTTGGCATCTTTGTGAGGACAAGGCTTCATTATTTGCAAGGGGACAAGAAGACAATGGGTGAAGACTTTGCATTAGAATACTAAAAGTAAAGCTGGAAAGGAGGAGAGAGGGAAGCAAAGGGAGTGTAATCTGATATTGGAGAGGCTTTTCAACGGGGGTATTGGATTCATTACATCATTCCACAATTGAGGAGGAGATTGGAGAGCAAAAAAGCTAAGGAAGGAAGGAGAGGGAGGTGCAGCCGCAGGAAGAAGGGGGAAGACTTCCACCATTGAAGACTTCAAGCTTTCATCATTTCCAAATCTGTAAACTCTTTCTAGTTATATTTCGAATTTGTGTTTGAAATGATTATGAGGAACTAAACTCCATAGCTAGGGCTTAGGTTGAAGCCCTAAACATGATTACCTTATTGTTTTGATGCTTGAGTGTATGAATTTCTAGATATTGTTGATGAATTCCAATTCACCAAATTAATCTATCCTTGATGTGTGTTTTTCCTTGGTTGGCCATCTTTGAAAGCATGCTTCTTGAGATTGTTGGGATTATGTGTATCTTCATGTTATCCTAAGCAATAAATGGATGAAGTAAGAATCATCCATGTGATTTGGTTTCTTGAATACCTAATGTAAATACCATGCTATTAGGATTCTTGTGATGTTCATATTCTCTTTGAACTTAATGGGTTCTCCTTGTAATTGAATCGAAGTACGAACCATACCTAGGTTCGGTTATGGGGAGGGCACAAGTATTGTAGCACGAACCATGCACTTTACGTATATTAGAGAGAATCAATGCGTCTTGAGCCACGACCCATGGTCTTGATTGCGAACATCTTCATCAACACGTTTAGAGTTCATCACTTGAGTATCCATGAACATTGGTAGAATTGTTTAGGGTGGATTCCAAAACCCTAGTGTTTGTTACATCTTGATTCCACTCTTTGATAATTCATCTCTGCCATTCTCATTTAATTTCAAAGTCCATTTACTTTCATGCAATAGAAATAGGTCACTTCAAACAAATCAAAACCCCCCCCCCAATGTGTGTGTGAGTTGCGTGTTTGACACGTTATGTGTCTTTATTACTAAATTTTATCTGTTTCCGTAATTGTTTTGGACCTTTGGTCCGCAATGTGTTCTTGCATTTTCTGTGCTGAATCCAACCGTATAAAGAACGTGAATTTTGGACGTACGGTTGGAAAGTTATAGGCAAAACACTGGACATAGGTCGAAACTGAAAAACAGAGAAACGAATCTGCCAAAAACGACCGGTCGTTACTGTTTAGGCGACCGGTCGCACATGAATCTGTCCAAAAACGACCGGTCGCACTGTTCACGGCACTTGGTTGTTTGTACATTAATTTGTGTCCTCTTAGGAATGCAACAAGGAGTCATTTGGTGAGTTTTGAGTGAAATCCAATCGCTAGAAGTTTGGAATACACCAACCACTCCAATTAGGAACGAACTGCCGTTGAACTTGAATTGTCCAATTTCTCACACCTATTGATTTCGGATCGAGCCCAAAACTTGGGCAACATCATAATATGGTGGGAGGAGTCATTTGGTGAGTTTTGAGTGAAATCCAATCGCTAGAACTATGGAATACACCAACCACTCCAATTAGGAACGAACTGCCGTTGAACTTGAATTGTCCAATTTCTCACACCTATTGATTTCGGATCGAGCCCAAAACTTGGGCAACATCATAATATGGTGGGAGGAGTCATTTGGTGACTTTTGAGTGAAATCCAATCGCAAGAGGTATGGAATACACCAACCACTCCAATTAGGAACGAACTGCCGTTGAACTTGAATTGTCCAATTTGGAACACCTATTCATTTCGGATCGAGCCCAAAACTTGGGCAACATCATAATATGGTGGGAGGAGTCATTTGGTGAGTTTTGAGTGAAATCCAATCGCTAGAAGTATGGAATACACCAACCACTCCAATTAGGAACGAACTGCCGTTCAACTTGAATTGTCCAATTTCTCACACCTATTGATGTCGGATCGAGCCCAAAACTTGGGCAACATCATAATATGGTGGGAGGAGTCATTTGGTGAGTTTTGAGTGAAATCCAATCGCTAGAACTATGGAATACACCAACCACTCCAATTAGGAACGAACTGCCGTTGAACTTGAATTGTCCAATTTCTCACACCTATTGATTTCGGATCGAGCCCAAAACTTGGGCAACATCATAATATGGTGGGAGGAGTCATTTGGTGACTTTTGAGTGAAATCCAATCGCAAGAGGTATGGAATACACCAACCACTCCAATTAGGAACGAACTGCCGTTGAACTTGAATTGTCCAATTTGGAACACCTATTCATTTCGGATCGAGCCCAAAACTTGGGGAACATCATAATATGGTGGGAGGAGTCATTTGGTGAGTTTTGAGTGAAATCCAATCGCTAGAAGTATGGAATACACCAACCACTCCAATTAGGAACGAACTGCCGTTCAACTTGAATTGTCCAATTTCTCACACCTATTGATGTCGGATCGAGCCCAAAACTTGGGCAACATCATAATATGGTGGGAGGAGTCATTTGGTGAGTTTTGAGTGAAATCCAATCGCTAGAACTATGGAATACACCAACCACTCCAATTAGGAACGAACTGCCGTTGAACTTGAATTGTCCAATTTCTCACACCTATTGATTTCGGATCGAGCCCAAAACTTGGGCAACATCATAATATGGTGGGAGGAGTCATTTGGTGACTTTTGAGTGAAATCCAATCGCAAGAGGTATGGAATACACCAACCACTCCAATTAGGAACGAACTGCCGTTGAACTTGAATTGTCCAATTTGGAACACCTATTCATTTCGGATCGAGCCCAAAACTTGGGCAACATCATAATATGGTGGGAGGAGTCATTTGGTGAGTTTTGAGTGAAATCCAATCGCTAGAAGTATGGAATACACCAACCACTCCAATTAGGAACGAAATGCCGTTGAAATTGAATTGACCAATTTCTCACACCTATTGATTTCGGATCGATCCCAAAACTTGGGCAACATCATAATATGGTGGGAGGAGTCATTTGGTGAGTTTTGAGTGAAATCCAAACGGTAGAAGTATGGAATACACCAACCACACCAATTAGGAAAGAACTGCCGTTGAACTTGAATTGTCCAATTTCGAACACCTGTTGATTTCGGATCGAGCCCAAAACTTGGGCAACATCATAATATGGTGGGAGGAGTCATTTGGTGCGTTTTGAGTGAAATCCAATCGCTGGAAGTATGGAATACACCAACCACTCCAATTAGGAACGAACTGCCGTTGAACTTGAATTGTCCAATTTGGAACATCTATTGATTTCGGATCGAGCCCAAGTCTTGGGCAACATCATAATATGGTGGGAGGAATCATTTGGTGAGTTTTGACTGAAATCCAATCTCTAGAAGTATGGAGTACACCAACCACTCCAATTAGGAACGAACTTCCGTTGAACTTGAATTGTCCAATTTCTCACACCTATTGATTTCGGATCGAGCCCCAAACTTGGGCAACATCATAATATGGTGGGAGGAGTCATTTGGTGAGTTTTCAGTGAAATCCAATCGCTAGAAGTATGGAATACACCGACCACTCCAATTAGGAACGAACTGCCGTTGAACTTGAATTGTCCAATTTCTCACACCTATTGATATCGGATCGAGCCCAAAACTTGGGCAACATCATAATATGGTGGGAGGAGTCATTTGGTGAGTTTTGAGTGAAATCCAATCGCTAGAAGTATGGAATACACCAACCACTCCAATTAGGAACGAACTGCCGTTGAACTTGAATTGTCCAATTTGGAACACCTATTGATTTCAGATCGAGCCCAAAACTTGGGCAACATCATAATATGGTGGGAGGAGTCATTTGGTTAGTTTTGAGTGAAATCCAATCACTAGAAGTATGGAATACACCAACCAATCCAATTAGAAACGAACTGCCGTTGAACTTGAATTGCCCAATTTGGAACCCCTATTGATTTAGGATCGAGCCCAAAACTTTGGCAACATCATAATATGGTGGGAGGAGTCATTTGGTGAGTTTTGAGTGAAATTCAATCGCTAGAAGTATGGAATACACCAACCACTCCAATTAGGAACAAACTGCCATTGAACTTGAATTGTCCAATTTCTCACACCTATTGATTTCGGCTGGAGCCCAAAATTGGGCAACCTGATAATATGGTGGGAGGAGTCATTTGGTGAGTTTTGAGTGAAATCCAATCGCCAGAAGTATGGAATACACCAACCACTCCAATTAGGAACGAACTGCCGTTGAACTTGAATTGTCCAATTTCTCACACCTATTGATTTCAGATCGAGCCCAAAACTTGGGTAACATCATAATACGGTGGGAGGAGTCATTTGGTTAGTTTTGAGTGAAATCCAATCACTAGAAGTATCGAATACACCCACCACTCCAATTAGGAACGAACTGCCGTTGAACTTGAATTGCCCAATTTGGAACACCTATTGATTTCGGATCGAGCACAAAACTTGGGCAACATCATAATATGGTGGGAGGAGTCATTTGGTGAGTTTTGAGTGAAATCCAATCGCTAGAAGTATGGAATACACCAACCACTCCAATTAGGAACGAACTGCCATTGAACTTGAATTGTCCAATTTCTCACAACTATTGATTTCGGCTCGAGCCAAAAATTGGGCAACCTGATAATATGGTGGGAGGAGTCATTTGGTGAGTTTTGAGTGAAATCCAATCGCTAGAAGTATGGAATACACCAACTACTCCAATTAGGAACGAACTGTCGTCGAACTTGAATTGTCCAATTTCTCACACCTATTGATTTCGAATCGAGCCCAAATCTTGGGCAACATCATAATATGGTGGGAGGAATCATTTGGTGAGTTTTGAGTGAAATCCAATCGCTAGAAGTATGGAATACACCAACCACTCCAATTAGGAATGAACAGCCGTTGAACTTGAATTGTCCAATTTGGAACACCTATTGATTTCGGTTCGAGCCCAAAACTTGGGCAACATGATAATATGGTGGGAGGAGTCATTTGGTGAATTTTGGGTGAAATCCAATCGCTAGAAGTATGGAATACACCAACCACTCCAATTAGGAACGAACTGCCGTTGAACTTGAATTGTCCAATTTCTCACACCTATTGATTTCGGATCGAGCCCAAAACTTGGGCAACATCATAATATGGTGGGAGGAGTCATTTGGTGAGTTTTGAGAGAAATCCAATCGCTAGAAGTATGGAATACACCAACCACTCCAATTAGGTACGAACTGCCGTTGAACTTGAATTGCCCAATTTGGAACACCTACTGATTTCGGATCGAGCCCAAAACTTGGGCAACATCATAATATGGTGGGAGGAGTCATTTGGTGAGTTTTGAGTGAAATCCAATCGCTAGAAGTATGGAATACACCAACCACTCCAATTATGAACGAACTGCCATTGAACTTGAATTGTCCAATTTCTCACACCTATTGATTTCGGATCGAGCCCAAAACTTGGGCAACATGATAATATGGTGGGAGGAGTCATTTGGTGAGTTTTGAGGGAAATCCAATCGCTAGAAGTATGGAATACACCAACAACTCCAATTAGGAACGAACTACCGTTGAACTTGAATTGTGCAATTTGGAACACCTATTGATTTCGGATCGAGCCCAAAACTTGGGCAACACCATAATATGTTGGGAGGAGTCATTTGGGGTGTTTTGAGTGAAATCCAATCGCTCGAAGTATGGAATACACCAACCACTCCAATTAGGAACGAACTGCTGTTGAACTTGAATTGTCCAATTTCTCACACCTATTGATTTCGGATCGAGCCCAAAACTTGGGCAACAAGATGATATGGTGTTAGGAGTCGTTTGGTGAGTTTTGAGTGAAATCCAATAGCTAGAAGTATAGAATACAGCAACCACTCCAATTAGGAACGAACTGCCGTTGAACTTGAATTGTCCAATTTCACACAGCTATTGATTTCAGATCGAGCCCCAAACATGGGCAACATCATAATATGGTCTGAGGAGTCATTTGGTGAGTTTTGAGTGAAATCCAAGTACTAGAAGTATGGAATACACCAACCACCCCAATTAGGAACGAACTGCTGTTGAACTTGAATTGTCCAATTTCTCACACCTATTGATTTCGGATCGAGCCCAAATCTTGGGCAACATGATAATCTGGTGTTAGGAGTCAGTTGGTGAGTTTTGAGTGACATCATGCATCTTTGGAAAGTTGCTGGGGCATTGCACAAACCGAATGGCATCCTTCTATAAGCAAACGTACCAAATGGGCATGTGAATGTGGTTTTCTCTTGGTCTTCCGGAGCAATGGGAATTTGATTATAACCTGAAAAACCATCAAGAAAACAATAGTAAGCATGGCCAGATAAACGTTCAAGCATTTCATCAATAAAAGGCAAGGGGAAATGATCTTTTCTAGTGGATGTGTTCAACTTCCTGTAATCAATGCAAACTCTCCAACCAGTGATAGTTCGTGTAGGAACTATCTCATTCTTCTCATTCTTCACAACGGTTATTCCGGACTTCTTCGGAACAACTTGTACAGGGCTCACCCACTTAGAATCTGAAATTGGGTAGATGAGTCCTACATCGAGTAGCTTTAAAACTTCAGCTCTAACCACCTCTTTCATGTTGGGATTTAGCCTCCTTTGGGCATCACGGGATGGTTTGCTGTCTTCTTCCATTAGAATCCGGTGCATGCACATGCTTGGACTAATTCCTTTGATGTCTGCTATGGTCCACCCAATGGCTGTTTTATGCTCTTTTAGAACCTTAATTAAGCTCTCTTCTTCATGTGAGGTGAGACCTGCAGCAATTATAACAGGGAGAGTTTCGTTAGCACCCAAATAAGTATATTTAAGATGATTGGGCAGTGGTTTAAGTTCTAGCTTTGGTGGGGTGATAATGGATGGCTCCAATTTCGTGGATGATGGTCCAAGAGGCTCGAGTGGTGGCCTAAAGGATGGTGGGTATGGTTGAAACACTTCTAAGGCAGCCACCACTTCTTGGAACTCCGGTTCACAAAGATCTTCCTCTTCTTGTGTTAAGACAGCTTCTAGAGCATCATTAGACTTTCTCTGCAAAATTTTGGAAGAAACCTCATGATCCACAACATCAATTGAAAAGCAAGAATCAAGAGAGATAGAAGGTTGAGATAGAGCATTAAGCATTTTAAATTCAACAGTTTCACCCAGAACAGTCATGGAAAGGGTGCTATCTTTCACTTTGATAACTGTGTCTGCAGTGGCCATGAATGGCCTGCCTAGGAGAATGCGATCAACATGATCTCCATTTGGATTGTCTTCCATGTCCATCACTACAAAATCAGCAGGGAGAATTAGTGTATTAACTTGAACTAAAATATCTTCTACAATACCTTTTGGATATTTTATAGAATGATCAGCTAGTTCAAGTCGTATTGAAGTCTTCTTCATCCCTTCTAAGCCAAGCTTTTGATACAATGAATATGGCATTAGGTTGACACTTGCTCCCAAGTCCAACATGGCTCTTCCAACCTTATTGCCTCCAATGTTAATGGGAATGTCAAAGCTGCCAGGATCAACTAGTTTTGGTGGAAGCTTCCTTTGCAACACAGCACTTACATTCTGGTCAAGCTTTACATCTTCATTTGGAGCGAAATTGAGCTTGTGAGTTTTCAAGTCCTTGATGAACTTTCCATATGCAGGAATCTGTTCAATAACATCAAGCAAAGGCAAATTGATATTAACTTTACTCAAAATATCATAAATCTCTTTAAAAGCCTTATCTTGCTTTGCTTTCTTAAGACGGCCTGGAAATGGAATCGGTGGAACATATGGAGCGGGTGGTACATATCTATCTTCTTGACGATGTGGTGGCACAAATTTGTCATCTCTCTTATGCAATTGGAATTGTTTGGATTCCTGAGAATCTGATTTGGCATTAGGAGCAGATTGAGAAGTTTTGAGATGTTCCCCTTCTGTAGCCGTGGTCTCCTCCTCTTCATCTTCTACAATCACAACATCATTTGAAAGATTAGAATCAACTTTACTATCAATGATCTTACCTGATCTGAGCACATGAATGGCCTTGGCTTCTTGGTTCTTTGGATTGATCTCGGTTTGGCTTGGCCATTTCCCAGTTGCTCTTTGAGTTATTTCAGCAGCTAATTGGCCTATTTGAACTTCCAATTTGGCAATGGCAGCTTGTGTAGTTTGCTGGAAATTGGATTGGTTGATTGCCATCTGCTTAACTATATCATCCAATGATGATGTTTGTTGTGGCTTTTGGAATGAAGGGGGATTGGCTTGATTCTGAGTATTCTTCCATGAAAAGTTTGGATGATTCCTCCAACCTGGATTATAACTTTGAGAGTATGGATCATTTCTTGGACCTTGGTTGTAGGAATTTACCAACTTAGCTTGCTCTTGCACAAATTCTGGATATCCAGCCCCAAGTGGACAAGCTATGGTAGCATGGTCAGGAGTTTCGCAAATACTACACACTTCCTTCGGAGGGCTTCTTGAGTTTAATGCAAGAAGAGCATCTAGCTTTTGTTCCAGTTTTGAAATCTGCACACTAGAAGCATCATTAGAACCACTAATAACACGTTTACCTCTTGTATCCGTATGTTGGGTCTCCATTGCTATCTCCTCAAAGAGTTCGTATGTTTCTTCTGGAGTTTTGGTTTTAAAAGAACCACCTGCAAAATTGGTGACTATATTATGACTAGAAGGGGTTAGTCCTTTATAAAACATACGCATTTGAAGCTTCAATGGAATCCCATGATGAGGACATTGGTTGAGCAGCCCATTGAATCTCTCCCATGCTTCACAAAACGATTCATCATCTTGCTGTGCAAATAACAAGATCTTATCCCTAAGCATGTCGGTCTTTTGCGTGGAGAAGTATTTCTCCAAGAACTTCTTTTGAATGGCAGCCCATGTAGTGAGTGAACCAGGCTTCAAAGAATTCAACCAATATTTCGCCTTATCCTTCAAAGTGTATGGAAACACTCTCATTCGAAGTTGATCTTCTGTCACACCTGTCAAGGGAAAAGAACTCACAGCATTAAAAATATCCTTTATATGAGTTAATGGATCTTCATTAGGTAAACCATAAAAGGAAGGCAGCATATTAAGATGAGAAGATTTAAGCTCATAATTTCGAGCTACAGTGGGCAGCAAAATGCTTGAAGGAGATGCTGGAATTGTTGGGATATCAAGTTCTCCCATGAACTCATTGGCAGCCATCTCTTCTTCTTCTTCTTGGTCTGAACTTGCTTCCGAATTTGAAGGTGAAGAACCAGGAAGTTCAGTGTGGAGAGCAATACTTGTAAATGTGGCAAGAGCTTGCTCTTTTGCAGTTGACAACTCTCTTTCTAGACGATTATGAACTTCAGAGATCACCCGGTTGGGTTGCAACGATGGTCCTGCGTTCAAAGATCTGGAGCGTTGGAACGAAGACCTCACTTGTTCAAGGAACGGTCTTTTAGACATAAACTACCTGAAACAGAAAATTAGATTAATTAGAAACACTAAAAAGAATAGGGTAACCTTGGGCACATAACCAGGGAAGAACTTTCGTTCAGTCCCCGGCAACGGCGCCAAAATTTGTTGTTAATTATTATGTTAACTCGCAATTGTACGGGGCAATTAGTAATATAGCAAGACAAGTACGAGGTCGTACCCACGAAGACTGAGAAGTTCAAATTAGTTATGTACGTAGATTACCGAATTCAAGAAGTTAGGAAGTTAAGTCTAAAACAGAAATTAAAGTGAGAGTGATTGTGATTGTGAAAGGAAGTGAGCAAACTGAAATTGCAAATGAAAGCAAATAAACAAGTGTAACAAAGAGTGGTTTTAAGAGTTGGAAAACAGATTTGGAGACTAGGGCATTCGAATCACCATAACAATTCAATTCTGGGTTATATGGAGTCAAGTAACAAGTCTAATTCAGATTCAAAGATTGATTCTAGCTAAAGTATGATTAGGCCATGGTGTTTGGTCCTAACCTTGTGTTCCTAATTCCCTAATTTGATCATTTGTTGTCTAACCTAAAATTAAGCATTAGGAACCCATTAAGCATAGAAGAACAATTTAAACAACCAAGCATGTATCTAATCCCTGTTGTCGAATGTCCATACATACTCTTCCTATTCATAGTTCAATTCGAATTAAAGCATGGTGTCTACTCTTAATTCAAACCAAGATAGTTAACAAACAAGTTCTAATGGTGATCAATCATTCAAACAAGCATGTTAACTTATAATCATAATGAATAAGAACATGAATCATGAATCAAACTTGAAACTCCAAACTTATAAACCCAGAATATTCATGTTAGGTTACATCGAAGCCCTGGTTATGGATTTAGCTACTCATAATGGAAAAGAAACTAAAATAGAAATGGGAAAACATAATGAATGCCATAAGAGTAGAAAAACCCTTTTCTGAAGTTCTTGTAGTGTCCAATGCTTCTCCAAGAGCTTCTCCACGTCTAGAAGGATGTATGAAGGATATGGAGGTGATTTGAGATGAGCTTGAGTGAGTGGTGATGGCTGAGAAAGAGGAAATTCGTAGGGAAATGGAAGGGAGGTTTTCTGGAGCTGTTTTGGTGATTTTGGGGCAGTTTAGAGTATTGGGTTGATTGCTTGAGTGTTTGGGGTTGTGGGAATGTATGAGGATGATTTCTGGATGATGGAAGTGTGGAGGATGGCTGAAGTGCATTTTGTAGCTTGAAGACTCCTCTATTTATAGGGCTAAGAGGGAGGAACATCATGATGAAATCCAACACCACCATTCCTCATTTAATACAACCCATAACTCCCACTTCATCTTGTCTATGTTAGTGTGGTTGGAATCAATCCCATCCCATACTTCTTTTGCTGCACCTCAAGCTTTCTTCACATGGGATCAAAGGTGATCAATTGTGGCTGCCTTTTGCTGCCAACCCATGTGGTCTTCTTTTGGTTGTTGAACAAAAACGAGTCTTCTGAACCAGACTTGGTGTAGGAAGGCCAGAGGTTTCAAAACTTATCCAATGGGGCTCAAATCTGGATATGTTATAGTAGACACCCATTGGAACAACTTCTATGAAGAAAGTATTCCCATCGGAGCAGTAGAAGTATGCGTTTTGGGCCTTGCAATTTGGCTGCCGAACAGAGACTGGAATTGACTTCATTTCATTTATGCTTTACATGCATGCACATGCTTTCTCTATAATAACTCCAGCATGTACCAACTTGATCCTTTAGAATTTCATAGCTGGAATGCCTCCCCACTTCACTCATTATGTTGGATCCAAAGTCAGTTGCAGCATGGGTGAGGCACATGGAGGCACATGACAAAGCTGGCAGCTGCAAATCCTCCTGAGCAGGGTTGAGTGTTGGGCGGGCTGAGCACTCCACAAATGTCCAATTGGGCTGAAATTTGGATATGTTGTACTAGACACCCATTGGAACAAGTTTCATGAAGATCTTCACCTCATCCAAGCCCCATAGCATGCTGATCCAAGGCCAAGAAGCTGACCTACGAAATTGGGCTGGAAAGGAGTTGTAGCCAAAATGTGTTTGTCTTTAAGCCCTTCTTCCATTCACCCAAATCAAGCCTTAACATGCATGGATTGCATCATTTCCTATCCAAAGTCATCATTGTTACCTAAATGTCAATTAACTGAAAGATAAACACAAAAAGGATTAAAAGCACAAGTTTAACTCAAACACATAGCCAAATCATAAGCTAGAAGGGTACAAAATTATATACAATTATGAACCGATCAGATTGCACAAAAGTCTTTTCCAATGAATTAATAAACTTTGGAGAATCGGAAACTACATACATGTCATTGTTATGTGTTCTCATGTCACCATTGCTAAGCCGCACAACTGCCGCCAAGCCACTCTCAGACACATCAAGCCTAGTCCAAAAAAAAAAATACAGAGAGAGAGAGAGAGAGAGAGAGAGAGAGAGAGAGAGAAAATTGGGGTTTTACTTCGAGCTTGAAATTTTCATTTTCATTATCTCCAAACAGCAATTAGGGTTTTACTTCGAGCTTGAAATTTTTACAGTAGAAAAAACAACGAGAATGAAACGAAGGAATACTGAACGTTTGCGTTTGATAGAACCCTAAATCAATCATACCCACATCTTCGATCGTGAATCAAATAAAACAAAAAATGAGAGAACGAGGCAACACAATAAGCAATGAAGAATTAGAAAGAGAGTAACTAGCTCACCTGGTTTCGTGACGCCGCCGAGTCAGAGAGAATGAGAGAGAGAGAAAATTGGAATTAGAAAGAGGAAGAAGAAAGAGAGAGAGAGAGAGAGAGAGAGAGAGAGAGAGAGAGAGAGAGAGAGAGAGAGACAAAAAATAAAAGAGAGAAGCTGCGGCGGATTGAAAAGATAAAGGAGAGAGGAAGGAAAGAAAAGGTGGTTTTAGGGTTAGGTGTTGGTTGATGGGCTTTTGTTGTTGGGCTTGGCTAAGGTTAGATGTTAGTAGTTGGGTTTGGGAAGTGAGAAAAATTCTGGGCTTAGTGGTTGGGCCACCAAAAAATATATATTAAATACTGGACCGGTCCGGTCCGGTGCAATTTTGTGTAAAACAGGAACTGGAACCGGTTTGAACCGGTCCGGTCCGGTTTTGTTGACTTTTTAGTCAACTCGGTTTTTTCCGGTTTTTTTTCATCCGGTTTGGTTCGGTTTTCCGGTTTTCCGGTTTATATGCCCACCCCTACCCCAAGGGGGGGAGCTCTCAAATACTTCTCTAGAGAATTTGAGGGAGAGAAGGGAAGGGAGCTCTAGAGAAGTGTTTGAGAGCTCCCCCCCTTGGGGTGTGTTTACAAGCTTAGAGAATCTCCCTATTTATAGGCCTAAGGAAGTGAAAAATCTGAATTCAATATGGCTAATGCATACAACACTTGTTTTATAAAATCTGAAATGGTTGATGCACTTCACCAATAAATCCCACCAGCAGCCCTAGCTCATCTTCATGTCACCATGACCAAGCTTCCAACCAGCTCAATAGCTCATGCCTAGCTCACCATGACCAAGCTTCCAACCAGAAACAATAGCTCATCCTGAGGTCAGCATGACCAGCAACTTCAAGGGCTTACGAATTGGGCTTCCCTCAAGCAAATTAAGACTTTAAGCACTCAAACTTGAAGTTCAGAATGTCTTCTTTCCAGCCATATATCATTTGGGCCAATCCAAGGTCGGAGGAGGAAGTTAAGGCCAAAACAAACTGCTAACTCATTTTGCGCGCTGATAAAATCCATCCTGAGCATGGCTCTGTGTTTGCTAGGTAATAGACTCCATATTTATTCAATGGGGCTGAATTTTGGATATGTTATAGTACACACTCATTGGAACAACTTTCATGAAGAATTCTGCCTCATCCGAGCTGTGTAGGTTGCTGAAACAAAGCTTGCAATATGACCTACGGAACTGGACTGGCAGGGGGCTGTAGCCAAAATGAGTTTGTCTTTTAAGCTCTTCATCCATTCATCCAAATTAGGCCTTAACATGCTTGAATTGCATGAATTATGCTCTCTTGCTCTATTTGCCTACAAAACACACCAAGGGAGGCAAATAACATAGAAATCTAGGAAACTAAGCAAAAGAAGTAAGTAAATTTGGGCATGTATATGTATGAAATTATGAGCTTAACAACCATCCACTCCAATTTGGAACGAACTGTTGTTGAACTTGAATTGTCCAATTTCTCACACCTATTGGTTTCGGATCGAGCCCCAAACTTGGGCAACATCATATTATGGTGGGAGGAGTCATTTGGTGAGTTGTGAGTGAAATCCAATCGCTAGAAGTATAGAATACACCAACCACTCCAATTAGGAACGAACTGCCGTTGAACTTGAATTGTCCAATTTCTCACATCTATTGATTTCGGGTTGAGCCCAAAACTATGGCAACTTCATAATATGGTGGGAGGAGTCATTTGGTGAGTTTTGAGTGAAATCGAATCGCTAGAAGTATGGAATACAGCAACCACTCCAATTAGGAAGGAACTGCCTTTCAACTTGAATTGTCCAATTTCTCACACCTATTGATTTCGGATCGAGCCCAAAACTTGGGCAACATGATAATATGGTGTTAGGAGTCGTTTGGTGAGTTTTGAGTGAAATCCGATCGCTAGAAGTATAGAATACAGCAACCACTCCAATTTGGAATGAACTGCCGTTGAACTTGAATTGTCCAATTTCTCACACCTATTGATTTCAGATCGAGCCCAAAACTTGGGCAACATCATAATAGGGTGGGAGGAGTCATTTGGTGAGTTTTGAGTGAAATCGAATCGCTAGAAGTAGGGAATGCACCAACCACTCCAATTAGGAACGAACTACCATCGAACTTGAATTGTCCAATTTCTCACACCTAATGATTTCGGATCGAGCCCAAAACGTGGGCAACATCATAATATTGTGGGAGGAGTCATTTGGTGAGTTTTGAGTGAAATCCAATCGCTAGAAGTATGGAATACACCAACCACTCCAATTAGGAACGAACTGCCGTTGAACTTGAATTGTCCAGTTTCTTTCACCTATTGATTTCGGATCGAGCCCAAAACTTGGGCAACATCGTAATATAGTGTTAGGAGTCATTTGGTGAGTTTTGAGTAAAATCCAATCGCCAGAAGTATGGAATACACCAACCACTCCAATTAGGAACGAACTGCCGTTGAACTTGAATTGTCCAATTTCTCACACCTATTGATTTCGGATCGAGCCCAAAACTTGGGCAACGTGATAATATGGTGTTAGGAGTCATTTGGTGAGTTTTGAGTGAAATCCAATCGCTAGAAGTATAGAATACACTCCAATTAGGAACGAACTGCCGTTGAACTTGAATTGTCCAATTTCTCACACCTATTGATTTCGGATCGAGCCCAAAACTTGGGCAACATGATAATATGGTGGGAGGAGTCATTTGGTGAGTTTTGAGGGAAATCCAATCGCTAGAAGTATGGAATACACCAACAACTCCAATTAGGAACGAACTGCCGTTGAACTTGAATTGTCCAATTTCTTTCACCTATTGATTTCGGATCGAGCCCAAAACTTGGGCAACATCATAATATGGTGGGAGGAGTCATTTGGTGAGTTTTGAGTGAAATCCAATCGCTAGAAGTATGGAATACACCAACCACTACAATTAGGTACGAACTGCCGTTGAACTTGAATTGTCCAATTTCTTACACCTATTGATTTCGGATCGAGCCTTAAACTTGGGCAACACCATAATATGTTGGGAGGAGTCATTTGGTGTGTTTTGAGTGAAATCCAATCGCTCGAAGTATGGAATACACCAACCACTCCAATTAGGAACGAACTGCCTTTGAACTTGAATTGTCCAATTTCTCACACCTATTGATTTCGGATTGAGCCCAAAACTTGGGCCACATGATAATATGGTGTTAGGAGTCGTTTGGTGAGTTTTGAGTGAAATCCAATCGCTAGAAGTATAGAATACAGCAACCACTCCAATTTGGAATGAACTGCCGTTGAACTTGAATTGTTCAATTTCCCATACCTATTGATTTCAGATCGAGCCCAAAACTTGGGCAACATCATAATATTGTGGGAGGAGTCATTTGGTGAGTTTTGAGTGAAATCCAATCGCTAGAAGTATGGAATATGTTGTGTAGATACAGCTGCACCAAAATGGATTCAGTTGCATCCTCAACTTGTGATACTCGCAAGTGCACGAGCCGTTCGGTAGTATAGCGTATGTAAGTGCGAGGTCGATCCCACGAGGATTGGTGATTGAATGATTCAATTCATTTTCCCTACACAAAACAAAAATGAAAAAGAAAGGAAATAAATACAACAAGAAAAAAGGAAATAACTCAAGCAAATAAGTTCCCAAGTTCAATTAGATTAATGGATTGATTCTAGCTAAAGTATGATTAAGCCATGGTGTGTGGTCATAACCTTCTGTTCCTAATTCCCTAATTTGATCATTTGTTGTCTAACCTAAAATTAAGCATTAGGAACCCATTAAGCATAGAAGAACAATTTAAACAACCAAGTATGTATCTAATCCCTGTTGTCGAATGTCCATATATACTCTTCCTATTCATAGTTCAATTCGAATTAAAGCATGGTGTATACTCTTAATTCAAACCAAGATAGCTAACATGCAAGCCTAAATGGTGATCAATCATTCAAACTAGCATATTAACTTATAAGCATAATGAATAAGAACAATAACCATAATTGAAACTTGGAAACTAATTCAACTTGAAAACTTAAGAAAAGAATTTACATTACAAAGAAAAATAAATTACAACTAAGAGGCAAAAGGAAAGCTAGAATTGAGAACTAGAAAGCAAAATTAAGAGAATTTGAGGGAGAGAAGGGAAGGGAGCTCTAGAGAAGTGTTTGAGAGCTCCCCCCCTTGGGGTGTGTTTACAAGCTTAGAGAACCTCCCTATTTATAGGCCTAAAGAAGTGAAAAATCTGAATTCAATATGGCTAATGCATACAACACTTGTTTTATAAAATCTGAAATGGTTGATGCACTTGTATTAGAAAATTTGAATTGGTTGATGCACTTCACCAATAAATCCCACCAGCAGCCCTAGCTCATCTTCATGTCACCATGACCAAGCCTCCAACCAGCTCAATAGCTCATGCCTAGCTCACCATGACCAAGCTTCCAACCAGAAACAATAGCTCATCCTTAGGTCAGCATGACCAGCAACTTCAAGGGCTTACGAATTGGGCTTCCCTTAAGCAAATTAAGACTTTAAGCACTCAAACTTGAAGTTCAGAATGTCTTCTTTCCAGCCATATATCATTTGGACCAATCCAAGGTCGGAGGAGGAAGTTAAGGCCAAAACAAATTGCTAACTCATTTTGCGCGCTGATAAAATCCATCCTGAGCATGGCTCTGTGTTTGCTAGGTAATAGACTCCATATTTATCCAATGGGGCTGAAGTTGGTATATGTTATAGTACACACCCATTGGAACAACTTTCATGAAGAATGCTGCCTCATCCGAGCTGTGTAGGTTGCTGAAACAAAGCTTGCAATATGATCTACGGAACTGGACTGGCAGGGGGCTGTAGCCAAAATGAGTTTGTCTTTTAAGCTCTTCATCCATTCATCCAAATTAGGCCTTAACATGCTTGAATTGCATGAATTATGCTCTCTTGCTCTATTTGCCTACAAAACACACAAAGGGAGGCAAATAACTTAGAAATCTAAGAAACTAAGCAAAAGAAGTAAGTAAATAGGGCATGTATATGTATGAAATTATGAGCTTAACAGAATACACCAACCACTCCAATTTGGAATGAACTGCCGTTGAACTTGAATTGTCCAATTTCTCACACCTATTGATTTCAGATCGAGCCCAAAACTTGGGCAACATCATAATAGGGTGGGAGGAGTCATTTGGTGAGTTTTGAGTGAAATCGAATCGCTAGAAGTAGGGAATGCACCAACCACTCCAATTAGGAACGAACTGCCATCGAACTTGAATTGTCCAATTTCTCACACCTAATGATTTCGGATCGAGCCCAAAACGTGGGCAACATCATAATATTGTGGGAGGAGTCATTTGGTGCGTTTTGAGTGAAATCCAAACGCTAGAAGTATGGAATACACCAACCACTCCAATTAGGAACGAACTGCCGTTGAACTTGAATTGTCCAATTTCTCACACCTATTGATTTCGGATCGAGCCCAAAACTTGGGCAACGTGATAATATGGTGTTAGGAGTCATTTGGTGAGTTTTGAGTGAAATCCAATCGCTAGAAGTATAGAATACACTCCAATTAGGAACGAACTGCCGTTGAACTTGAATTGTCCAATTTCTCACACCTATTGATTTCGGATCGAGCCCAAAACTTGGGCAACATGATAATATGGTGGGAGGAGTCATTTGGTGAGTTTTGAGGGAAATCCAATCGCTAGAAGTATGGAATACACCAACAACTCCAATTAGGAACGAACTGCCATTGAACTTGAATTGTCCAATTTCTTTCACCTATTGATTTCGGATCGATCCCAAAACTTGGGCAACATCATAATATGGTGGTCGGAGTCATTTGGTGAGGTTTGAGTGAAATCCAATCGCTAGAAGTATGGAATACACCAACCACTACAATTAGGTACGAACTGCCGTTGAACTTGAATTGTCCAATTTCTCACACCTATTGATTTCGGATCGAGCCCAAAACTTGGGCAACACCATAATATGTTGGGAGGAGTCATTTGGTGTGTTTTGAGTGAAATCCAATCGCTCGAAGTATGGAATACACCAACCACTCCAATTAGGAACGAACTGCCTTTGAACTTGAATTGTCCAATTTCTCACACCTATTGATTTCGGATTGAGCCCAAAACTTGGGCCACATGATAATATGGTGTTAGGAGTTGTTTGGTGAGTTTTGAGTGAAATCCAATCGCTAGAAGTATAGAATACAGCAACCACTCCAATTTGGAATGAACTGCCGTTGAACTTGAATTGTCCAATTTCCCACACCTATTGGTTTCAGATCGAGCCCAAAACTTGGGCAACATCATAATATGGTGGGAGGAGTCATTTGGTGAGTTTTGAGTGAAATCTAATCGCTAGAAGTAGGGAATGCACCAACCACTCCAATTAGGAACGAACTGCCATTGAACTTGAATTGTCCAATTTCTTTCTCCTATTGATTTCGGATCGAGCCCAAAACGTGGGCAACATCATAATATTGTGGGAGGAGTCATTTGGTGAGTTTTGAGTGAAATCCAATCGCTAGAAGTATGGAATATACCAACCACTCCAATTAGGAACGAACTGCCGTTGAACTTGAATTGTCCAGTTTCTTTCTCCTATTGATTTCGGATCGAGCCCAAAACTTGGGCAACATCATAATATAGTGTTAGGAGTCATTTGGTGAGTTTTGAGTAAAATCCAATCGCCAGAAGTGTGGAATACACCAACCACTCCAATTAGGAACGAACTGTCGTTGAACTTGAATTGTCCAATTTCTCACACCTATTGATTTCGGATTGAGCCCAAAACTTTGGCAACGTGATAATATGGTGTTAGGAGTCATTTGGTGAGTTTTGAGTGAAATCCAATCGCTAGAAGTATAGAATACACTCCAATTAGGAACGAACTGACGTTGAACTTGAATTGTGCAATTTCTCACACCTATTGATTTCGGATCGAGCCCAAAACTTGGGCAACATGATAATATGGTGGGAGGAGTCATTTGGTGAGTTTTGAGGGAAATCCAATCGCTAGAAGTATGGAATACACCAACAACTCCAATTAGGAACGAACTGCCGTTGAACTTGAATTGTGCAATTTGGAACACCTATTGATTTCGGATCGAGCCCAAAACTTGGGCAACATCATAATATGGTGGGAGGTGTCATTTGGTAAGTTTTGAGAGAAATCCAATCGCTAGAAGTATGGAATACACCAACCACTACAATTAGGTACGAACTGCCGTTGAAATTGAATTGTCCAATTTCTCACACCTATTGATTTCGGATCGAGCCCAAAACTTGGGCAACACCACAATATGTTGGGAGGAGTCATTTGGTGTGTTTTGAGAGAAATCCAATCGCTCGAACTATGGAATACACCAACCACTCCAATTAGGAACGAACTGCCGTTGAACTTGAATTGTGCAATTTCTCACACCTATTGATTTCGGATCGAGCCCAAAACTGGGGCAACATGATAATATGGTGTTAGGAGTCGTTTGGTGAGTTTTGAGTGAAATCCAATCGCCAGAAGTATAGAATACAGCAACCACTCCAATTATGAACGAACTGCCGTTGAACTTGAATTGTCCAATTTCTCACACCTATTGATTTCGGATCGAGCCCCAAACATGGGCAACAACATAATATGGTCTGAGGAGTCATTTGGTGAGGTTTGAGTGAAATCCAATTGCTAGAAGTAGGAAATACATGAACCACTCCAATTAGGAACGAACTGCCGTTGAACTTGAATTGTCCAATTTCTCACACCTATTGATTTCGGATCGAGCCCAAAACTTGGGCAACATGATAATATGGTGGGAGGAGTAATTAGGTGAGTTTTGAGTGAAATCCAATCGCTAGAAGTATGGAATACACCAACCACTTCAATTAGGAACGAACTGCCGTTGAACTTGAATTGTCCAATGTCTCACACCAATTGATTTCGGATCGAGCCCAAAACTTGGGCAACATGGTAATATGGTGGGAGGAGTAATTTGGTGAGCTTTGAGTGAAATCCAATCACTAGAAGTATGGAATACACCAACCACTCCAATTAGGAACGAACTGCCGTTGAACTTGAATTGTCCAATTTCTCACACCTATCGATTTCGGATCGAGCCCAAAAGTTGGGCAACATGATAATCTGGTGTTAGTAGTCAGTTGGTGAGTTTTGAGTGAAATCCAATCGCTAGATGTATGGAATACACCAACCACTCCAATTAGGAACGAACTGTCGTTCAACTTGAATTGTCCAATTTCTCACACCAATTGATTTCGGATCGAGCCCAAAACTGGGGCAACATGGTAATCTGGTGTTACGAGTCATTTGGTGAGCTTTGAGTGAAATCCAATCGCTAGAAGTATGGAATACACCAACCACTCCAATTAGGAAAGAACTGCCATTGAACATGAATTGTCCAATTTCTCACACCTATTGATTTCCGATCGTGCCCCAAAACTGGGCAACATCATAATATGGCGGGAGGAGTCATTTGGCGAGTTTTGATTGAAATCCAATCGCTAGAAGTATGGAATACACCAACCACTCCAATTCGGAATGAACTGCCGTTGTACTTGAATTGTCCAATTTCTCACACCAATTGATTTAGGATCGAGCCCAAAACTTGGGCAACATGATAATCTGGTGTTAGGAGTCAGTTGGTGAGTTTTGAGTGAAATCCAATCGCTAGATGTATGGAATACCCCAACCACTCCAATTAGGAACGAACTGCCGTTGAACTGGAATTGTCCAATTTCTCACACCTATTGATTTCGGATTGAGCTCAAAACTTGGGCAACACGATAATATGGTGGGAGGAGTCATTTGGTGAGTTTTGAGTGAAATCCAATCGCTAGATGTATGGAATACACCAACCACTCCAATTAGGAACGAACCGCTTTTGAACTTGAATTGTCCAATTTCTCACACCAATTGAATTCGGATCGAGCCCAAAACTTGGGCAACACGGTAATATGGTGGGAGGAGTAATTTGGTGAGTTTTGATTGAAATCCAATCACTAGAAGTATGGAATACACCAACCACTCCAATTAGGAACGAACTGCCGTTGAACTTGAATTGTCCAATATCTCACACCTATTGATTTCAGATCGAGCCCAAAACTTGGGCAACTTGATAATCTGGTGTTAGGAGTCAGTTGGTGAGTTTTGAATGAAATCCAATCGCTAGATGTATGGTATACACCAACCACTCCAATTAGGAACGAACTGCCGTCGAACTTGAATCGTCCAATTTCTCACACCTACTGATTTCGGATCGAACCCAAAACTTGGGTAACTTCATAATATGGTGGGAGTAGTCATTTGGTTAGTTTTGAGTGAAATCCAGTCTTTAGAAGTACAGAATACACCAACCACTCCAATTAGGAACGAACTGCCGTTGAACTTGAATAGTCCAATTTCTCACACCTATTGATTTCGGATCAAGCCCCAAACTTGGGCAACATCATAATATGGTGGGAGGAGTCATTTGGTGAGTTTTGAGTGAAGTCCAATCGCTAGAAGTGTGGAATACACCAACCACTCCAATTAGGAACGAACTGCCGTTGAACTTGAATTGTCCAATGTCTCACACCAATTGATTTCGGATCGAGCCCAAAACTTGGGCAACATGGTAATATGGTGGGAGGAGTAATTTGGTGAGCTTTGAGTGAAATCCAATCACTAGAAGTATGGAATACACCAACCACTCCAATTAGGAACGAACTGCCGTTGAACTTGAATTGTCCAATTTCTCACACCTATCGATTTCGGATCGAGCCCAAAAGTTGGGCAACAAGATAATCTGGTGTTAGTAGTCAGTTGGTGAGTTTTGAGTGAAATCCAATCGCTAGATGTATGGAATACACCAACCACTCCAATTAGGAACGAACTGTCGTTCAACTTGAATTGTCCAATTTCTCACACCAATTGATTTCGGATCGAGCCCAAAACTTGGGCAACATGGTAATCTGGTGTTACGAGTCATTTGGTGAGCTTTGAGTGAAATCCAATCGCTAGAAGTATGGAATACACCAACCACTCCAATTAGGAACGAACTGCCATTGAACATGAATTGTCCAATTTCTCACACCTATTGATTTCCGATCGAGCCCCAAAATTGGGCAACATCATAACATGGCGGGAGGAGTCATTTGGCGAGTTTTGATTGAAATCCAATCGCTAGAAGTATGGAATACACAAACCATTCCAATTAGGAACGAATTGCCGTTGAACTTGAATTGTCCAATTTCTCACACCTATTGATTTCGGATCGAGCCCAAAACTTGGGCAACAGGATAATATGGTGGGAGGAGTAATTAGGTGTGTTTTGAGTGAAATCCAATCGCTAGAAGTATGGAATACACCAACCACTCCAATTAGGAACGAAGTGCCGTTGAACTTGAATTGTCCAATTTCTCACACCAATTGATTTCGTATCGAGCCCAAAACTTGGGCAACATGGTAATATGGTGGGAGGAGTAATTTGGTGAGCTTTGAGTGAAATCCAATCACTAGAAGTATGGAATACACCAACCACTCCAACTAGGAACGAACTGCCATCGAACTTGAATTGTCCAATTTCTCGCACCTATTGATTTCGGATAGAGCCCCAAACATGGGCAACATCATAATATGGTGGGAGGAGTCATTTGGTGAGTTTTGAGTGAAATCCAATCGCTAGAAGTATGGAATACACCAACCACTCCAATTAGGAACGAACTGCCGTTGAACTTGAATTGTCCAATTTCTCACACCTATTGATTTCGGATCGAGCCCAAAAGTTGGGCAACATGATAATCTGGTGTTAGGAGTCAGTTGGTGAGTTTTGAGTGAAATCCAATCGCTAGATGTATGGAATACACCAACCACTCCAATTAGGAACGAACTGCTGTTGAACTTGAATTGTCCAATTTCCCACACCTATTGATTTCGGATCGAGCCCAAATTTTGGGCAACATGATAATATCGTGGGAGGAGTAATTTGGTGAGTTTTGAGCGAAATCCAATCGCTTGAAGTATGGAATACACCAACCACTCCAATTGGGAACGAACTGCTGTTGAACTTGAATTGTCCAATTTCTAACACCTATTGATTTCGGATCGAGCCCAAAACTTGGGCAACATGATAATATGGTGGGAGGAGTCATTTGGTGAGTTTTCATTGAAATCCAATCGTTAGAAGTATGGAATACACCAACCACTCCAATTAGGAACGAACTGCCGTTGTACTTAAATTGTCTAATTTCTCACACCTATTGATTTCGGATCGAGCCCAAAACTTGGGCAACAAGATAATCTGGTGTTAGGAGTCAGTTGGTGAGTTTTGAGTGAAATCCAATTGCTAGATGTATGGAATACACCAACCACTCCAATTAGGAACGAATTGCCGTTGAACTTGAATTGTCCAATTTATCACACCTATTGATTTCGGATCGAGCCCCAAACTTGGGCATCATCATAATATGGCGGGAGGAGTCATTTGGTGAGTTTTGATTGAAATCCAATTGCTAGAAGTATGGAATACACCAACCACTCCAATTAGGAACGAACTGCAGTTGAACTTGAATTGTCTAATTTCTCACACCTATTGATTTCGGATCGAGCCCAAATGTTGGGCAACATGATAATATAGTGCGAGGATTAATTTGGTGAGTTTTGAGTGAAATCCAATCGCTAGAAGTATGGAATACACCAACCACTCCAATTAGGAACGAACTGCCTTTGAACTTGAATTGTCCAATTTCTTACACCTATTGATTTCGGATCGAGCCCCAAACTTGGGCAACATCATAATATGGTGGGAGGAGGAGTCGTTTGGTGAGTTTTGAGTGAAATCCAATTGCTAGAAGTGTGGCATACACCAACAACTCCAATTAGGAACGAACTGTCGTTGAACTTGAATTGTCCAATTTGGAACACCTATTGATTTCGGATCGAGCCCCAAACTTGGGCAACATGATAATATGGCGGGAGGAGTCATTAGGTGAGTTTTGAGTGAAATCCAATCGCTAGAAGTATGGAATACACCATCCACTCCAATTTGGAACGAACTGCCGTTGAACTTGCATTAGCCATATTGAATTCAGATTTTTCACTTCCTTAGGCCTATAAATAGGGAGGTTCTCTAAGCTTGTAAACACACCCCAAGGTAAGGGTGGGCACGGTCCGGTTTGGCCCGGTTCTCCCCTAAACCCGAAATCGAAATCGGTACTGTTCATCCGGTCCGGTTCGGTCCGGTTTTTCAATTAAACACCTAAGAGAACCGCACCAACCCGAACCGGTTTATATCCGGTTCTGTTTCCGATTTTACAATTTGGACCGACCCTTGGTCCCAATTGATTTTTTTATTATAAATATTTAGAGATTTAAGCCCAACTGAAGTTTTTAAACAAAATTTGGGCCTACAAATTCACAATTAGCCCAATTCCCACCCAATCATCCCAAACATTAAATTTAAAATTACATGCCAATAACAAAACAAATACACTTAATTGCAAACAAAATTACTAAAAAAATTATAGAAATAACATTTAAACTACTCCATTTTCCACTGAAAAAAAAAGAAAAAAAAAGCTCCATCTTCCCCTTGTTCTTTCTCGGAGGCAAGGGCAACACAAAGAGGCATCTTCTTCAAACCTTCTCTATTAAGCTCTCCCAGCCCCTGGATTTCCTGTGCAAAGATATACTGCTTCTTCTGTTATCTACTGCTGTGAAGCCATATGAGTTGACTGCAGGTGAGAAAGTATGTCCTCCATGATATGATTGCATAAAAGTCTTGTCCAATGAATTAATAAACTTTGGAGAATCGGAAACTACATACATGTCATTGTTATGTGTTCTCATGTCACCATTGCTAAGCCGCACAACTGCCGCCAAGCCACTCTCAGACACATCAAGCCTAGTCCAAAAAAAAAATACAGAGAGAGAGAGAGAGAGAGAGAGAGAGAAAATTGGGGTTTTACTTCGAGCTTGAAATTTTCATTTTCATTATCTCCAAACAGCAATTAGGGTTTTACTTCGAGCTTGAAATTTTTACAGTAGAAAAAACAACGAGAATGAAACGAAGGAATACTGAACGTTTGCGTTTGATAGAACCCTAAATCAATCATACCCACATCTTCGATCGTGAATCAAATAAAACAAAAAATGAGAGAACGAGGCAACACAATAAGCAATGAAGAATTAGAAAGAGAGTAACTAGCTCACCTGGTTTCGTGACGCCGCCGAGTCAGAGAGAATGAGAGAGAGAAAAAATTGGAATTAGAAAGAGGAAGAAGAAAGAGAAAGAAGAAGAGAGAGAGAGAGAGAGAGAGAGAGAGAGAGAGAGAGAGAGAGAGAGAGAGAGAGAGAGAGAGAGAGAGAGAAAATAAAAGAGAGAAGCTGCGGCGGATTGAAAAGATAAAGGAGAGAGGAAGGAAAGAAAAGGTGGTTTTAGGGTTAGGTGTTGGTTGATGGGCTTTTGTTGTTGGGCTTGGCTAAGGTTAGATGTTAGTAGTTGGGTTTGGGAAGTGAGAAAAATTCTGGGCTTAGTGGTTGGGCCACCAAAAAATATATATTAAATACTGGACCGGTCCGGTCCGGTGCTATTTTGTGTAAAACCGGAACTGGAACCGGTTTGAATCGGTCCGGTCCGGTCCGGTCCGGTTTTGTTGACTTTTTAGTCAACTCGGTTTTTTCCGGTTTTTTTTCATCCGGTTTGGTTCGGTTTTCCGGTTTTCCGGTTTATATGCCCACCCCTACCCCAAGGGGGGGAGCTCTCAAACACTTCTCTAGAGAATTTGAGGGAGAGATGGGAAGGGAGCTCTAGAGAAGTGTTTGAGAGCTCCCCCCCTTGGGGTGTGTTTACAAGCTTAGAGAACCTCCCTATTTATAGGCCTAAGGAAGTGAAAAATCTGAATTCAATATGGCTAATGCATACAACACTTGTTTTATAAAATCTGAAATGGTTGATGCACTTCACCAATAAATCCCACCAGCAGCCCTAGCTCATCTTCATGTCACCATGACCAAGCTTCCAACCAGCTCAATAGCTCATGCCTAGCTCACCATGACCAAGCTTCCAACCAGAAACAATAGCTCATCCTGAGGTCAGCATGACCAGCAACTTCAAGGGCTTACGAATTGGGCTTCCCTTAAGTAAATTAAGACTTTAAGCACTCAAACTTGAATTTCAGAATGTCTTCTTTCCAGCCATATATCATTTGGGCCAATCCAAGGTCGGAGGAGGAAGTTAAGGCCAAAACAAACTGCTAACTCATTTTGCGCGCTGATAAAATCCATCCTGAGCATGGCTCTGTGTTTGCTAGGTAATAGACTCCATATTTATCCAATGGGGCTGAATTTTGGATATGTTATAGTACACACCCATTGGAACAACGTTCATGAAGCATTCTGCCTCATCCGAGCTGTGTAGGTTGCTGAAACAAAGCTTGCAATATGACCTATGTAACTGGACTGGCAGGGGGCTGTAGCCAAAATGAGTTTGTCTTTTAAGCTCTTCATCCATTCATCCAAATTAGGCCTTAACATGCTTGAATTGCATGAATTATGCTCTCTTGCTCTATTTGCCTACAAAACACACAAAGGGAGGCAAATAACATAGAAATCAAGGAAACTAAGCAAAAGAAGTAAGTAAATTTGGGCATGTATATGTATGAAATTATGAGCTTAACAACCATCCACTCCAATTTGGAACGAACTGTCGTTGAACTTGAATTGTCCAATTTCTCACACCTATTGATTTCGGATCGAGCCCCAAACTTGGGCAACATCATAATATGGTGGGAGGACTCATTTGGTGAGTTGTGAGTAAAATCCAATCGCTAGAAGTATGTAGTACACCAACCACTCCAATTAGGAACGAACTGCCGTTGAACTTGAATTGTCCAATTTCTCACACCTATTGATTTCAGATCGAGACCAAAACTTGGGCAACATCATAATATGGTGGGAGTAGTCATTTGGTGAATTTTGAGTGAAATCCAATCGCTAGAAGTATGGAATACACCAACCACTCCAATTAGCAACGAACTGCCGTTGAACTTGAATTGTCCAATTTCTCACATCTATTGATTTCGGGTTGAGCCCAAAACTATGGCAACTTCATAATATGGTGGGAGGAGTCATTTGGTGAGTTTTGAGTGAAATCGAATCGCTAGAAGTATGGAATACAGCAACCACTCCAATTAGGAAGGAACTGCCTTTGAACTTGAATTGTCCAATTTCTCACACCTATTGATTTCGTATCGAGCCCAAAACTTGGGCAACATCATAATATGGTGGGAGGAGTCACTTGGTGAATTTTGAGTGAAATCCAATCGCTAGAAGTATGGAATACACCAACGACTCCAATTAGGAACGAACTGCCGTTGAACTTGAATTGTCCAATTTGGAACACCTATTGATTTCGGATCGAGCCCAAAACATGGGCAACATCATAATATGGTGGGAGGAGTCATTTGGTGAGTTTTGAGTGAAATCCAATTGCTAGAAGTATGGAATACACCAACCACTCCAATTAGGAACGAACTGCCGTTGAACTTGAATTGTCCAATTTGGAACACCTATTGATTTCGGATCGAGCCCAAAACATGGGCAACATCATAATATGGTGGGAGGAGTCATTTGGTGAGTTTTGAGTGAAATCGAATCGCTAGAAGTATGGAATACAGCAACCACTCCAATTAGGAAGGAACTGCCTTTGAACTTGAATTGTCCAATTTCTCACACCTATTGATTTCGGATCGAACCCAAAACTTGGGCAACATGATAATATGGTGGGAGGAGTCATTTGGTGAATTTTGAGTGAAATCCAATCGCTAGAAGTATGGAATACACCAACGACTCCAATTAGGAACGAACTGCCGTTGAACTTGAATTGTCCAATTTGGAACACCTATTGATTTCGGATCGAGCCCAAAACATGTGCAACATCATAATATGGTGGGAGGAGTCATTTGGTGAGTTTTGAGTGAAATCCAATTGCTAGAAGTATGGAATACACCAACCACTCCAATTAGGAACGAACTGCCGTTGAACTTGAATTGTCCAATTTCTCACACCTATTGATTTCAGATCGAGCCCAAAACTTGGGCAACATCATAATATGGTGGGAGGACTCATTTGGTTAGTTTTGAGTGAAATCCAATCGCTAGACGTATGGAATACACCAACCACTCCAATTAGGAACGAACTGCCGTTGAACTTGAATTGTCCAATTTCTCACACCTATTGATTTTGGATCGAGCCCCAAACTTGGGCAACATCATAATATGGTGGGAGGAGTCATTTGGTGAGTTTTGAGTGAAATCCAATCGCTAGAAGTATGGAATACACCAACCACTCCAATTAGGAACGAACAGTCGTTGAACTTGAATTGTCCAATTTCTCACACCTATTGATTTCGGATCGAGCCGCAAACTTGGGCAACAACATAATATGGTGGGAGGAGTCATTTGGTGAGTTTTGGGTGAAATCCAATCGCTAGAAGTGTGGAATACACCAACCACTCCATATTTATCCAATGGGGCTGAATTTTGGATATGTTATAGTACACACCCATTGGAACAACTTGCATGAAGAATGTGGCCTCATTCGAGCTATGTAGGTTGTTGAAACAAAGCTTGCAATATGACCTACGGAACTGGACTGGCAGGGGGCTGTAGCCAAAATGAGTTTGTCTTTAAGCTCTTCATTCATTCATCCAAATTAGGCCTTAACATGCTTGAATTGCATGAATTATGCTCTCTAAAGCCATCATTATTACCTAAAGCTCAATGAACTGAAAGATAAACACAAAAAGGATTAAAAGCACAAGTTTAACTCAAAAACATAACCAAATCATAAGCTAGAAGGGTACAAAATGATATACAATTATGAACCGATCAAATACCCCCAAACCTAGATTTTGCTAGTCCTCGAGCAAAAAAAAAAGATAAAAAAAAGATAAAAACAAAACAAGAAGTTAACTAAACCACTTTCGTAGGTAACTCGATTGCATTGAGCGTATGCAACAAGCCTTTAAACCTCTAGGCATCCCTAGTAGGAGGAGTTGTGTCTCCTGAGGGTTTAATAGATACGATACCCACAAACGTTTTTCTAACTCTACAAAACAAAATGGTTAGAAAACTTATTAGATTTGTTAGTCCTTAAGCAAAACCAAGAACAAAAACAAACATAAATACATTAACAAAAACAAAAAAATAAAACAAAAAGAAAAACAATTAAAAAAATAAAAAGAACTCAAAACAATCTTTCCGAACATTTTCTGAAGAGAAATGACTCATGCACATGACTCAAAAGTTTTTAACAATAAAAGCTCAATTTTGGACATTATTCACAAAGCGGCAAAGTTCAAAACATAATATGCTCAAAGTGTGGTAGTGTGATAGCCAAATGCAACAAATTCCCCAATCTTAGTTTTCACATAATTTCAAAAATCATACCAAACACAATGCAACTTCAAATCTCACCAAAGTTGTTCTCTCACAAATGAATCACTCAGAAGAGGGCTACAATGCAACACTCAGTTATAAACATGAGATTAGAGTTAAACCATAAAGGAGTTAACTCAAAATAGGAAGATGAAGAACTTGAATTAATATGATCTCAAGAAGGATGCCAAACACTTAAAAGTAAGAAAATGCATGCAATTCAACCATATGACATTTAAGATCAATTTAGGTCTTTATTATAGGTTGTAATGGGGCCAAGGGTGTAAGGTGAGTAAGAAATGAAAGGTATGGATAATACAAAGTCCAAGGAACTCAAAATGTAAGAACATAAAATAATTGTTTACAAGACTTCGAATCATCACGATTAAATTTTTTTTCTTTTACATGATCAAAACTCCTTATACCTTCATTTACATTGATTCAAACTCCTTTCCAAACACCAAATTATTTTGAAGGCCCAAAAATGAAACCCAAAAATGAAATTTCATTCAACCACCACTTAATTACAACTTTTCTCTTTTCTTTCACCAATTGTGTGATTTTTTTTATTTTTCTTTTTTCTTTTTCGAAATGTAACACCCATTCCCAAACTTAGTATGAAAAACATATCCGAATTAGAGCTCATGAATTCCTTAGAAAGGTAAATATTTGTTTTTCAGGCTAAGGCGAGGAAATATAATTGGTAAAATGAAAGAAAAGGTTTACATGTAGGCTCAAAATGGTAAACAATGGAAAATCATGCTTAAGCATGCATAAGGTTAGCTTGAAAGGCACAAACGATCCAAAGAAGGCCTTAATATCACTTCTTAAAATGTCATGAAGTCAAATTGCATAAGAATGAATGACTTTTAAGTGATCAACCAAATCAATGAATAATGAGATCAAACAACAACTTTGATGACAAGAAAATAAGAGTATGTGTATAACACTCATGAAATGAAGCACAAGGCTCAAAAGCTCACATTATATGGTTATATAAGTCTAATTTATGCTTGATACAATTCTTTGGGTCATGCAAATCCTTTAATTGGAAAATTATGAAACAAATGGCAAGTGCAAAGAAGGTTTCGAACATGTCATGCTAGAACGATGCCAAATTAATTAATTAATTAATTTTTTTTTACAATAAAAATTTACAAGGAAAACAAAATAAATAATAAATAAAATTCAATTTTCATTTAAGTCATGCAATCATTTATCACAATCTCATCAAATGTGTTCGGAAAGTGAATAAAATCAAAATCAAAATCAAAATAAAAGCAAGACTTAACAAAATAAAATAAAAATAAAAACAAGCAAATAAATAAATAAATAAATAAAATTAAGGAAAAACCAAATTTACATGCTAAACTCCAATACCCCCAAACCTAGAAATGAACATTGTCCTCGATGTTTAAAAATTAGCCACAAACAATGTCATAACAACAAATGAAAGGTATTAAAGCAAATTAAAAAAAAAAATCACAAAATCACAAAAGAAAACAAAAACAAAATAATTATAAAATAAAAATTACAACACAAACAAACAAACAAACAAACAAACAAACAAAAAAAAATGAAACAGTAAACCCTAATCACACAATTCTGAAATCCAAAAAAAATTTTGAAGCCCAAAGCCCACAATTTGTTTTCATTTCCGGCTTTTTATTATTATTTAGTTTTGTAAAAACAAACTATCGAACCGTGATTAGCAACACAAAGAGCGGGATTTTAACATGGGTCATGATGTCTCGGTTCAGTGTAAGGGACCAACAGACAGGGCGAGACACGTGTCGACGCATAGAGGCGCCGCAGACTCCACAAGAAAAAATTACGGGCTCATGGAAAGGCGCGAAGACTTTACTGAACGCGTTCGTTCAGAAAAGACACGTCGTGATAAATGAGTTGGGTATGGTTGGAAGGCGAGAAGGTTGTGGGACTCAAGGAATGCTGGAGATTCAGAAAATGCTCAGATGCTGCAATGGCTAGGGTTTGTCAAAGACTAAGTCTATAAGAAAGGGTGAAAAAAAAAACGCAAACTCAGAAACACACAAAAGAGAAAAGAAAGAAAGAAGAAAAGAGAGTGAGAAATCAAATGGCCTCTAACTACCCATTTTCGTTGGATCTCAACCTAGCTCCACCGACTCAGACACGAGGCCAAGCAGCGGCACCAGTATGGATGCCCTACTTTGCTTCCGCACGGGGGCCTGTGACAGTAACTGACTCAATACTCCTGGACAACGATGTTGCCATTGGAGTGGCTAGAAATTTAGTGACTCCTAAAGATATACGTGTGCTGGGAACAAGGGATGACAACCGGGTCGTGAGCGATGCCCTGGCACTGAGCGTGCAGAGTACGGCAACAGTCGCAAATTTGGGTCATCGCCTACTTGCGAAGTCCCATGAGGTAGAGGTGCTGAAAGGTCAGTTGGCGGCGGAGCGAAGTATGGTTGAGGAGTGTCAGACTGCTATAAAAAGCTTGAAAAGGGAGAGGTCAAGGATAGTGGAGGTGAATCGACACCAGCTAGAAGTATTGCGGGACGAGAATAAAAACCTATCAAAAATGGTAGAGTTGTACTCTCGCGACATGCGAAAACAGCTGGAGGACCTAGACCGACCGGGTAAACGCAAACAAGCAGATCGCGAGAGTAGTTACGCTCAAGCTAAGATTGCGATCTTTGGGAGCTCAAGTGATGAGCCCCAAGAAGCTGTGCGTGAAGCCCCGGAAGAGGACAGCCAGAGGGCCAAACTCAAAGCTCCAATGGTCGAGACACCAAGCACCGAGAAGAAATGATTTCCTACTGCATTATTGTTGTTTTTATTTTATTTTGTTGTTTTTGTATTTTCGTTATTTTGTTTCGGAAATAAAAAAGTAAGGTCGCAGAAAGAAAAAAAAAAAAAAAACACACTTCCCAACTAAAATAAAACAAAGACGACAAACGGAAAAGAAAACACATTTCCCTAACTAAAATAAGACAAAGATGATAGCCGAAAGGGAAAGGCAAAAACACAAAGCACTAGAAAATGAAAGTAACGGGCAAAAACATTAAACACCAGAAAACACGGAGGAAAAAAGAAAGAAAAGTAAAGTAAAGGTGCTCCCCCTTGAAGCGATTAGGTCGAGCATGCCCGGGAAATCCGAAATGGTGTTGGCTCTCTCTCATCAGCATATGTCTATTTAAACCACACCTCTGCAAGCGGATGATACCCAGCATTTCTTCCTTGATGATCTCAACCTTGAGCTCTCACTTGCACCACCGAATGCCCAGACAAGGGCTCCTCCAAACACTGTCTTTCCAAACTCTTCATATCATCACGGCACGGCCTCAAACTTTGCTGAGGCAATACCGAACTTTGCTGAGGCAGTGCCGAACAGAGCAGCGCTGCTGGGAGGCATGATTGGCAGCAAGCTCACACCGACAGATCATCTGCATGTGGCACAGAGGTCTGATAAGGCAGCGGTAGAGGAGTCCCACAATTTAACTGTGCTCCACGCGGTCTCCGCTACCAATTTGGGCAAGCGATTACTGGCGAGGACAAGGGAGTGTGCCGCGATGAGCGAGGAAATAGCTTCCTTGAAGGCTATGGTGGCGGACTTGCAGAAGCGGCTCTACTGTGCCAATCAGCACGTGGAAGCACTGCAGAGAAAAAATGAGGACCATGTGGAGCTCTGCAGATTCTACAAGTGCGAGAAAATAGAGGCAAGCCATGATGATGATGGTGATAAATAGGTGATAGAAAGTGCTGTTTGTTTTTTTTCTTTGGTTTCTTGGTTTGTTTCTTTTAGTACAATAATTTATATCGTTTGTTTGAGTTTGTTTAGAGTACTTAGTTCATTTTCGTTTATGGTTTGTTGTTTCATGTTATCTTAATTTGTTTTTGTTTCTTTTTCTTACGAGAATATATATTTTTTTTTTTTAAAAATTAAAAAAAAAATTATTATTTTTCATATGAGCTGACTTATGGTAACTCCAGTGAGCACCTTCGTCAATACAGTGTCTAGGAGTTCTTTAGGCGACACCTTCGGTGTCTAAGAAGTTTGGGTTTTAAGCGGGACCATTGTGACCCCTCCAACCTTCCCGGATCCCCTGGCTGTTTTTTCTGAGGCCCTTAACTGGTCATCCGTGAGTTGCTTGTATATTCGTGTGTTTTTAAATTAAGTTTTTTTTATTTTTATTTTTATTTTCTTTGTTTTCTTTTCTGTTAAGTCTTTGTTTTTGTTTTTGTTTTGTTAAGTTAGTTTATGTATTTATTTACGTGGTATGGTTAGTTAGTTTTTTTTTTCTCTGAGTGTTAAAAACAAACTTTATTTCATTTCAAACATTGCATAAAAACAAAAATAAAAACAAAAAACAAAAATAAAAACAAAAATAAAAACAATAAAAATAAAAAAAACAACATCATCATCATCTTCTTCATCATCTACTTGTTGTGTCGATACAGCTGCACCAAAATGGATTCAGTTGCATCCTCAACTTGTGATACTCGCAAGTGCACGAGCCGTTCGGTAGTATAGCGTATGTAAGTGCGAGGTCGATCCCACGAGGATTGGTGATTGAATGATCCCATTCATTTTCCCTACACAAAACAGAAATGAAAAAGAAAGGAAATAAATACAACAAGAAAAAAAAAGGAAATAACTCAAGCAAATAAGTTCCCAAGTTCAATTAGATTAATGGATTGATTCTAGCTAAAGTATGATTAAGCCATGGTGTGTGGTCATAACCTTGTGTTCCTAATTCCCTAATTTGATCATTTGTTGTCTAACCTAAAATTAAGCATTAGGAACCCATTAAGCATAGAAGAACATTTTAAACAACCAAGTATGTATCTAATCCCTGTTGTCGAATGTCCATACATACTCTTCCTATTCATAGTTCAATTCGAATTAAAGCATGGTGTATACTTTTAATTCAAACCAAGATAGCTAACATGCAAGCCTAAATGGTGATCAATCATTCAAACTAGCATATTAACTTATAAGCATAATGAATAAGAACAAAAACCATAATTGAAACTTGGAAACTAATTCAACTTGAAAACTTAAGGAAAGAATTTACATTACAAAGAAAAATAAATTACAACTAAGAAGAAAAAGGAAAGCTAGAATTGAGAACTAGAAAGCAAAATTAAGAGAATTTGAGGGAGAGAAGGGAAGGGAGCTCTAGAGAAGTGTTTGAGAGCTCCCCCCCTTGGGGTGTGTTTACAAGCTTAGAGAACTTCCCTATTTATAGGCCTAGGGGAAGTGAAAATCTGAATTCAATATGGCTAATGCATACAACACTTGTTTTATAAAATCTGAAATGGTTGATGCACTTGTATTAGAAAATCTAAATTGGGTGATGCACTTGTATTAGAAAATCTTGAATTGGTTGATGCACTTCACCAATAGATCCCACCAGCAGCCCTAGCTCATCTTCATGTCACCATGACCAAGCTTCCAACCAGAAATGATAGCTCATACCTAGCTCACCATGACCAAGCATCCAACCAGCACATGCTGAGGTCAGCATGACCAGCAAATTCAAGGGCTTACAACTTGGGCTTCTCTTAATCAAATTAGGACTTTAAGCACTCAAACTTGAAGTTCAGAATGTCTTCTTTCCAGCCATATATCATTTGGGCCAATCCAAGGTCGGAGGAGGAAGTTAAGGCCAAAACAAATTGCTAACTCATTTTGCGCGCTGATAAAATCCATTATGAGCATGCCTCTGTGTTTGCTAGGTAACAGACTCCATATTTATCCAATGGGGCTGAATTTTGGATATGTTATAGTACACACCCATTGGAACAACTTGCATGAAGAATGTGGCCTCATTCGAGCTATGTAGGTTGTTGAAACAAAGCTTGCAATATGACCTACGGAACTGGACTGGCAGGGGGCTGTAGCCAAAATGAGTTTGTCTTTAAGCTCTTCATTCATTCATCCAAATTAGGCCTTAACATGCTTGAATTGCATGAATTATGCTCTCTAAAGCCATCATTATTACCTAAAGCTCAATGAACTGAAAGATAAACACAAAAAGGATTAAAAGCACAAGTTTAACTCAAAAACATAACCAAATCATAAGCTAGAAGGGTACAAAATGATATACAATTATGAACCGATCAAAATCCAATCGCTAGAAGTATGGAATACACCAACCACTCCAATTAGAAACGAACTGCCGTTGAACTTGAATTGTCCAATTTCTCACACCTATTGATTTCGGATCGAGCCCCAAACTTGGGCAACATCATAATATGGTGGGAGGAGTCATTTGGTGAGTTTTGAGTGAAATCCAATCGCTAGAAGTATGGAATACACCAACCACTCCAATTAGGAACGAACTGTCGTAGAACTTGAATTGTCCAATTTCTCACACCTATTGATTTCGGATCGAGCCGCAAACTTGGGCAACATCATAATATGGTGGGAGGAGTCATTTGGTGAGTTTTGGGTGAAATCCAATCGCTAGAAGTGTGGAATACACCAACCACTCCAATTAGGAACGAACTGCCGTTGAACTTGAATTGTCCAATTTCTCACACCTATTGATTTCGGATCGAGCCCCAAACTTGGGCAACATCATAATATGGTGGGAGGAGTCATTTGGTGAGTTTTGAGTGAAATCCAATCGCTAGAAGTATGGAATACACCAACCACTCCAATTAGGAACGAACTGTCGTAGAACTTGAATTGTCCAATTTCTCACACCTATTGATTTCGGATTGAGCCGCAAACTTGGGCAACATCATAATATGGTGGGAGGAGTCATTTGGTGAGTTTTGAGTGAAATCCAATCGCTAGAAGTATGGAATACACCAACCACTCCAATTAGGAACGAACTGTCGTAGAACTTGAATTGTCCAATTTCTCACAACTATTGATTTCGGATCGAGCCCCAAACTTGGGCAACATCATAATATGGTGAGAGGAGTCATTTGGTTAGTTTTGAGTGAAATCCAATCGCTAGAAGTATGGAATACACCAACCACTTCAATTAGGAACGAACTGCCGTTGAACTTGAATTGTCCAATTTCTCACACCTATTGATTTTGGATCGAGCCCAAAACTTGGGCAACATCATAATATGGTGGGAGTAGTCATTTGGTGAATTTTGAGTGAAATCCAATCGCTAGAAGTATGGAATACACCAACCACTCCAATTAGGAACGAACTGCCGTTGAACTTGAATTGTCCAATTTCTCACACCTATTGATTTCGGGTTGAGCCCAAAACTATGGCAACTTCATAATATGGTGGGAGGAGTCATTTGGTGAGTTTTGAGTGAAATCGAATCGCTAGAAGTATGGAATACAGCAACCACTCCAATTAGGAAGGAACTGCCTTTGAACTAGAATTGTCCAATTTCTCACACCTATTGATTTCGGATCGAGCCCAAAACTTGGGCAACAGCATAATATGGTGGGAGGAGTCATTTGGTGAATTTTGAGTGAAATCCAATCGCTAGAAGTATGGAATACACCAACGACTCCAATTAGGAACGAACTGCCGTTGAACTTGAATTGTCCAATTTGGAACACCTATTGATTTCGGATCGAGCCCAAAACTTGGGCAATATCATAGTATGGTGGCAGGAGTCATTTGGTGAGTTTTGAGTGAAATCCAATTGCTAGAAGTACGGAATACACCAACCACTCCAATTAGGAACGAACTGCCGTTGAACTTGAATTGTCCAATTTGGAACACCTATTGATTTCGGATCTAGGCCAAAACTTGGGCAACATCATAATATGGTGGGAGGAGTCATTTGGTGAGTTTTGGGTGAAATCCAATCGCTAGAAGTGTGGAATACACCAACCACTCCAATTAGGAACGAACTGCCGTTGAACTTGAATTGTCCAATTTCTCACACCTATTGATTTCGGATTGAGCCCAAAACTTGGGCAACATCATAATACAGTGGGAGGAGTCATTTGGTTGGTTTTGAGTGAAATCCAATTGCTAGAAGTATGGAATACACCAACCACTCCAATTAGGAACGAACTGCCAATGAACTTCAATTGTCCAATTTCTCACACCTATTGATTTCGGATCGAGCCCCAAACTTGGGCAACATCATAACATGGTGGGAGGAGTCATTTGGTGAGGTTTGAGTGAAATCCAATCGCTAGAAGTATGGAATACACCAACCACTCCAATTAGGAACGAACTGTCGTTGAACTTGAATTGTCCAATTTGGAACACCTATTGATTTTGGATTGAGCCCAAAACTTGGGCAACATCATAATATGGTGGGAGGAGTCATTTGGTTAGTGTTGAGTGAAATCCAATCGCTAGAAGTATGGAATACACCAACCACTCCAATTAGGAACGAACTGCCGTTGAACATGAATTGTCCAATTTCTCACACCTATTGATTTCGGGTTGAGCCCAAAACTATGGCAACTTCATAATATGGGGGGAGGATTCATTTGGTGAGTTTTGAGTGAAATCGAATCGCTAGAAGTATGGAATACAGCAACCACTCCAATTAGGAAGGAACTGCCTTTGAACTAGAATTGTCTAATTTCTCACACCTATTGATTTCGGATCGAGCCCAAAACTTGGGCAACAGCATAATATGGTGGGAGGAGTCATTTGGTGAATTTTAAGTGAAATCCAATCGCTAGAAGTATGGAATACACCAACGACTCCAATTAGGAACGAACTGCCGTTGAACTTGAATTATCCAATTTGGAACACCTATTGATTTCGGATCGAGCCCAAAACTTGGGAAAAATCATAATATGGTGGGAGGTGTCATCTGGTGAGTTTTGAGTGAAATCCAATCGCTAGAAGTATGGAATACACCAACCACTCCAATTAGGAACGAACTGTCGTTGAACTTGAATTGTCCAATTTCTCACACCTATTGATTTCGGATCGAGCCCAAAACTTGGGCAACATCATAATATGGTTGGAGGAGTCGTTTGGTGAGTTTTGAGTGAAATCCAATCGCTAGAAGTATGGAATACAACAACTACTCCGATTAGGAACGAACTGTCGTTGAAATTGAATTGACCAATTTCTCACACCTATTGATTTCGGATCGAGCCCAAAACTTGGGCAACATCATAATATGGTGGGAGGAGTCATTTGGTGAGTTTTGAGTGAAATCCATTCGCTAGAAGTATGGAATACACCAACCACTCCAATTAGGAACGAACTGCCGTTGAACTTGAATTGTCCAATTTGGAACACCTGTTGATTTCGGATCAAGCCCAAAACTTGGGCAACATCATAATATGGTGGGAGGAGTCATTTGGTGAGTTTTGAGTGAAATCCAATCGCTAGAAGTATGGAATACACCAACCACTCCAATTAGGAACGAACTGACGTTGAACTTGAATTGTCCAATTTCTCACACCTATTGATTTCGAATCGAGACCCAAACTTGGGCAACATCATAATATGGTGGGAGGAGTCATTTGGTGAGTTTTGAGTGAAATCCAATCGCTAGAAGTATGGAATACCACTCCAATTAGGAACGAACTGCCGTTGAACTTGAATTGTCCAATTTGGAACACCTATTGATTTCGGATCGTACCCAAAACTTGGGAAACATCATAATATGGTGGGAGGAGTCATTTGGTGAGTTTTGAGTGAAATCCATTCGCTAGAAGTATGGAATACACCAACCACTCCAATTAGGAACGAACTGTCGTTGAACTTGAATTGTCCAATTTCTCACACCTATTGATTTCGAATCGATCCCCAAACTTGGGCAACATCATAATATGGTGGGAGGAGTCATTTGGTGAGTTTTGAGTGAAATCCAATCGCTAGAAGTATGGAATACCACTCCAATTAGGAACGAACTGCCGTTGAACTTGAATTGTCCAATTTGGAACACCTATTGATTTCGGATCGTACCCAAAACTTGGGAAACATCATAATATGGTGGGAGGAGTCATTTGGTGAGTTTTGAGTGAAATCCATTCGCTAGAAGTAGGGAATACACCAACCACTCCAATTAGGAACGAACTGTCGTTGAACTTGAATTGTCCAATTTCTCACACCTATTGATTTCGGATCAAGCCGCAAACTTGGGCAACATCATAATATGGTGGGAGGAGTCGTTTGGTGAGTTTTGAGCGAAATCCAATCGCTAGAAGTATGGAATACCACTCCAATTAGCAACGAACTGCCGTTGAACTTGAATTGTCCAATTTGGAACACCTGTTGATTTCGGATCGAGCCCAAAACTAGGGCAACATCATAATATGGTGGGAGGAGTCTTTTGGTGAATTTTGATTGAAATCCAATCGCTAGAAGTATGGAATACACCAACCACTCCAATTAGGAACGAACTGCCGATGAACTTGAATTGTCCAATTTGGAACACCTATTGATTTCGGATCGAGCCCAAAACTTGGGCAACATCAAAATATGGTGGGAGAAGTCATTTGGTGAGTTTTGAGTGAAATCCATTCGCTAGAAGTATGGAATACACCAACCACCCCAATTAGGAACGAACTGCCGTTGAACTTGAATTGTCCAATTTGGAACACCTATTGATTTCGGATCGAGCCCAAAACTTGGGAAAAATCATAATATGGTGGGAGGAGTCATCTGGTGAGTTTTGAGTGAAATCCAATCGCTAGAAGTATGGAATACAACAACTACTCCGATTTGGAACGAACTGTCGTTGAAATTGAATTGACCAATTTCTCACACCTATTGATTTCGGATCGAGCCCAAAACTTGGGCAACATCATAATATGGCTGGAGGAGTCATTTGGTGAGTTTTGAGTGAAATCCAATCGCTAGAAGTATGCAATACACCAACCACTCGAATTAGGAACGAACTGCCGTTGAACTAGAATTGTCCAATTTCTCACACCTATTGATTTCGGATCGAGCCCAAAAGTTGGGCAACATCATAATATGGTGGGAGGAGTCATTTGGTGAGTTTTGAGTGAAATCCAATCGCTAGAAGTATGGAATACACCAACCACTCCAATTAGGAACGAACTGCCGTTGAACTTGAATTGTCCAATTTGGAACACCAATTGATTTCGGATCGAGCCCAAAAGTTGGGCAACATCATAATATGGTGGGAGGAGTCATTTGGTGAGTTTTGAGTGAAATCCAATCGCTAGAAGTATGGAATACACCAACCACTCCAATTAGGAACGAACTGCCGTTGAACTTGAATTGTCCAATTTCTCACACCTATTGATTTCGGATCGAGCCCTAAACTTGGGCAACACGATAATATGGTGGGAGGAGTCATTTGGTGAGTTTTGAGTGAAATCCAATCGCTAGAAGTATGTCATACACCAACCACTCCAATTAGGAACGAACTGCCGTTGAACTTGAATTGTCCAATTTGGAACACCTATTGATTTCGGATCGAGCCCAAAACCTGGGCAACATCGTAATATGGTGGGAGGAGTCATTTGGTGAGTTTTGAGTGAAATCCAATCGCTAGAAGTATGGAATACCACTCCAATTAGGAACGAACTGCCGTTGAACTTGAATTGTCCAATTTGGAACACCTATTGATTTCGGATCGAGCCCAAAACTTGGGCAACATCATAATATGGTGGGAGGAGTCTTTTGGTGAATTTTGATTGAAATCCAATCGCTAGAAGTATGGAATACACCAACGACTCCAATTAGGAACGAACTGCCGTTGAACTTGAATTGTCCAATTTGGAACACCTATTGATTTCGGATCGAGCCCAAAACTAGGGCAACATCAAAATATGGTGGGAGGAGTCATCTGGTGAGTTTTGAGTGAAATCCAATCCCTAGAAGTATGGAATACACCAACCACTCCAATTAGGAACGAACTCTCGTTGAACTTGAATTGTCCAATTTCTCACACCTATTGATTTCGGATCGAGCCCAAAACTTGGGCAACATCATAATGTGGTTGGAGGAGTCGTTTGGTGAGTTTTGAGTGAAATCCAATCGCTAGAAGTATGGAATACAACAACTACTCCGATTAGGAACGAACTGTCGATGAAATTGAATTGACCAATTTCTCACACCTATTGATTTCGGATCGAGCCCAAAACTTGGGCAACATCATAATATTGTGGGAGGAGTCATTTGGTGAGTTTTGAGTGAAATCCATTCGCTAGAAGTATGGAATACACCAACCACTCCAATTAGGAACGAACTGCCGTTGAACTTGAATTGTCCAATTTGGAACACCTATTGATTTCGGATCGATCCCAAAACTTGGGCAACATCATAATATGGTGGGAGGAGTCATTTGGTGAGTTTTGAGTGAAATCCATTCGCTAGAAGTATGGAATACACCAACCACTCCAATTAGGAACGAACTGACGTTGAACTTGAATTGTCCAATTTCTCACACCTATTGATTTCGAATCGAGCCCCAAACTTGGGCAACATCATAATATGGCGGGAGGAGTCATTTGGTGAGTTTTGAGTGAAATCCAATCGCTAGAAGTATGGAATACCACTAAAATTAGGAACGCACTGCCGTTGAACTTGAATTGTCCAATTTGGAACACCTATTGATTTCGGATCGTACCCAAAACTTGGGAAACATCATAATATGGTGGGAGGAGTCATTTGGTGAGTTTTGAGTGAAATCCAATCGCTAGAAGTATGGAATACACCAACCCCTCCAATTAGGAACGAACTGTCGTTGAACTTGAATTGTCCAATTTCTCACACCTATTGATTTCGGATCGAGCCCAAAACTTGGGCAACATCGTAATATGGTGGGAGGAGTCATTTGGTGAGTTTTGAGTGAAATCCAATCGCTAGAAGTATGGAATACAACAACTACTCCGATTTGGAACGAACTGTCGTTGAAATTGAATTGACCAATTTCTCACACCTATTGATTTCGGATCGAGCCCAAAAGTTGGGCAACATCATAATATGGTGGGAGGAGTCATTTGGTGAGTTTTGAGTGAAATCCAATCGCTAGAAGTATGGAATACACCAACCACTCGAATTAGGAACGAACTGCCGTTGAACTAGAATTGTCCAATTTCTCACACCTATTGATTTCGGATCGAGCCCAAAAGTTGGGCAACATCATAATATGGTGGGAGGAGTCATTTGGTGAGTTTTGAGTGAAATCCAATCGCTAGAAGTATGGAATACACCAACCACTCCAATTAGGAACGAACTGCCGTTGAACTTGAATTGTCCAATTTCTCACACCTATTGATTTCGGATCGAGCCCAAAAGTTGGGCAACATCATAATATGGTGGGAGGAGTCATTTGGTGAGTTTTGAGTGAAATCCAATCGCTAGAAGTATGGAATACACCAACCACTCCAATTAGGAACGAACTGCCGTTGAACTTGAATTGTCCAATTTCTCACACCTATTGATTTCGGATCGAGCCCTAAACTTGGGCAACATCATAATATGGTGGGAGGAGTCATTTGGTGAGTTTTGAGTGAAATCCAATCGCTAGAAGTATGGCATACACCAACCACTCCAATTAGGAACGAACTGCCGTTGAACTTGAATTGTCCAATTTGAAACACCTATTGATTTCGGATCGAGCCCAAAACTTGGGCAACATCATAATATGGTGGGAGGAGTCTTTTGGGGAGTTTTGAGTGAAATCCAATCGCTAGAAGTATGGAATACAACAACTACTCCGATTTGGAACGAACTGTCGTTGAAATTGAATTGACCAATTTCTCACACCTATTGATTTCGGATCGAGCCCAAAAGTTGGGCAACATCATAATATGGTGGGAGGAGTCATTTGGTGAGTTTTGAGTGAAATCCAATCGCTAGAAGTATGGAATACACCAACCACTCCAATTAGGAACGAACTGCCGTTGAACTTGAATTGTCCAATTTCTCACACCTATTGATTTCGGATCGAGCCCTAAACTTGGGCAACATCATAATATGGTGGGAGGAGTCATTTGGTGAGTTTTGAGTGAAATCCAATCGCTAGAAGTATGGCATACACCAACCACTCCAATTAGGAACGAACTGCCGTTGAACTTGAATTGTCCAATTTGAAACACCTATTGATTTCGGATCGAGCCCAAAACTTGGGCAACATCATAATATGGTGGGAGGAGTCTTTTGGGGAGTTTTGAGTGAAATCCAATCGCTAGAAGTATGGAATGCACCAACCACTCCAATTAGGAGCGAACTGCCGTTGAACTTGAATTGTCCAATTTCTCACACCTATTGATTTCGGTTCGAGTCCCAAACTTGGGCAACATCATAATATGGTGGGAGGAGTCATTTGGTGAGTTTTGAGTGAAATCCAATCGCTAGAAGTATGGAATACCACTCCAATTAGGAACGAACTGCCGTTGAACTTGAATTGTCCAATTTCTCACACCTATTGATTTCGGTTCAAGTCCCAAACTTGGGCAACATCATAATATGGTGGGAGGAGTCATTTGGTGAGTTTTGAGTGAAATCCAATCGCTAGAAGTATGGAATACCACTCCAATTAGGAACGAACTGCCGTTGAACTTGAATTGTCCAATTTGGAACACCTATTGATTTCGGATCGAGCCCAAAACTTGGGCAACATCATAATATGGTGGGAGGAGTCATTTGGGGAGTTTTGAGTGAGTTTGGGCAACATCATGGAATGGGGTTTCAATGACGCGGATCGTGTGTCGTCCTACTCTTTCCATGACGCGTCCTCGATGTCATGGATGAAGTTTTGATGATGTCAATTAAGCGTCATTAAGAATATGACGTTCTATTTGATGCCTTCTTTTAGGACTTTACATGACGCGGACTAGGCGTCATGGAACTTAACGACGCTGATGAGACGTCATTGAAATATTTTTCATGACACAGTTCAAACGTCATTGAAATTCTTTATTTATAAAAAAAAATTAAAATTCTAATATTTATATATATCCCATCATTATAATTATTAAAAAATAAATTAATATATAGAAGCAAAAATGAAGACAGAAAGGCAAAGTAGTCTAAATTATATTTCTATTACTCAAAATGATGCTAGTACATTAATATTGTCTTGAACTAATCCCACAAAGTCAATCCTATGAAGTTTGAGAAGATTTGATACTTGGACTGTCCAAAACAAAGTATGCTCCATGATCGTATGAGAGGATGTGATGCTTCATGTCCAAAAGAGAGTGTAAAAGGTACTAAAATAATTACAACCACACCTGCATTAAAACAGAAGATTAGAAAATGAGAATGAAGGTCTAGAAATTACAAGCAAGCATGAATGAAAATGATACAGGTCTGTAAATTCTTGGTCAAAATTGGAAATTTCATTTGTGGAAATTTCATTTGATAGAAATGTCTTGCTAAACCAAATGCCAAATAAAACAAGAGGAACAATAGAATCCAACAAAACAAATTTTAAGGACCAAAAATTCCTGAATGAAGTTAACTTACCAAAAAACCAGAAAAAAAGAAAGATAAGAAATAGGTGCAAGTACGGGGAGGGATGGTAAGAGAAACTAATATCATATATGGCATTATATCCAAAACCCAAAAACCAGTTAGTTTTGTTCAATTCTTTTGGGCTGGAACCTATCACCTCTCAAAGACGATCAATTGCATAGAAGGTTAATTGGGGTTACAATCTTGACAGAGGAAATCCTAAGCTCTGTGGCCATGCCCCTAACATTTGCAGTGGTGTTGCTAACTAAACATTCAGTTTAATTCAAAAGAATGTAAAACTTTCCAGATCATAACAAGACATATAGAACCTCATCATATCAAAAATTCATTCAATTCGAAGTTCAGGAATCATGTCAAAAACTGAATTCAAAACAGACTAAGTTACAGACTTTTCTGTTTTTCTGCAGTATAACACTAACTTGGAAAAGTTACCATAAATTCAATTTAACTCTGATTTACATGAAACAAGTTTTCAAATGTTCATTGAGATGTCTATTTTCATATAACAAAGGTAAGTGTTTCAAAACTGAAACTGCAGCCCCTGTTTTTGACAGATTTTGTAGTCATACTTTAATTACCAAACTTTAGGTATCAAACTTCAGCCAAATTACATGATATCAGAGGGCTTTTAATCCTGGATATGTATAGTTTAAAACAAGTACTTATATCTCAAAACTAACCCACAACCTGTGCAAAACTAACAGTCAATGTGGGTAAAACAATCACACTTTCTAAAAATCTGAAACTGAACAACTTCTGCACCTATTTGTTTTTTTAACAAAACAAAACCCCAAAACACTTTTGAACAATCTTAAAAACAAGTATATATTTCAGTTATGACTGCTACTCAATTACCAACAAGAATCGAAGTTTGAAAAACCAAAACCCGAAACTGAAAGTTGATCAATACACCCAAACTTAATAAATCCAATTCATACTCTTCTTCCATTTAGTTTCGTGGGTTCTGTGGAGCAATCAATCAACTACACAATTTAAATAATCAACCCAACAAGACAACAACATCCAAAAACAAGAAATTAAAATATGAGAAAACAAACTTACAAAGGGTTCAAGAAGAAATTCAAAATTCCTTAGCTCTCTCAACGAATTGCCCAAGCTGACAATGGCTTTATGAAGCTCTCTCAAATGTCCCCAGAAGAAATTAAAGGCTCGAAAAGACACCTCTTCAACAGCTCAAATGTCCCGAAAATTCATTACAAAAATGATAATATAAAAAAGAATTAGGGGCAAACTAAAATATAAATGAGAAAAATGCAAAGAAGAGAAGAAGAAGAAAAAATTCGTACCTTGAGCATTGAATTACCACAACTTCAATTAGAATCTCCACCTTCAAAACTCAATATCACACATCCCCAGCAAAATAAGCCACCGTTGGAGATACACGAGAAGAAAAGATGAGGAGAAGATCAGGGGGTGCTGGAGAATGAGTGAAGAGTGAACAGAAAAAGAAAAGAAAGGGAAGGGAGAGATGAGAGAGAATGAAGAGAAGATTTGGAGTTGGGGACAGAGAGAGAGAGATCCTTAGGTATGAGAATGAGGAGAATATTTTAGAAAGACAGAGAGAGAGAGCGCGCCTTCTGGAAGGGAATAGCGGGCAAACTAAAATTTCACCCAAAAAAAGAGCGCAACGTGAAAAAAAATTGGGGCCTCAAAACCAAATTTCATGACGCAGAATCTACGTCGTAAAATTACATTCTATGATGCGTATACTGCGTCCTCAAAACCAATTCCATGACGCATATACTGCGTCGTCAAATCGTTAAAGCTTTTATGGCGCTCAAGACGCGTCATCTTAAGGTTATTAAAAATATTTTTATAATATGTGAAAAAATAGCGGGCAAAATTAAAGAGGTAAAAAATAATTGCGTGGAACGAAAAAAAAAGGTGGGAAACTTTCATAGATCTATGACGCATAGGAAACGTCATTGAAAAACACTTCCATGATGCAGCTAGCCAGCCATGGATACTTGATTCCATGACGCAACCCAAACGTCATAGACATTTATGACGCGCAATATGCGTCATTGATTTAACAAACGTTTCATGACGCAGATCCAAGGTCATGTAAAGTCAAAAAAATCTATGACGCGTAAAACGCGTCATTGAATGCATATTCAATGGCGTGCATATCCGGATGTCATTGAAAGGATATCACAAACCAGCTTCAATGACACATTTTAAAAGCACGTCATAGATAATTACAATTAATGACGTGTATTCCTGACACGTCATTAAAACCATGTCATCAAAAAGCCTTTTTGTTGTAGTGGAAATCCAATCGCTAGAAGTATGGAATGCACCAACCACTCTAATTAGGAACGAACTGCCGTTGAACTTGAATTGTCCAATTTCTCACACCTATTGATTTCGGTTCGAGCCCGAAACTTGGGCAACATCATAATATGGTGGGAGGAGTCATTTGGTGAGTTTTGGGTGAAATCCAATCGCTAGACGTATGGAATACAACAACCACTCCAATTAGGAACGAACTGCCGTTGAACTTGAATTGTCCAATTTCTCACACCTATTGATTTCGGATCGAGCCCAAAACTTGGGCAAAATCATAATATGGTGGGAGGAGTCATTTGGTTAGTTTTGAGTGAAATCCAATAGCTAGAAGTATGGAATACACCAACCACTCCAATTAGGAACGAACTGCCGTTGAACTTGAATTGTCCAATTTCTCACACATATTGATTTCGGATCGAGCCCAAAACTTGGGCAACATCATAATATGGTGGGAGGAGTCATTTGGTTAGTTTTGAGTGAAATCCCATCGCTAGAAGTATGGAATACACCAACTACTCCAATTAGGAACGAAATGCCGTTGAACTTGAATTATCCAATTTGGAACACCTATTGATTTCGGCTCGAACCCAAAACTTGGGCAACATCATAATATGGTGGGAGGAGTCATTTGGTGAGTTTGGAGTGAAATCCAATCACTAGAAGTATGGAATACACCAACCACTCCAATTTGGAACGAACTGCCGTTGAACTTGAATTATCCAATTTCGAACACCTATTGATTTCGGATCGAGCCCAAAACTTGGGCAACATCATAATATGGTGGGAGGAGTCCTTTGGTGAGTTTTGAGTGAAATCCAATCGCTAGAAGTATGGAATACACCAACCACTCCAATTAGGAACGAACTGCCGTTGAACTTGAATTGTCCAATTTGGAACACCTATTGATTTCGGATCGAGCCCAAAAGTTGGGCAACATCATAATATGGTGGGAGGAGTCATTTGGTGAGTTTTGAGTGAAATCCAATCGCTAGAAGTATGGAATACACCAACCACTCCAATTAGGAACGAACTGCCGTTGAACTTGAATTGTCCAATTTCTCACACCTATTGATTTCGACTCGAGCCCCAAACTTGGGCAACATCATAATATGGTGGAAGGAGTCATTTGGTGAGTTTTGAGTGAAATCCAATCGCTAGAAGTATGGATTACACCAACCACTCCAATTAGGAACGAACTTCCGTTGAACTTGAATTGTCTAATTTCACACACCTATAGATTTCGGATCGAGCCCAAAACTTGGGCAACAACATAATATGGTGGGAGGAGTCCTTTGGTGAATTTTGAGTGAAATCCAATCACTAGAAGTATGGAATACACCAACCACTCCAATTAGGAACGAACTGCCGTTGAACATGAATTGTCCAATTTGAACACCTATTGATTTCGGATCAAGCCCAAAACTTGGGCAACATCATAATATGGTGGGAGGAGTCATTTGGTGAGTTTTGAGTGAAATCCAATCGCTAGAAGTATGGAATACACCAACCACTCCAACTAGGAACGAACTGCCGGTGAACTTGAATTGTCCAATTTCTCACACCTATTGATTTCGGATCAAGCCCAAAACTTGGGCAACATCATAATATGGTGGGAGGAGTCCTTTGGTGAGTTTTGAGTGAAATGCAATCGCTAGAAGTGTGGAATATACCAACCACTCCAATTAGGAACGAACTGCTGTTGAACTTGAATTGTCCAATTTCTCACACCTATCGATTTCGGATCGAGCCCTAAACGTGGGCAACAACATAATATGGTGGGAGGAGTCATTTGGTGAGTTTTGAGTGAAATCCAATTGCTAGAAGTACGGAATACACCAACCACTCCAATTAGGAACGAAATGCCGTTGAACTTGAGTTGTCCAATTTCTCACACCAATTGATTTCGGATCGAGCCCAAAACTTGGGCAACATCATAATATGGTGGGAGGGGTCACTTGGTGAGTTTTGAGTGAAATCCAATTGCTAGAAGTATGGAATACACCAACCACTCCAATTAGGAACGAACTGCCGTTGAACTTGAATTGTCCAATTTTTCAAACCTATTGATTTCGGATCGAGCCCCAAACTTGGGCTACATCATAATATGGTGGGAGGAGTCATTTAGTGTGTTTTGAGTGAAATCCAATCGCTAGAAGTAGGGAATACACCAACCACTCCAATTAGGAACGAACTGCCGTTGAACTTGAATTGTCCAATTTGGAACACCTACTGATTTCGGACCGAGCCCCAAACTTGGGCAACATCATAATATGGTGGGAGGAGTCATTTGGTGAGTTTTGAGTGAAATCCAATCGTTAGAAGTATGGAATACACCAACCACTCCAATTAGGAACAAGCTGCCGTTGAACTTGAATTGACCAATTTGGAACACCTATTGATTTCGGATCGAGCCCCAAACTTGGGCAACATCATAAAATGGTGGGAAGAGTCATTTGGTGAGTTTTGAGTGAAATCCAATCGCTAGAAGTATGGAATACACCAACCATTCCAATTAGGAACGAACTGCCGTTGAACTTGAATTGTCCAATTTCCTACACCTATTGATTTCGGGTCGACCCCAAACTTGGGCAACATCATAATATGGTGGGAGGAGTCATTTGGTGAGTTTTTAGTGAAATCCAATCGCTAGAAGTATGAAATACACCAACCACTCCAATTAGGAAAGATCTGCCGTTGAACTCGAATTGTCCAATTTGGAACACCTATTGATTTCGGATCGAGCCCAAAACTTGGGCAACATCATAATATGGTGGGAGGAGTCATTTGGTTAGTTTTGAGTGAAATCCAATCGCTAGAAGTATGGAATACACCAACCACTCCAATTAGGAACGAACTGCCGTTGAACTTGAATTGTCCAATTTGGAACACCTATTGATTTCGGATCGAGCCCCAAACTTGGGCAACATCATAAAATGGTGGGAAGAGTCATTTGGAGAGTTTTGAGTGAAATCCAATCGCTAGAAGTTTGGAATACACCAACCACTCCAATTAGGAACGAACTGTCGTTGCACTCGAATTGTCCAACTTGGAACACCTATTGATTTTGGATTGAGCCCAAAACTTGGGCAACATCATAATATGGTGGGGGGAGTCATTTGGTGAGTTCTGAGTGAAATCCATTCGCTAGAAGTATGGAATACACCAAACACTCCAATTAGGAACGAACTACCGTTGAACTTGAATTGTCCAATTTCTCACACCTATTGATTTCGGATTGAGCCCCAAACTTGGGCAACATCATAAAATGGTGGGAAGAGTCATTTGGTGAGTTTTGAATGAAATCCAATCGCTAGAAGTATGGAATACACAAACCATTCCAATTAGGAACGAACTGCCGTTGAACTTGAATTGTCCAATTTCCTACACCTATTGATTTCGGGTCGAATCCAAACTTGGGCAACATCATAATATGGTGGGAGGAGTCATTTGGTGAGTTTTTAGTGAAATCCAATCGCTAGAAGTATGAAATACACCAACCACTCCAATTAGGAAAGATCTGCCGTTGAACTCGAATTGTCCAATTTGGAACACCTATTGATTTCGGATCGAGCCCAAAACTTGGGAAACATCATAATATGGTGGGAGGAGTCATTTGGTGAGTTTTCAGTGACATCCAATCGCTAGAAGTATGGAATACACCAACCACTGCAATTAGGAACGAACTGCCGTTGAACTTGAATTGTCCAATTTGGAAAACTATTGATTTCGGATCGAGCCAAAAACTTGGGCAACATCATAATATGGTGGGAGGAGTCATTTGTTGAGTTTTGAGTGAAATCCAATCGCTAGAAGTATGGAATACACCAACCACTCCAATTAGGAACGAACTGCCGTTGAAATTGAATTGTCCAATTTCTCACACCTATTGATTTCGGATCGAGCCCAAAACTTGGGCAACAACATAGTATGGTGGGAGGAGTCATTTGGTGAGTTTTGAGTGAAATCCAATCGCTAGAAGTATGGAATATACCTACCATTCCAGTTAGGAACGAACTGCCGTTATACTTGAATTTTCCAATTTGGAACACCTATTGATTTCGGATCGAGGCCAAAACTTGGGCAACATCATAATATGGTGGGAGTCATTTGGTGAGTTTTGAGTGAAATCCAATCGCTAGAAGTATGGAATACACCAACCACTCCAATTAGGAACGAACTGCCGTTGAACTTGAATTGTCCAATTTCTCACACCTATTGATTTCGGATCGGGCCCAAAACTAGGGCAACATCATAATATGGTGGGAGGAGTCATTTGGTGAGTTTTCAGTGAAATCCAATCGCTAGAAGTATGGAATACACCAACCACTGCAATTAGGAACGAACTGCCGTTGAACTTGAATTGTCCAATTTGGAAAACCTATTGATTTCGAATCGAGCCAAAAACTTGGGCAACATCATAATATGGTGGGAGGAGTCATTTGTTGAGTTTTGAGTGAAATCCAATCGCTAGAAGTATGGAATACACCAACCACTCCAATTAGGAACGAACTGCCGTTGAAATTGAATTGACCAATTTCTCACACCTTTTGATTTCGGATCGAGCCCAAAACTTGGGCAACAACATAATATGGTGGGAGGAGTCATTTGGTGAGTTTTGAGTGAAATCCAATCGCTTGAAGTATGGAATACACCAACCACTCCAATTAGGAAAGAACTGTCGTTGAAATTGAATTGACCAATTTCTCACACCTATTGATTTCGGATCGAGCCCAAAACTTGGGCAACATCATTATATGGTGGGAGGAGTCATTTGGTGTGTTTTGAGTGAAATCCAATCGCTAGAAGTTTGGAATACACCAACCACTCCAATTTGGAACGAACTGCCGTTGAACTTCAATTGTCCAATTTCTCACACCTATTGATTTCGGATCGAGCCCAAAACTTGGGCAACATCATTATATAGTGGGAGGAGTCATTTGGGGTGTTTTGAGTGAAATCCAATCGCTAGAAGTATGGAATACACCAACCACTCCAATTTGGAACGAACTGCCGTTGAACTTGAATTGTCCAATTTCTCACATCTATTGATTTCGGATCGAGCCCAAAACTTGGGCAACAACATAATATGGTGGGAGGAGTCATTTGGTGAGTTTTGAGTGAAATCCAATCGCTTGATGTATGGAATACACCAACCACTCCAATTAGGAACGAACTGCCGTTGAACTTGAATTGTCCAATTTGGAACACCTATTGATTTCGGATCGAGCCCAAAACTTGGGCAACATCTTAATACGGTGGGAGGAGTCATTTGGTGAGTTTTGAGTGAAATCCAATCGCTAGAAGTATGGAATACATCAACCAATCCAATAAGGAACGAACTGCCGTTGAACTTGAATTGTCCAATTTGGAACACCTATTGATTTCGGGTCGACCCCAAACTTGGGCAACATCATAATATGGTGGGAGGAGTCATTTGGTGAGTTTGTAGTGAAATCCAATCGCAAGAAGTATGGAATACACCAACCACTCCAATTAGGAAAGATCTGTCGTTGAACTCGAATTGTCCAATTTGGAACACCTATTGATTTCGGATCGAGCCCAAAACTTGGGCAACATCATAATATGGTGGGAGGAGTCATTTGGTTAGTTTTGAGTGAAATCCAATCGCTAGAAGTATGGAATACACCAACCACTCCAATTAGGAACGAACTGCCGTTGAACTTGAATTGTCCAATTTGGAACACCTATTGATTTCGGATCGAGCCCCAAACTTGGGCAACATCATAAAATGGTGGGAAGAGTCATTTGGTGAGTTTTGAGTGAAATCCAATCGCTAGAAGTTTGGAATAGACCAACCACTCCAATTAGGAACGAACTGCCGTTGCACTCGAATTGTCCAATTTGGAACACCTATTGATTTCGGATTGAGCCCAAAACTTGGGCAACATCATAATATGGTGGGGGGAGTCATTTGGTGAGTTCTGAGTGAAATCCAATCGCTAGAAGTATGGAATACACCAACCACTCCAATTAGGAACGAACTACCGTTGAACTTGAATTGTCCATGTTCTCAAACCTATTGATTTCGGATTGAGCCCCAAACTTGGGCAACATCATAAAATGGTGGGAAGAGTCATTTGGTGAGTTTTGAGTGAAATCCAATCGCTAGAAGTATGGAATACACCAACCATTCCAATTAGGAACGAACTGCCGTTGAACTTGAATTGTCCAATTTCCTACACCTATTGATTTCGGGTCGACCCCAAACTTGGGCAACATCATAATATGGTGGGAGGAGTCATTTGGTGAGTTTTTAGTGAAATCCAATCGCTAGAAGTATGAAATACACCAACCACTCCAATTAGGAAAGATCTGCCGTTGAACTCGAATTGTCCAATTTGGAACTCCTACTGATTTCGGACCGAGCCCCAAACTTGGGCAACATCATAATATGGTGGGAGGAGTCATTTGGTGAGTTTTGAGTGAAATCCAATCGTTAGAAGTATGGAATACACCAACCACTCCAATTAGGAACAAGCTGCCGTTGAACTTGAATTGACCAATTTGGAACACCTATTGATTTCGGATCGAGCCCCAAACTTGGGCAACATCATAAAATGGTGGGAAGAGTCATTTGGTGAGTTTTGAGTGAAATCCAATCGCTAGAAGTATGGAATACACCAACCATTCCAATTAGGAACGAACTGCCGTTGAACTTGAATTGTCCAATTTCCTACACCTATTGATTTCGGGTCGACCCCAAACTTGGGCAACATCATAATATGGTGGGAGGAGTCATTTGGTGAGTTTTTAGTGAAATCCAATCGCTAGAAGTATGAAATACACCAACCACTCCAATTAGGAAAGATCTGCCGTTGAACTCGAATTGTCCAATTTGGAACACCTATTGATTTCGGATCGAGCCCAAAACTTGGGCAACATCATAATATGGTGGGAGGAGTCATTTGGTTAGTTTTGAGTGAAATCCAATCGCTAGAAGTATGGAATACACCAACCACTCCAATTAGGAACGAACTGCCGTTGAACTTGAATTGTCCAATTTGGAACACCTATTGATTTCGGATCGAGCCCCAAACTTGGGCAACATCATAAAATGGTGGGAAGAGTCATTTGGTGAGTTTTGAGTGAAATCCAATCGCTAGAAGTTTGGAATACACCAACCACTCCAATTAGGAACGAACTGTCGTTGCACTCGAATTGTCCAATTTGGAACACCTATTGATTTTGGATTGAGCCCAAAACTTGGGCAACATCATAATATGGTGGGGGGAGTCATTTGGTGAGTTCTGAGTGAAATCCATTCGCTAGAAGTATGGAATACACCAACCACTCCAATTAGGAACGAACTACCGTTGAACTTGAATTGTCCAATTTCTCACACCTATTGATTTCGGATTGAGCCCCAAACTTGGGCAACATCATAAAATGGTGGGAAGAGTCATTTGGTGAGTTTTGAATGAAATCCAATCGCTAGAAGTATGGAATACACAAACCATTCCAATTAGGAACGAACTGCCGTTGAACTTGAATTGTCCAATTTCCTACACCTATTGATTTCGGGTCGAATCCAAACTTGGGCAACATCATAATATGGTGGGAGGAGTCATTTGGTGAGTTTTTAGTGAAATCCAATCGCTAGAAGTATGAAATACACCAACCACTCCAATTAGGAAAGATCTGCCGTTGAACTCGAATTGTCCAATTTGGAACACCTATTGATTTCGGATCGAGCCCAAAACTTGGGCAACATCATAATATGGTGGGAGGAGTCATTTGGTGAGTTTTCAGTGACATCCAATCGCTAGAAGTATGGAATACACCAACCACTGCAATTAGGAACGAACTGCCGTTGAACTTGAATTGTCCAATTTGGAAAACTATTGATTTCGGATCGAGCCAAAAACTTGGGCAACATCATAATATGGTGGGAGGAGTCATTTGTTGAGTTTTGAGTGAAATCCAATCGCTAGAAGTATGGAATACACCAACCACTCCAATTAGGAACGAACTGCCGTTGAAATTGAATTGTCCAATTTCTCACACCTATTGATTTCGGATCGAGCCCAAAACTTGGGCAACAACATAGTATGGTGGGAGGAGTCATTTGGTGAGTTTTGAGTGAAATCCAATCGCTAGAAGTATGGAATATACCTACCAGTCCAGTTAGGAACGAACTGCCGTTATACTTGAATTTTCCAATTTGGAACACCTATTGATTTCGGATCGAGGCCAAAACTTGGGCAACATCATAATATGGTGGGAGTCATTTGGTGAGTTTTGAGTGAAATCCAATCGCTAGAAGTATGGAATACACCAACCACTCCAATTAGGAACGAACTGCCGTTGAACTTGAATTGTCCAATTTCTCACACCTATTGATTTCGGATCGGGCCCAAAACTAGGGCAACATCATAATATGGTGGGAGGAGTCATTTGGTGAGTTTTCAGTGAAATCCAATCGCTAGAAGTATGGAATACACCAACCACTGCAATTAGGAACGAACTGCCGTTGAACTTGAATTGTCCAATTTGGAAAACCTATTGATTTCGAATCGAGCCAAAAACTTGGGCAACATCATAATATGGTGGGAGGAGTCATTTGTTGAGTTTTGAGTGAAATCCAATCGCTAGAAGTATGGAATACACCAACCACTCCAATTAGGAACGAACTGCCGTTGAAATTGAATTGACCAATTTCTCACACCTTTTGATTTCGGATCGAGCCCAAAACTTGGGCAACAACATAATATGGTGGGAGGAGTCATTTGGTGAGTTTTGAGTGAAATCCAATCGCTTGAAGTATGGAATACACCAACCACTCCAATTAGGAAAGAACTGTCGTTGAAATTGAATTGACCAATTTCTCACACCTATTGATTTCGGATCGAGCCCAAAACTTGGGCAACATCATTATATGGTGGGAGGAGTCATTTGGTGTGTTTTGAGTGAAATCCAATCGCTAGAAGTTTGGAATACACCAACCACTCCAATTTGGAACGAACTGCCGTTGAACTTCAATTGTCCAATTTCTCACACCTATTGATTTCGGATCGAGCCCAAAACTTGGGCAACATCATTATATAGTGGGAGGAGTCATTTGGGGTGTTTTGAGTGAAATCCAATCGCTAGAAGTATGGAATACACCAACCACTCCAATTTGGAACGAACTGCCGTTGAACTTGAATTGTCCAATTTCTCACATCTATTGATTTCGGATCGAGCCCAAAACTTGGGCAACAACATAATATGGTGGGAGGAGTCATTTGGTGAGTTTTGAGTGAAATCCAATCGCTTGATGTATGGAATACACCAACCACTCCAATTAGGAACGAACTGCCGTTGAACTTGAATTGTCCAATTTGGAACACCTATTGATTTCGGATCGAGCCCAAAAGTTGGGCAACATCTTAATATGGTGGGAGGAGTCATTTGGTGAGTTTTGAGTGAAATCCAATCGCTAGAAGTATGGAATACATCAACCAATCCAATAAGGAACGAACTGCCGTTGAACTTGAATTGTCCAATTTGGAACACCTATTGATTTCGGGTCGACCCCAAACTTGGGCAACATCATAATATGGTGGGAGGAGTCATTTGGTGAGTTTGTAGTGAAATCCAATCGCAAGAAGTATGGAATACACCAACCACTCCAATTAGGAAAGATCTGTCGTTGAACTCGAATTGTCCAATTTGGAACACCTATTGATTTCGGATCGAGCCCAAAACTTGGGCAACATCATAATATGGTGGGAGGAGTCATTTGGTGAGTTTTGAGTGAAATCCAATAGCTAGAAGTATGGAATACACCAACCACTCCAATTAGGAACCAACTGCCGTTGAACTTGAATTGTCCAATTTGGAACACCTATTGATTTCGGATCGAGCCCCAAACTTGGGCAACGTCATAATATGGTGGGAGGAGTCATTTGGTGAGTTTGGGGTGAAATCCAATCGCTAGAAGTATGGAATACACCAACCACTCCAATTAAGAACGAACTGCCGTTGAACATGAATTGTCCAATTTCTCACACCTATTGATTTCGGATCGAGCCCAAAACTTGGGCAACATCATAATATGGTGGGAGGAGTCATTTGGTGAGTTTTGAGAGAAATCCAATCGCTAGAAGTATGCAATACACCAACCACTCCAATTAGGAACGAACTGCCGTTGAACTTGAATTGTCCAATTTCTCACACCAATTGATTTCAGATCGAGCCCAAAACTTGGGCAACATCATAATATGGTGGGAGGAGTCATTTGGTGAGTTTTGAGTGAAATCCAATCGCTAGAATTACGGAATCCACCAACCACTCCAATTAGGAACGAACTGCCGTTGAACTTGAATTGTCCAATTTCTCATACCTATTGATTTCGGATCGAGCCCAAAACTTGGGCAACATCATAATATGGTGGGAGGAGTCATTTGGTGAGTTTTGAGTGAAATCCAATCGCTAGAAGTATGGAATACACCAACCACTCCCATTAGGAACGAACTGCCGTTCAACTTGAATTGTCCAATTTGTCACACCTATTGATTTCTGATCGAACCCCACACTTGAGCAACATCATAATATGGTGGGAGGAGTCATTTGGTGAGTTTTGAGTGAAATCCAATCGCTAGAAGTGTGGAATACACCAACCACTACAATTAGGAACGAACTGCCGTTGAACTTGAATTGTCCAATTTGGAACACCTATTGAATTCGGATCGAGCCCCAAACTTGGGCAACGTCATAATATGGTGGGAGGAGTCATTTGGTGAGTTTGGGGTGAAATCCAATCGCTAGAAGTATGGAATACACCAACCACTCCAATTAAGAACGAACTGCCGTTGAACATGAATTGTCCAATTTCTCACACCAATTGATTTCGGATCGAGCCCAAAACTTGGGCAACATCATAATATGGTGGGAGGAGTCATTTGGTGAGTTTTGAGAGAAATCCAATCGCTAGAAGTATGGAATACACCAACCACTCCAATTAGGAACGAACTGCCGTTGAACTTGAATTGTCCAATTTATCACACCAATTGATTTCAGATCGAGCCCAAAACTTGGGCAACATCATAATATGGTGGGAGGAGTCATTTGGTGAGTTTTGAGTGAAATCCAATCGCTAGAAGTACGGAATCCACCAACCACTCCAATTAGGAACGAACTGCCGTTGAACTTGAATTGTCCAATTTCTCATACCTATTGATTTCGGATCGAGCCCAAAACTTGGGCAACATCATAATATGGTGGGAGGAGTCATTTGGTGAGTTTTGAGTGAAATCCAATCGCTAGAAGTATGGAATACACCAACCACTCCCATTAGGAACGAACTGCCGTTCAACTTGAATTGTCCAATTTGTCACACCTATTGATTTCTGATCGAACCCCACACTTGAGCAACATCATAATATGGTGGGAGGAGTCATTTGGTGAGTTTTGAGTGAAATCCAATCGCTAGAAGTATGGAATACACCAACCACTCCAATTAGGAACGAACTGCCGTTGAACTTGAATTCTCCAATTTCGAACACCTATTGATTTCAGATCAAGCCCAAAACTTGGGCAACATCATAATATGGTGGGAGGAGTCATTTGGTGAGTTTTGAGTGAAATCCAATCGCTAGCAGTATGGAATACACCAACCACTCCAATTAGGAACGAACTGCCGTTGAACTTGAATTGTCCAATTTGGAACACCTATTGAATTCGGATCGAGCCCCAAACTTGGGCAACGTCATAATATGGTGGGAGGAGTCATTTGGTGAGTTTGGGGTGATCAGTGTAAACAATGACCTTGTTAGTAATCAAATAAGATCTGAACTTCTCTAAAGCAAATATGACAGCTAATAACTCCTTCTCTGTGGTGGAATAGTTGAGTTGGGCATCGTTGAGGGTTCTACTAGCATAGTAGATGGCATGTGGCTTCTTATCAACTCGCTGCCCCAAAACAGCTCCAACAGCATAATCTGAGGCATCACACATCAGTTCAAAAGGCAAGCTCCAATCCGGTGGCATAATGATTGGGGCAGTTGTGAGCATCATTTTCAAAGCATTGAAAGCATTCTCACAGTTTTGATCAAACACAAAATCCATGTCCTTGGCAAGGAGATTGCACAAAGGCCTTGCAATCTTAGAAAAATCTTTAATGAAACGCCTATAGAAACCTGCATGGCCAAGGAAAGAACGTACTTCTTTGACAGAAGTAGGTGAGGGCATAGAAGCAATCAAATCAATCTTAGCTTTATCTACCTCAATTCCATTACTAGAGATGACATGACCAAGAACTATGCCTTGGTTAACCATAAAATGACATTTTTCCCAATTAAGCACAAGGTTATTTTGTTCACATCTAGCCAACACCTTAGATAAGTTATGCAAACATTGATCAAAAGAATCACCAAAGACAGAGAAGTCATCCATGAATACCTCAATAAACCTTTCTACCATGTCGGAGAAAATGCTCATCATGCACCTTTGGAAAGTGGCTGGGGCATTGCAAAGACCAAAGGGCATCCTCCTATAAGCAAAAGTACCAAAGGGACATGTGAAGGTTGTCTTCTCTTGATCTTCTGGGGCTATGGCGATTTGGTTGTAACCTGAATATCCATCAAGGAAGCAATAGTGGCTATGGCCAGCCAATCTCTCAAGCATTTGATCAATAAATGGAAGAGGGAAGTGATCCTTGCTTGTTGCTGTGTTGAGCTTCCTATAATCAATGCAAACTCTCCAGCCCGTGGTCATCCGTGTTGGTACAAGCTCGTTTGCTTCATTCTTCACCACTGTGATACCTGATTTCTTGGGGACAACTTGTATTGGGCTCACCCATTTACTGTCAGAAATAGGGTAAATAATACCAACATCTAAAAGCTTCATTACTTCTTTCCTTACCACCTCCTTCATGTTTGGATTGAGACGTCTTTGGGCATCCCTCTTAGGCACTGCATTGTCCTCCAATAGTATCCTATGCATGCACGATGTTGGGCTTATGCCTTTGATATCTGCAATGCTCCATCCAATCGCAGTTTTGTGCTCTTTTAGAACCCTCAAAAGCTTCTTCTCATCATTTGGTTCGAGGTGTGAGGCAATGATAACAGGTAGAGTCTCACTCTCACCTAAATAAGCATATTTAAGGTGTGTTGGCAATTGCTTTAATTCCAACTCCGGTGCCTGCACAATAGAAGGTAAAACCTTATTAGTAGGTGCGGGTAAAGATTCAAATTGGTTTGCATACCTCTTTCCCACTTCTATGTAGCTATCCATGCTGCAAACAAGCTCAAGAAGTAAAGGAGAGATCACAGCCTCTAATCTGTCCACTTCTTCTTTCCTTATGCTTTGTGTGATGCATGCTTCAATAGGCTCCAAATAACTCATTGGCAGTGCTTCTTTCACCATATTATCAATTGCATCAAGCTGGAAAACTTCATGCTCATCACTTGGAAACTTGGAGGCTTCAAACACTTTGAATGCTATTGTCTTATCAAACACGTTCATAGTCAATGTACCCTTCTTCACATCAATAATTGCACCGGCAGTTGCCATGAATGGACGACCAAGAATGAGTGGTAACTGATTGTCATGAATTGGTGCTTCTTCCATTTCCAACACCAAGAAATCAGCTGGCAAAATCAGCTCTTCTACTTTCACCAAAACATCTTCTAGAATGCCCCTAGGGTACCTGATAGTTCTATCTGCCAATTGAATGCTCACAGATGTGGCTTGCAACTCACCAAGGTTAAGTTTCTCATAAACATGATATGGCATAAGGTTAATGGATGCACCAAGATCAAGCAAAGCTTTTTGAAACTTAAAATCACCAACTATACAAGGTATAGAAAATGAACCTGGATCCTTTAGCTTTGGAGGTAGCTTTCTTTGTAAGACTGCACTAACCTCTTCACTTAATGCAACCTGTTCATGCTCTTTGAATCTCCTCTTGTTAGTGCATAGATCCTTCAAAAATTTTGCATATTTTGGAATCTGAGCAATGGCATTGAGCAATGGGATGTTGATTTGCACTTTCTTGAATATTTCCATTATCTCATCCAAGCCTTGATCTTTCTTTGACTTTGATAACCTGCTGGGAAAGGGTGCAATAGGCCTAAAAGCATTAGATGAAATTGGAACTTGATTAGCATTAGATGATACCTTAGGGCCTGTGCTCTTTCCAAGAGAATTGAGGGGCTGTTTGGTGGAACCTGTGGGCTGCCCTTGTGGTGGCTGAATGATCTCCACGTTTTCTCCATCTTCTTGCTCTTCATTGGCATCTCCAACCTTATTATCAACTTGTTTACCACTTCTCAAGATGTGCACTGCTTTAACTTGCTCATGATGCCTTGGATTCACCTCCGTTTGGCTTGGAAAAGTTCCGGATGCTCTATTGCTCATGGAGGATGCAATCTGCCCAACTTGCACTTCTAGTTTGTTCACTGCATTTTGAAGATTCTGATTGGTTTGCATCTGTTGCCCCATGAACTTCTTGAACATGTCTTGCAATTCTCCCATTTGATCACCCCTTTGCTCTTGTACTTGTTGGGGAGCTTGCTGGAATTGCCTTTGTTGTATTTGAAATCCTGGGGGAGGTCCTTGAGATTGTTGCACATTTGAATTATTGCTCCACCTGAAATTAGGATGATTTCTCCACCCCGGATTGTATGTGTTTGAGTAAGGATCATTCTGAGGATTCCTTCCTTGAAGGGCATTTGCTTGCTCTAGCATGTGCTTTGCAAAAGATTGGTCTTGAACTTCCTCTTTGCTTCCTAGAGGGCCAGTCACTGCCTGTTGAAGCAAAGAACACATAACATCAAGTTTTGCATTAATCTCATTATTAGTACTTACCTCAGAGACCACAGCTTTCATAGGAGCTCCTCTTCCTTTATTGTAGCTCCATTGTTGAGAGTTGGTACTCAAAGATTCAAAGAGAGTAAAAGCCTCATCTGCTGTTTTGTTCATCAGTCCTTCTCCACTTGTTGCATCTACCATCATCCTTTCGGAATCAAGCAAACCTTCATAGAAAGATTGCATTTGCATCCAACTCTCTATATTGTGGTGTGGGCAAGAACTCATCATCTCCTTGTACCTCTCCCAGCATTCATGAAAAGCTTCTCCTTCTCTTTGTGTGAAACCAAGAATTTCCTTTCTAATCTTGTTAGTCTTTTGAGCTGGAAAGAATTTCTGCAAAAACTTATTAGAAAGCTCATCCCAAGTACGAATTGAAGCATTAGGCAAAGAGTATAACCATGACTTAGCCTTATCTTTTAAACTGAATGGGAATAGCCTCATCTTAATCTGCTCATCATCAAGTCCTTGAATTTTGATTGTAGCACATATTTCAAAGAATTGCTTAACATGCATGTAAGGATCCTCAGTGGTATTACCATAATAAGTTGGAAGAAGATGAATCATACCACTTCTAAGCTCAAACCTGTCAATTGTGAGTTGAGGATAGACGATGCACGAAGGTTGATCAGTGACTTTGGGGATGGAAAATTCACGCAGGGGTTTCCTAGGTTGGACAACAAGCGCACCACCTCCTTCATCATTATTGTTGTTGTTTGGAATCTCTGCCATCTTGCTTGAACCTTCAGATTCGTAGCTCTCAGATTCAGCACTTAAAGAACTATAATTCCTCCTCAAACCAACACGTACAGCAAAAGTTCCTGGTGAAATTGGCTCAGAATCAGATTCGGACATATATGCACACACAAGAAACCAATTAGTGCCTTCAAATGGAGATAACAACTAAAAAGAAAAACAGAATACAGAAATAAAAACCAACGAAAACAAAAACAAAAACACTCAAAGTAATCTAACTATAGCACCATCGTTACCGGTTCCCCGGCAACGGCGCCAAAAACTTGTTGAGCCTATTCCTAACAACTAAAATGAGTTATTAAAAATAGAAACTTCAATTCTCGCAAGTGCACGAACCATTTATAGTATAGCTTATGAAATACGAGGTCGATCCCACGGAGAATGGTAACTTGGTTGCAAGTTAAACTACTTAGAATGATGGAAAAACTGAAAACAAAGAAACAAACTAACTAACAATTGGCAAGGTCTAGGACAGAATCCTAGCACCACACACGCACTCGAATGGGGGGTTTTTGTTGTTTAAATGAAAACAAGAGAATGAAATGGAAGTGCTGGAAGTAAACAATGGCAGCAATGAACAAGTTGTGAAACAATGATTGAGAAGTGTTAGAGCCTTGGAATCTACCACTAGTCTTCCTATCCAAGTTATGAATGCATAGAAATTGACTCAAGCTTCATTAACAATAGATTATCGCATACAAGCCTATGGTATCTAGGTGCAGGATGCATGATTCTCCTAAGGCACAATTGTGCATGGTATCTACACAACACGTGATCTCTAATATGCAACCTAAGCATGGTATCTACTTAGAATAAAGCATATAAGAGTCATTAAGTTCCTTGAGAATATGATAATCACACAAGTCCTAGAACATGGTATCTGTCCTAGTCAACCTATGGTTATTAACCCCTTGAATGATTCTTAGGCCATTCATGTGTTGCTTGTGAAAGGAGAGTAGAATTGGTGAATCTAAACCCCTTCCCAACCTGTGCTAGATGCATAAAATCCTAGTTAGCTACTCCAAGAAAACATACATCAAGCACATAATAAGCTGGAGATTAACAACTTGATAATGAAAGCAAGGAAATCAATTAACTATGAAATCATCCATAACATTGAATATTCATGACTAGGGCTTCATCCTAAGCCCTAACAAAATGGATTAGTTAAACATAATTATGAATACAGAAGATAAGAAATACATAGGTAGAATAAAGAGAATAGAAGAACTAGCTGGTGGCAGCAAGGTAGTTTCCAGGACAGCTCCCAGCTCTCCCTCCTTTGCAGCTAGCTCTCTCTCTCTCTTTGTGGTGAATCTGAATGTGTGTATGGAAGTAATGGATGAAGTGAATTGTATCTGGGATGTGGAATGGAAGTGGTATTTATAGGGAGAAGGAAAGGGGAATTCTGAATTGAATATGACTAATGCATACAACACTTGTATTTAGATAATCAGAATTGGTTGCTGCACTAATAAATCCCACCAGCAGCCATAGGTCATCTTCATGTCAGCATGATCAAGCATCCATCCAGAAACCAATAGCTCATGCCTAGCTCACCATGACCAAGCATCCATCAGCTCATCCTCATGTCAGCATGATGTGTATTTTGATGGGCTCACGGATTGGGTTTGGCTGAATCCAAATATGACTTTAAGATATCCATTTTGAAGTTCAGAATGTCTCTGATCCAACCACACAAGTATTGGCCCAATCCAAGCTCAGATGAAGAAGATAAGTCCGAACTGAACTTCTAACTCAATATCCAGTTTTTGCACGTTTTGCACCATTTTGCTTCAAAAGCAATCTCTTGCTGCCTTCAACCTATAGAACACACAAACATAGGTAAGTGACTTGAAATAAAGAGAAACTAAACAAAATTACTAAGTAACGAAGGCATGCAAATGTGTGAAATTATGAACTTATCAACACCAACCACTCCAATTAGGAACGAACTTCCGTTGAACTTGAATTGTCCAATTTGGAACACCTACTGATTTCGGATCGAGCCCAAAACTTGGGCAACAACATAATATGGTGCGAGGAGTCATTTGGTTAGTTTTGAGTGAAATCCAATCGCTAGAAGTATGGAATACACCAACCACTCCAATTAGGAACGAACTGCCGTTGAACTTGAATTGTCCAATTTGGAACACCTATTGATTTTGGATCAAGCCCAAAACTTGGGCAATATCATAATATGGTGGGAGGAGTCATTTGGTGAGTTTTGACTGAAATCCAATCGCTAGAAGTATGGAATACACCAACCACTCCAATTAGGAACGAACTGCCATTGAACTTGAATTGTCCAATTTGGAACACCTATTGATTTCGGGTCGAGCCCAAAACTTGGGCAACATCATAATATGGTGGGAGGAGTCATTTGGTGAGTTTTGAGTGAAATCCAATCGCTAGAAGTATGGAAGACACCAACCACTCCAATTAGGAACGAACTGCCGTTGAACTTGAATTGTCCAATTTCACTCACCTATTTATTTCGGATCGGGCCCCGAACTTGGGCAACATCATAATATGGTGCGAGGAGTCATTTGGTGAGTTTTGAGTGAAATCCAATCGCTAGAAGTATGCAATACACCAACCACTCCAATTAGGAACGAACTGCCGCTAAACTTGAATTGTCCAATTTGGAACACCTATTGATTTCGGATCGAGCCCAAAACTTGGGCAACAACATAATATGGTGCGAGGAGTCATTTGGTTAGTTTTGAGTGAAATCCAATCGCTAGAAGTATGGAATACACCAACCACTCCAATTAGGAACGAACTGCCGTTGAACTTGAATTGTCCAATTTGGAACACCTATTGATTTCGGATCGAGCCCAAAGCTGGGGCAACATCTTAATATGGTGGGAGAAGTCATTTGGTGAGTTTTGAGTGAAATCCAATCGCTAGAAGTATGGAATACACCAACCAATCCAATTAGGAACGAACTTCCGTTGAACTTGAATTGTCCAATTTGTCACACCTATTGATTTCGGATCGAGCCCTAAACTTGGAAACATCATAATATGGTGGGAGGGGTTCATTTGGTGAGTTTTGAGTGAAATCCAATCGCTAGAAGTATGGAATACATCAACCACTCCAATTAGGAACGAACTTCCGTTGAACTTGAATTGTCAAATTTGTCAAACCTATTGATTTCGGATCGAGCCCAAAACTTGGGCAACATCATAATATGGTGGGAGGAGTTATTTAGTGAGTTTTGAGTGAAATCCAATCGCTAGAAGTATGGAATACACCAACCACAGCAATTAGGAACGAACTGCCGTTGAACTTGAATTGTCCAATTTGGAACACCTATTGATTTCGGATCGAGCCCAAAACTTGGGCAACATCTTAATATGGTGGGAGGAGTCATTTGGTGAGTTTTGAGTGAAATCCAATAGCTAGAAGTATGGAATACACCAACCACAACAATTAGGAACGAACTGCCGTTAAACTTGAATTGTCCAATTTCTCACACCTATTGATTTTGGATCGAGCCGAAAACTTGGGCAACATCATAATATGGTGGGAGTAGTCCTTTGGTTAGTTTTGAGTGAAATCCAATCGCTAGATGTATGGAATACACCAACCACTCCAATTAGGAACGAACTGCCCTTAAACTTGAATTCTCCAATTTCTCACACCTATTGATTTCGGATCGAGCCCAAAACTTGGGCAACATCATAATATGGTGGGAGGAGTCATTTGGTGAGTTTTGAGTGAAATCCAATCGCTAGAAGTATGGAATACACCAACCACTTCAATTAGGAACGAACTGCCATTGAACTTGAATTGTCCAATTTCGAACACCTATTGATTTCGGATCGAGCCCAAAACTTGGGCAACACCATAATATAGTGGGAGGAGTCATTTGGTTAGTTTTGAGTGAAATCCAATCGCTAGAAGTATGGAATACACCAACCACTCCAATTAGGAACGAACTGCCGTTGAACTTGAATTGTCCAATTTCTCACACCTATTGATTTCGGATCGAGCCCCAAACCTGGGCAACATCATAATATGGTGGGAGGAGTCATTTGGTGAGTTTTGAGTGAAATCCAATCGCTAGAAGTATGGAATACACCAACCACTCCAATTTGGAACGAACAGCCGTTGAACTTGAATTGTCCAATTTCTCACACCTATTGATTTCGGATCGAGCCCCAAACTTGGGCAACATCATAATATGGTGGGAGGAGTCATTTGGTGAGTTTTGAGTGAAATCCAATCGCTAGAAGTATGGAATACACCAACCACTCCAATTACGAACGAACTGCCGTTGAACTTGAATTTTCCAATTTCTCACACCTATTGATTTCGGATCAGGCCCAAACCTTGGGCAAGATCATAATATGGTGGGAGGAGTCATTTGGTGAGTTTTGAGAGAAATCCAATCGCTAGAAGTATGGAATACACCAACCACAACAATTAGGAACGAACTGCCGTTGAACTTGAATTGTCCAATTTCTAACACCTATTGATTTCGGATCGAACCCCAAACTTGTGCAACATCATAATATGGTGGGAGGAGTCATTTGGTGAGTTTTGAGTGAAATCCAATCGCTAGAAGTATGGAATACACCCACAACTCCAATTAGGAACGAACTGTCGTTGAACTTGAATTGTCCAATTTGGAACACCTATTGATTTCGGATCGAGCCCAAAACTTGGGCAATATCATAATATGGTGGGAGGAGTCATTTGGGGAGTTTTGACTGAAATCCAATCGCTAGAAGTATGGAATACACCAACCACTCCAATTAGGAACGAACTGCCGTTGAACTTGAATTGTCCAATTTGGAACACCTATTGATTTCGGATCGAGCCCAAAACTTGGGCAACATCATAATATGGTGGGAGGAGTCATTTGGTGAGTTTTGTGTGAAATCCAATCGCTAGAAGTATGGAATACACCAACCACTCCAATTAGGAACGAACTGCCGTTGAACTTGAATTGTCCAATTTGGAACACCTATTGAATTCGGATCGAGCCCCAAACTTGGGCAACGTCATAATATGGTGGGGGAGTCATTTGGTGAGTTTGGGGTGAAATCTAATCGCTAGAAGTATGGAATACACCAACCACTCCAATTAGAAACGAACTGCCGTTGAACATGAATTGTCCAATTTCTCACACCTATTGATTTCGGATTGAGCCCAAAACTTGGGCAACATCATATGGTGGGAGGAGTCATTTGGTGAGTTTTGAGTGAAATCCAATCGCTAGAAGTATGGAATACACCAACCACTCCAATTAGGAACGAACTGCCGTTGAACTTGAATTGTCCAATTTCTCACACCTATTGATTTCAGATCGATCCCCAAACTTGGGCAACATCATAATATGGTGGGAGGAGTCATTTGGTGAGTTTTGAGTGAAATCCAATCGCTAGAAGTATGGAAGACACCAACCACTCCAATTAGGAACGAACTGCCGTTGAACTTGAATTGTCCAATTTGGAACACCTATTGATTTCGGATCGAGCCCAAAACTTGGGCAACATCATAATATGGTGGGAGGAGTCATTTGGTGAGTTTTGAGTGAAATCCAATCGCTAGAAGTATGTAATACACCAACCACTCCCATTAGGAACGAACAGACGTTGAACTTGAATTGTCCAATTTCTAACACCTATTGATTACGGATCGAACCCCAAACTTGTGCAACATCATCATATGGTGGGAGGAGTCATTTGGTGAGTTTTGAGTGAAATCCAATCGCTAGAAGTATGGAATACACCAACCACTCCAATTAGGAACGAACTGCCGTTGAACTTGAATTGTCCAATTTCTCACACCTATTGATTTCGGATAGAGCCCCAAACTTGGGCAACATCATAATATGGTGGGAGGAGGGATTTGGTGAGTTTTTAGTGAAATCCAATCGCTAGAAGTATGGAATACACCAACCACTCCAATTAGGAACGAACTGCCGTTGAACTTGAATTGTCCAATTTGGAACACCTATTGAAATCGGATCGAGCCCAAAACTTGGGCAACATCATAATATAGTGGGAGGAGTCATTTGGTAAGTTTTGAGTGAAATCCAATCGCTAGAAGTATGGAATACACCAACCACTCCAATTAGGAACGAACTGCCGTTGAACTTGAATTGTCCAATTTGGAACACCTATTGAATTCGGATCGAGCCCCAAACTTGGGCAACGTCATAATATGGTGCGAGGAGTCATTTGGTGAGTTTTGAGTGAAATCCAATCGCTAGAAGTTTGGAATACACCAACCACTCCAATTAGGAACGAACTGCCGTTGAACTTGAATTGTCCAATTTGGAACACCTATTGATTTCGGATCGAGCCCAAAACTTGGGCAATATCATAATATGGTGGGAGGAGTCATTTGGTGAGTTTTGACTGAAATCCAATCGCTAGAAGTATGGAATACACCAACCACTCCAATTAGGAACGAACTGCCGTTGAACTTGAATTGTCCAATTTCTCACGCCCATTGATTTCGGATCGAGCCCCAAACTTGGGCAACATCATAATATGGTGGGAGGAGTCATTTGGTGAGTTTTGAGTGAAATTCAATCGTTAGAAGTATGGAATGCACCAACCACTCCAATTAGGAACGAACTGCCGCTGAACTTGAATTGTCCAACTTCTCACACCTATTGATTTCGGATCAGGCCCAAAACTTGGGCAACATCATAATATGGTGGGAGGAGTCATTTGGTGAGTTTTGAGTGAAATCCAATCGCTAGAAGTATGGAATACACCAACCACTCCAATTAGGAACGAACTGCCGTTGAACTTGAATTGTCCAATTTCTCACACCTATTGATTTCGGATAGAGCCCCAAACTTGGGCAACATCATAATATGGTGGGAGGAGGGATTTGGTGAGTTTTTAGTGAAATCCAATCGCTAGAAGTATGGAATACACCAACCACTCCAATTAGGAACGAACTGCCGTTGAACTTGAATTGTCCAATTTGGAACACCTATTGAAATCGGATCGAGCCCCAAACTTGGGCAACGTCATAATATGGTGTGAGGAGTCATTTGGTGAGTTTTGAGCGAAATCCAATCGCTAGAAGTATGGAATACACCAACCACTACAATTAGGAACGAACTGCCATTGAACTTGAATTGTCCAATTTGGAACACCTATTGATTTCGGATCGAGCCCAAAACTTGGGCAACATCATAATATAGTGGGAGGAGTCATTTGGTAAGTTTTGAGTGAAATCCAATCGCTAGAAGTATGGAATACACCAACCACTCCAATTAGGAACGAACTGCCGTTGAACTTGAATTGTCCAATTTGGAACACCTATTGAATTCGGATCGAGCCCCAAACTTGGGCAACGTCATAATATGGTGCGAGGAGTCATTTGGTGAGTTTTGAGTGAAATCCAATCGCTAGAAGTATGGAATACACCAACCACTCCAATTAGGAACGAACTGCCGCTGAACTTGAATTGTCCAATTTGGAACACCTATTGATTTCGGATCAAGCCCAAAACTTGGGCAACAACATAATATGGTGCGAGGAGTCATTTGGTTAGTTTTGAGTGAAATCCAATCGCTAGAAGTATGGAATACACCAACCACTCCAATTAGGAACGAACTGCCGTTGAACTTGAATTGTCCAATTTGGAACACCTATTGATTTCGGATCGAGCCCAAAGCTGGGGCAACATCTTAATATGGTGGGAGGAGTCATTTGGTGAGTTTTGAGTGAAATCCAATCGCTAGAAGTATGGAATACACCAACCAATCCAATTAGGAACGAACTTCCGTTGAACTTGAATTGTCCAATTTGTCACACCTATTGATTTCGGATCGAGCCCTAAACTTGGAAACATCATAATATGGTGGGAGGGGTTCATTTGGTGAGTTTTGAGTGAAATCCAATCGCTAGAAGTATGGAATACATCAACCACTCCAATTAGGAACGAACTTCCGTTGAACTTGAATTGTCAAATTTGTCAAACCTATTGATTTCGGATCGAGCCCAAAACTTGGGCAACATCATAATATGGTGGGAGGAGTTATTTAGTGAGTTTTGAGTGAAATCCAATCGCTAGAAGTATGGAATACACCAACCACAGCAATTAGGAACGAACTGCCGTTGAACTTGAATTGTCCAATTTGGAACACCTATTGATTTCGGATCAGGCCCAAAACTTGGGCAACATCATAATATGGTGGGAGGAGTCATTTGGTGAGTTTTGAGTGAAATCCAATCGCTAGAAGTATGGAATACACCAACCACTCCCATTAGGAACGAACAGACGTTGAACTTGAATTGTCCAATTTCTAACACCTATTGATTACGGATCGAACCCCAAACTTGTGCAACATCATCATATGGTGGGAGGAGTCATTTGGTGAGTTTTGAGTGAAATCCAATCGCTAGAAGTATGGAATACACCAACCACTCCAATTAGGAACGAACTGCCGTTGAACTTGAATTGTCCAATTTCTCACACCTATTGATTTCGGATAGAGCCCCAAACTTGGGCAACATCATAATATGGTGGGAGGAGTGATTTGGTGAGTTTTTAGTGAAATCCAATCGCTAGAAGTATGGAATACACCAACCACTCCAATTAGGAACGAACTGCCGTTGAACTTGAATTGTCCAATTTGGAACACCTATTGAATTCGGATCGAGCCCCAAACTTGGGCAACGTCATAATATGGTGTGAGGAGTCATTTGGTGAGTTTTGAGCGAAATCCAATTGCTAGAAGTATGGAATACACCAACCACTCCAATTAGGAACGAACTGCCATTGAACTTGAATTGTCCAATTTGGAACACCTATTGATTTCGGATCGAGCCCAAAACTTGGGCAACATCATAATATAGTGGGAGGAGTCATTTGGTAAGTTTTGAGTGAAATCCAATCGCTAGAAGTATGGAAGACACCAACCACTCGAATTAGGAACGAACTGCCGTTGAACTTGAATTGTCCAATTTCTCACACCTATTGATTTCGGATCGAGCCCCAAACTTGGGCAACATCATATTATGGTGGGAGGAGTCATTTGGTGAGTTTTGAGTGAAATCCAATCGCTAGAAGTATGGAATACACCAACCACTCCAATTAGGAACGAACTGCCGTTGAACTGGAATTGTCCAATTTGGAACACCTATTAATTTCGGATCGAGCCAAAATTTGGGCAACATCATAATTTGGTGGGAGGAGTCATTTGGTGAGTTTGGAGTGAAATCCAATCGCTAGAAGTATGGAATACACCAACCACTCCAATTAGGAACGAACTGCCATTGAACTTGAATTGTCCAATTTGGAACACCTATTGATTTCGGATTGAGACCAAAACTTGGGCAACATCATAATTTGGTGGGAGGAGTCATTTGGTGAGTTTTGAGTGAAATCCAATCGCTAGAAGTATGGAATACACCAACCACTCCAATTAGAAACGAACTGCCGTTGAACTTGAATTGTCCAATTTCTCACACCTATTGATTTCGGATCGGTCCCCTGATCGGTTCATAATTGTATATCATTTTGTACCCTTCTAGCTTATGATTTGGTTATGTGTTTGAGTTAAACTTGTGCTTTTAATCCTTTTTGTGTTTATCTTTCAGTTAATTGACATTTAGGTAACAATGATGACTTTGGATAGGAAATGATGCAATCCATGCATGTTAAGGCTTGATTTGGGTGAATGGAAGAAGGGCTTAAAGACAAACACATTTTGGCTACAACTCCTTTCCAGCCCAATTTCGTAGGTCAGCTTCTTGGCCTTGGATCAGCATGCTATGGGGCTTGGATGAGGTGAAGATCTTCATGAAACTTGTTCCAATGGGTGTCTAGTACAACATATCCAAATTTCAGCCCAATTGGACATTTGTGGAGTGCTCAGCCCGCCCAACACTCAACCCTGCTCAGGAGGATTTACAGCTGCCAGCTTTGTCATGTGCCTCCATGTGCCTCACCCATGCTGCAACTGACTTTGGATCCAACATAATGAGTGAAGTGGGGAGGCATTCCAGCTATGAAAGTCTAAAGGATCAAGTTGGTACATGCTGGAGTTATTATTGAGAAAGCATGTGCATGCATGTAAAGCATAAATGAAATGAAGTCAATTCCAGTCTCTGTTCGGCAGCCAAATTGCAAGGCCCAAAACGCATACTTCTACTGCTCCGATGGGAATACTTTCTTCATAGAAGTTGTTCCAATGGGTGTCTACTATAATATATCCAAATTTGAGCCCCATTGGATAAGTTTTGAAACCTCTGGCCTTCCTACACCAAGTCTGGTTCAGAAGACTCGTTTTTGTTCAACAACCAAAAGAAGACCACATGGGTTGGCAGCAAAAGGCAGCCACAATTGATCACCTTTGATCCCATGTGAAGAAAGCTTGAGGTGCAGCAAAAGAAGTATGGGATGGGATTGATTCCAACCACACTAACATAGACAAGATGAAGTGGGAGTTATGGGTTGTATTAAATGAGGAATGGTGGTGTTGGATTTCATCATGATGTTCCTCCCTCTTAGCCCTATAAATAGAGGAGTCTTCAAGCTACAAAATTCACTTCAGCCATCCTCCACACTTCCATCATCCAGAAATCATCCTCATACATTCCCACAACCCCAAACACTCAAGCAATCAACCCAATACTCTAAACTGCCCCAAAATCACCAAAACAGCTCCAGAAAACCTCCCTTCCATTTCCCTACGAATTTCCTCTTTCTCAGCCATCACCACTCACTCAAGCTCATCTCAAATCCCCTCCATATCCTTCATACATCCTTCTAGACGTGGAGAAGCTCTTGGAGAAGCATTGGACACTACAAGAACTTCAGAAAAGGGTTTTTCTACTCTTATGGCATTCATTATGTTTTCCCATTTCTATTTTAGTTTCTTTTCCATTATGAGTAGCTAAATCCATAACTAGGGCTTCGATGTAACCTAACATGAATATTCTGGGTTTATAAGTTTGGAGTTTCAAGTTTGATTCATGATTCATGTTCTTATTCATTATGCTTATAAGTTAACATGCTTGTTTGAATGATTGATCACCATTAGAACTTGTTTGTTAACTATCTTGGTTTGAATTAAGAGTAGACACCATGCTTTAATTCGAATTGAACTATGAATAGGAAGAGTATGTATGGACATTCGACAACAGGGATTAGATACATGCTTGGTTGTTTAAATTGTTCTTCTATGCTTAATGGGTTCCTAATGCTTAATTTTAGGTTAGACAACAAATGATCAAATTAGGGAATTAGGAACACAAGGTTAGGACCAAACACCATGGCCTAATCATACTTTAGCTAGAATCAATCTTTGAATCTGAATTAGACTTGTTACTTGACTCCATATAACCCAGAATTGAATTGTTATGGTGATTCGAATGCCCTAGTCTCCAAATCTGTTTTCCAACTCTTAAAACCACTCTTTGTTACACTTGTTTATTTGCTTTCATTTGCAATTTCAGTTTGCTCACTTCCTTTCACAATCACAATCACTCTCACTTTAATTTCTGTTTTAGACTTAACTTCCTAACTTCTTGAATTCGGTAATCTACGTACATAACTAATTTGAACTTCACAGTCTTCGTGGGTACGACCTCGTACTTGTCTTGCTATATTACTAATTGCCCCGTACAATTGCGAGTTAACATAATAATTAACAACATCCCCAAACTTGGGCAACATCATAATATGGTGGGAGGAGTCATTTGGTGAGTTTTGAGTGAAATCCAATCGCTAGAAGTATGGAATACACCAACCACTACAATTAGGAACGAACTGCCGTGGAACTTGAATTGTCCAATTTCGAACACCTATTGATTTCGGATCAAGCCCAAAACTTGGGCAACATCATAATATGGTGGGAGGAGTCATTTGGTGAGTTTTCAGTGAAATCCAATCCCTAGAAGTATGAAAGACACCAACCACTCGAATTAGGAAAGAACTGCCGTTGAACTTGAACTGTCCAATTTCTCACACCTATTGATTTCGGATCGAGGCCCAAACTTGGGCAACATCATAATATGGTGGGAAGAGTCATTTGGTGAGTTTTGAGTGAAATCCATTCGCTAGAAGTATGGAATACACCAACCGCTCCAATTAGGAACGAACTGCCGTTGAACTTGAATTGTCCAATTTCTCACACCTATTGATTTCGGATCGATCCCCAAACTTGGGCAACATCATAATATGGTGGGAGGAGTCATTTGGTGAGTTTTGAGTGAAATCCAATCGCTAGAAGTATGGAATACCCTAACCACTCCAATTTGGAACGAACTGCCGTTGAACTTGAATTGTCCAATTTCTCACACCTATTGATTTCGGATCGAGCCCCAAACTTGGGCAACATCATAATATGGTGGGAAGAGTCATTTGGTGAGTTTTGAGTGAAATCCATTCGCTAGAAGTATGGAATACACCAACCACTCCAATTAGGAACGAACTGCCGTTGAACTTGAATTGTCCAATTTCTCACACCTATTGATTTCGGATCGAGCCCCAAACTTGGGCAACATCGTAATATGGTGGGAGGAGTCATTTGGTGAGTTTTGAGTGAAATCCAATCGTTAGAAGTATGGAATACCCCAACCACTCCAATTAGGAACGAACTGCCGTTGAACTTGAATTGTCCAATTTCTCACACCTATTGATTTCGGATCGAGCCCCAAACTTGGGCAACATCGTAATATGGTGGGAGGAGTCATTTGGTGAGTTTTGAGTGAAATCCAATCGTTAGAAGTATGGAATACCCCAACCACTCCAATTAGGAACGAACTGCCGCTGAACTTGAATTGTCCAATTTCTCACACCTATTGATTTCGGATCAGGCCCAAAACTTGGGCAACATCATAATATGGTGGGAGGAATCATTTGGTGAGTTTTGAGTGAAATCCAATCGCTAGAAGTATGGAATACACCAACAACTCCAATTAGGAACGAACTGCCGTTGAACTTGAATTGTCCAATTTCGAACACCTATTGAGCGAAATCCAATCGCTAGAAGTATGGAATACACCAACAACTCCAATTAGGAACGAACTGCCGTTGAACTTGAATTGTCCAATTTCGAACACCTATTGATTTCGGATCAACCCCAAAACTTGGGCAACATCATAATATGGTGGGAGGAGTCATTTGGTGAGTTTTGAGTGAAATCCAATCTTTAGAAGTATGGAAGACACCAACCACTCAAATTAGGAACGAACTGCCGTTGAACTTGAATTGTCCAATTTCTCACACCTATTGATTTCGGATCAAGCCCCAAACTTGGGCAACATCAAAATATGGTGGGAGGAGTCGTTTGGTGAGTTTTGAGTGAAATACATTCGCTAGAAGTATGGAATACACCAACCACTCCAATTAGGAACGAACTGCCGTTGAACTTGAATTGTCCAATTTCTCACACCTTTTGATTTCGGATCGTGCCCAAAACTTGGGCAACACCGTAATATGGTGGGAGGAGTCATTCGCTGAGTTTTGAGTGAAATCCAATCGCTAGAAGTATGGAATACACCAACAACTCCAATTAGGAACGAACTGCCGTTGAACTTGAATTGTCCAATTTCGAACACCTATTGAGCGAAATCCAATCGCTAGAAGTATGGAATACACCAACAACTCCAATTAGGAACGAACTGCCGTTGAACTTGAATTGTCCAATTTCGAACACCTATTGATTTCGGATCAACCCCAAAACTTGGGCAACATCATAATATGGTGGGAGGAGTCATTTGGTGAGTTTTGAGTGAAATCCAATCTTTAGAAGTATGGAAGACACCAAGCACTCAAATTAGGAACGAACTGCCGTTGAACTTGAATTGTCCAATTTCTCACACCTATTGATTTTGGATCAAGCCCCAAACTTGGGCAACATCAAAATATGGTGGGAGGAGTCGTTTGGTGAGTTTTGAGTGAAATACATTCGCTAGAAGTATGTAATACACCAACCACTCCAATTAGGAACGAACTGCCGTTGAACTTGAATTGTCCAATTTGGAACACCTACTGATTTCGGATCGAGCCCAAAACTTGGGCAACATCATAATATGGTGGGAGGAGTCATTTGGTGAGTTTTGAGTGAAATCCAATCGCTAGAACTATGGAATACACCAACCACTCCAATTAGGAACGAACTGCCGTTGAACTTGAATTGTCCAATTTCTCACACCTATTGATTTCGGATCGAGCCCCAAACTTGGGCAACATCATAATATGGTGGGAGGAGTCATTTGGTATGTTTTGAGTGAAATCCAATCCCTAGAAGTATGGAATACACCAACCACTCCAATTAGGAACGAACTGCCGTTGAACTTGAATTGTCCAATTTTCTCACACCTATTGATTTCGGATCGAGCCCCAAACTTGGGCAACATCATAATATGGTGGGAGGAGTCATTTGGTATGTTTTGAGTGAAATCCAATCGCTAGAAGTATGGAATACACCAACAACTCCAATTAGGAACGAACTGCCGTTGAACTTGAATTGTCCAATTTCGAACACCTATTGAGCGAAATCCAATCGCTAGAAGTATGGAATACACCAACAACTCCAATTAGGAACGAACTGCCGTTGAACTTAAATTGTCCAATTTCGAACACCTATTGATTTCGGATCAACCCCAAAACTTGGGCAACATCATAATATGGTGGGAGGAGTCAGTTGGTGAGTTTTGAGTGAAATCCAATCTTTAGAAGTATGGAAGACACCAACCACTCAAATTAGGAACGAACTGCCGTTGAACTTGAATTGTCCAATTTCTCACACCTATTGATTTCGGATCAAGCCCCAAACTTGGGCAACATCAAAATATGGTGGGAGGAGTCGTTTGGTGAGTTTTGAGTGAAATACATTCGCTAGAAGTATGGAATACACCAACCACTCCAATTAGGAACGAACTGCCGTTGAACTTGAATTGTCCAATTTCTCACACCTTTTGATTTCGGATCGTGCCCAAAACTTGGGCAACACCGTAATATGGTGGGAGGAGTCATTTGGTGAGTTTTGAGTGAAATCCAATCGCTAGAAGTATGGAATACACCAACCACTCCAATTAGGAACGAACTGCCGTTGAACTTGAATTGTCCAATTTGGAACACCTATTGATTTCGGATCGAGCCCAAAACTTGGGCAACAGCATAATATGGTGGGAGGAGTCATTTGGTTAGTTTTGAGTGAAATCCAATCGCTAGAAGTATGGAACACACCAACCACTCCAATTAGGAACGAACTGCCGTTGAACTTGAATTGTCCAATTTCTCACACCTATTGATTTCGGATCGAGCCCCAAACTTGGGCAACATCAAAATATGGTGGGAGGAGTCATTTGGTGAGTTTTGAGTGAAATACATTCGCTAGAAGTATGGAATACACCAACCACTCCAATTAGGAACGAACTGCCGTTGAACTTGAATTGTCCAATTTCTCACACCTATTGATTTCGGATCGAGCCAAAAACTTGGGCCACATCATAATATGGTGGGAGGAGTCAGTTGGTGAGTTTTGAGTGAAATCCAATCGCTAGAAGTATGGAATACACCAACCACTCCAATTAGGAACGAACTGCCGTTGAACTTGAATTGTCCAATTTGGAACACCTACTGATTTCGGATCGAGCCCAAAACTTGGGCAACATCATAATTTGGTGGGAGGAGTCATTTGGTGAGTTTTGAGTAAAATCCAATCGCTAGAAGTGTGGAATACACCAACCACTCCAATTAGGAACAAACTGCCGTTGAACTTGAATTGTCCAATTTGGAACACCTATTGATTTCGGATCGAGCCCAAAACATGGGCAACATCATAATATGGTGGGAGGAGTCATTTGGTGAGTTTTGAGTGAAATCCAATCGCTAGAAGTATGGAATACAGCAACCACTCCAATTAGGAACGACGTGCCATTAAACTTGAATTGTCCAATTTCTCACACCTATTGAGTTCGGATCGAGCCCAAAACTTGGGCAACATCCTAATATGGTGGGAGGAGTCATTTGGTGAGTTTTGAGTGAAATCCAATCGCTAGAAGTGTGGAATACACCAACCACTCCAATTAGGAACGAACTGCCGTTGAACTTGAATTGTCCAATTTCTCACACCTATTGATTTCGGATCGAGCCCAAAACATGGGCAACATCATAATATGGTGGGAGGAGTCATTTGGTGAGTTTTGAATGAAATCCAATCGCTAGAAGTATGGAATACACCAACCACTCCAATTAGGAACGAACTGCCGTTGAATTGGAATTGTCCAATTTGGAACACCTATTAATTTCGGATCGAGCCACAACTTGGGCAACATCATAATTTGGTGGGAGGAGTCATTCGGTCAGTTTTGAGCGAAATCCAATCGCTAGAAGTATGGAATACACCAACCACTCCAATTAGGAACGAACTGCCATTGAACTTGAATTGTCCAATTTGGAACACCTATTGATTTCGGATCGAGCCCAAAACTTGGGCAACATCATAATTTGGTGGGAGGAGTCATTTGGTGAGTGTTGAGTGAAATCCAATCGATAGAAGTATGGAACACACCAACCACTCCAATTAGAAACGAACTGCCGTTGAACTTGAATTGTCCAATTTCTCACACCTATTGATTTTGGATCGGTCCCCAAACTTGGGCAACAACATAATATGGTGGGAGGAGTCATTTGACGAGTTTTGAGTGAAATCCAATCGCTAGAAGTATGGAATACACCAACCACTCCAATTAGGAACGAACTGCCGTGGAACTTGAATTTTCCAATTTCGAACACCTATTGATTTCGGATCAAGCCCAAAACTTGGGCAACATCATAATATGGTCGGAGGAGTCATTTGGTGAGTTTTGAGTGAAATCCAATCCCTAGAAGTATGAAAGACACCAACCACTCGAATTAGGAAAGAACTGCCGTCGAACTTGTATTGTCCAATTTCTCACACCTATTGATTTCGGATCGAGGCCCAAACTTGGGCAACATCATAATATGGTGGGAAGAGTCATTTGGTGAGTTTTGAGTGAAATCCATTCGCTAGAAGTATGGAATACACCAACCGCTCCAATTAGGAACGAACTGGCGTTGAACTTGAATTGTCCAATTTCTCACACCTATTGATTTCGGATCGATCCCCAAACTTGGGCAACATCATAATATGGTGGGAGGAGTCATTTGGTGAGTTTTGAGTGAAATCCAATCGCTAGAAGTATGGAAGACACCAACCACTCCAATTAGGAACGAACTGCCGTTGAACTTGAATTGTCCAATTTCTCACACCTATTGATTTCGGATCGAGCCAAAAACTTGGGCAACATTATAATATGGTGGGAGGAGTCAGTTGGTGAGTTTTGAGTGAAATCCAATCGCTAGAAGTATGGAATACACCAACCACTCCAATTTGGAACGATCTGCCGTTGAACTTGAATTGTCCAATTTCTCACACCTGTTGATTTCGGATCGAGCCCAAAACTTGGGCAACATCATGATATGGTGGGAGGAGTCATTTGTTGAGTTTTGAGTGAAATCCAATCGCTAGAAGTATGGAAGACACCAACCACTCCAATTAGGAACGAACTGCCGTTGAACTTGAATTGCCCAATTTGGAACACCTATTGATTTCGGATCGAGCCCCAAACTTGGGCAACATCATAATTTGGTGCGAGGAGTCATTTTGTGAGTTTTGAGAGAAATCCATTCGCAAGAAGTGTGGAATACACCAACCACTCCAATTAGGAACGAACTGCCGTTGAACTTGAATTGTCCAATTTCTCACACCTATTGATTTCGGATCGAGCCCCAAACTTGGGAAACATCATAATATGGTGGGAGGAGTCAGTTGGTGAGTTTTGAGTGAAATCCATTCGCAAGAAGTATGGAATACAGCAACCACTCCAATTAGGAACGACCTGCCATTAAACTTGAATTGTCCAATTTCTCACACCTATTGATTTTGGATATGGCCCAAAACTTGGGCAACATCATAATATGGTGGGAGGAGTCATTTGGTTAGTTTTGAGTGAAATCCAATCGCTAGAAGTATGGAATACACCAACCACTCCAATTAGGAACGAACTGCCGTTGCACTTGAATTGTCCAATTTGGAACACCTATTGATTTCGGATCGAGCCCAAAACTTGGGCAATATCATAATATGGTGGGAGGAGTCATTTGGTGAGTTTTGAGTGAAATCCAATCGCTAGAACTATGGAATACACCAACCACTCCAATTAGGAACGAACTGCCGTTGAACTTGAATTGTCCAATTTCTCACACCTATTGATTTCGGATCGAGCCCAAAACTTGGGCAACATCATAATATGGTGGGAGGAGTCCTTTGGTGAGTTTTGAGTGAAATCCAATCGCTAGAAGTATGGAATACACCAACCACTCCAATTAGGAAAGAACTGCCGTTGAACTTGAATTGTCCAATTTCTCACACCTATTGATTTCGGATCGAGGCCAAAACTTGGGCTACATAGTAATATGGTGGGAGGAGTCATTTGGTGAGTTTTGAGTGAAATCCAATCGCTAGAAGTATGGAATACACCAACCACTCCAATTAGGAACAAACTGCCGTTGAACTTGAATTGTCCAATTTCTCACACCTATTGATTTCGGATCGAGCCCAAAACTTGGGCAACATCATAATATGGTGGGAGGAGTCCTTTGGTGAGTTTTGAGTGAAATCCAATCGCTAGAAGTATGGAATACACCAACCACTCCAATTAGGAACGAACTGCCGTTGAACTTGAATTGTCCAATTTCTCACACCTATTGATTTCGGATCGAGCCCAAAACTTGGGCTACATATTAATATGGTGGGAGGAGTCATTTGGTGAGTTTTGAGTGAAATCCAATCGCTAGAAGTATGGAATACACCAACTACTCCAATTAGGAACAAACTGCCGTTGAACTTGAACTGTCCAATTTCTCACACCTATTGATTTCGAATCGAGCCCAAAACTTGGGCAACATCATAATATGGTGGGAGGAGTCATTTGGTGAGTTTTGAGTGAAATCCAATCGCTAGAAGTATGGAATACACCAACCACACCAATTAGGAATGAACTGCCGTTGAACTTGAATTGTCAAATTTGGAACACCTATTGATTTCGGATCGATCCCAAAACTTGCGCAACATCTTAATGTGGTGGGAGGAGTCATGTGGTGAGTTTTGAGTGAAATCCAATCGCTAGAAGTATGGAATACACCAACCACTCCAATTAGGAACGAACTGTCGTTGAAATTGAATTGTCAAATTTGGAACACCTATTGATTTCGGATCGAGCCCAAAACTTGGGCAACATCATAATATGGTGGGAGGAGTCATTTGGGGAGTTTTGAGTGAAATCCAATCGCTAGAAGTGTGGAATACACCAACCACTCCAATTAGGAACGAACTGCCGTTGAACTTGAATTGTCCAATTTCTCACACCTATTGATTTCGGATCGAGCCCAAAACTTGGGCAACATCATAATACCGTGGGAGGATTCATTTGGTGTGTTTTGAGTGAAATCCAATCGCTAGAAGTGTGGAATACACCAACCACTCCAATTAGGAACAAACTACCGTTGAACTTGAATTCTCGAATTTCTCACACCTATTGATTTCGGATCGAGCCCAAAACTTGGGCAACATCATAATATGGTGGGAGGAGTCATTTGGGGAGTTTTGAGTGAAATCCAATCGCTAGAAGTGTGGAATACACCAACCACTCCAATTAGGAACGAACTGCCGTTGAACTTGAATTGTCCAATTTCTCACACCTATTGATTTCGGATCGAGCCCAAAACTTGGGCAACATCATAATATGGTGGGAGGAGTCATTTGGGGAGTTTTGAGTGAAATCCAATCGCTAGAAGTCTGGAATACACCAACCACTCCAATTAGGAACAAACTGCCGTTGAAGTTGAATTCTCCAATTTCTCACACCTATTGATTTCGGATCGAGCCCAAAACTTGGGCAACATCATAATATGGTGGGACGAGTCATTTGGTGAGTTTTGAGTGAAATCCAATCGCTAGAAGTATGGAATACACCAACCACTCCAATTAGGAACGAACTGCCGTTGAACTTGAATTGTCCAATTTGGAACACCTATTGATTTCGGATCGATCCCAAAACTTGCGCAACATCTTAATGTGGTGGGAGGAGTCATGTGGTGAGTTTTGAGTGAAATCCAATCGCTAGAAGTATGGAATACACCAACCACTCCAATTAGGAACGAACTGCCGTTCAACTTGCATTGTCCAATTTGGAACAGCTATTGATTTCGGATCGAGCCCAAAACTTGGGCAACATCATAATATGGTGGGAGGAGTCATTTGGTGAGTTTTGAGTGAAATCCAAACGCTAGAAATATGGAATACACCAACCACTCCAATTAGGAACGAACTGCCGTTCAACTTGAATTGTCCAATTTTGAACACCTATTGATTTCGGATCGATCCCAAAACTTGGGCAACATCATAATATGGTGGGAGGAGTCATTTGGTGCGTTTTGAGTGAAATCCAATCGCTAGAAGTATAGAATACACCAACCACTCCAATTAGGAACGAACTGCCGTTGAACTTGAATTTTCCAATTTTGAACACCTATGGATTTCGGATCGAGTAAAAAACTTGGGCAACATCATAATATGGTGGGGGGAGTTGTTTGGTGAGTTTTGAGTGAAATCCAATCGCTAGAAGTATGGAATACACCAACCACTCCAATTAGGAACGAACTGCCGTTGAACTTGAATTGTCCAATTTGGAACACCTATTGATTTCGGATTGAGGCCAAATCTTGGGCAACATCATAATATGGTGGGAGGAGTCATTTGCTGAGTTTTGAGTGAAATGCAATCGCTAGAAGTATGGAATACACCAACCACTCCAATTAGGAACGAACTGCCGTTGAATTTGAATTGTCCAATTTTGAACACCTATTGAGTTCGGATCGAGCCCAATACTTGGGCAACATCATAATATGGTGGGAGGAGTCATTTGGTGCGTTTGCAGTGAAATCCAATCGCTAGAAGTATGGAATACACCAACCACTACAATTAGGAACGAACTGCCGTTGAACTTGAAATGTCCAATTTGGAACACCTATTGATTTCGGATCGAGCCCAAATCTTGGGCAACATTGTAATATGGTGGGAGGAGTCATTTGGTGAGTTTTGAGTGAAATCCAATCGCTAGAAGTATGGAATACACCAACCACTCCAATTAGGAACGAACTGCCGTTGAACTTAAATTGTCCAATTTCTCACACCTATTGATTTCATATCGAACCCCAAACTTGGGCAACAACATAATATGGTGGGAGGAGTCATTTGGTGAGTTTTGAGTGAAATCCAATTGCTAGATGTATGGAATACACCAACCACTCCAATTAGGAACGAACTGTCGTTGAACGTGAATTGTCCAATTTGGAACACCTATTGATTTGGGATCGAGCCCAAAACTTGGGCAACAACATAATATGGTTGGAGGAGTCATTTGGTGAGTTTTGAGTGAAATGCAATCGATAGAAGTATGGAATACACCAACCACTCCAATTAGGAACGAACTGCCGTTGAATTTGAATTGTCCAATTTTGAACACCTATTGATTTCGGATCGAGCCCAAAACTTGGGCAACATCATAATATGGTGGGAGGAGTCATTTGGTGAGTTTTGAGTGAAATCCAATTGCTAGATGTATGGAATACACCAACCACTCCAATTAGGAACGAACTGTCGTTGAACGTGAATTGTCCAATTTGGAACACCTATTGATTTGGGATCGAGCCCAAAACTTGGGCAACAACATAATATGGTTGGAGGAGTCATTTGGTGAGTTTTGAGTGAAATGCAATCGATAGAAGTATGGAATACACCAACCACTCCAATTAGGAACGAACTGCCGTTGAATTTGAATTGTCCAATTTTGAACACCTATTGATTTCGGATCGAGCCCAAAACTTGGGCAACATCATAATATGGTGGGAGGAGTCATTTGGTGAGTTTTGATTGAAATCCAATCGCTAGAAGTATGGAATACACCAACCACTCCAATTAGGAACAAATTGCCGTTGAACTTGAATTGTCCAATTTCTCACACCTATTGATTTCGGATCGATCCCAAAACTTGGGCAACATCATAATACGGTGGGAGGAGTCATTTGGTTAGTTTTGAGTGAAATCCAATCGCTAGAAGTATAGAATAGAACAACCACTCCAATTACGAACGAACTGCCGTTGAACGTGAATTGTCCAATTTGGAACACCTATTGATTTCGGATCGTGCCCAAATCTTGGGCAACATCATAATATGGTGGGAGGAGTCATTTGGTGACTTTTGAGTGAAATCCAATCGCTAGAAGTATGGAATACACCAACCACTCCAATTAGGAACGAACTGCCGTTGAACTTGAATTGTCCAATTTCTCACACCTATTGATTTCGGATCGAGCCCAAAACTTGGGCAACATCATAATATGGTGGGAGGAGTCATTTGGTGCGTTTTGAGTGAAATCCAATCTCTAGAAGTATGGAATACACCAACCACTCCAATTAGGAACAAACTGCCGTTGAACTTGAACTGTCCAATTTGGAACACCTATTGATTTCGAATCGAGCCCAAAACTTGGGCAACATCATAATATGGTGGGAGGAGTCATTTGGTGAGTTTTGAGTGAAATCCAATTGCGAGAAGTATGGAATACACCAACCACTCCAATTAGGAACGAACTGCCGTTGAACTTGAATTGTCCAATTTGGAACACCTATTGATTTCGGATCGAGCCCAAAACTTGGGCAACATCATAATATGGTGGGAGGAGTCATTTGGTGAGTTTTGAGTGAAATCCAATCGCTAGAGGTATGGAATACACCAACCACTCCAATTAGGAACGAATTGCCGTTGAACTTGAATTGTCCAATTTGGAACACCTATTGATTTCGGATCGAGGCCAAAACTTGGGCAACATCATAATATGGTGGGAGGAGTCATTTGGTGCGTTTTGAGTGAAATCCATTCGCTAGAAGTATGGAATACACCAACCACTCCAATTAGGAACGAACTGCCGTTGAACTTGAATTGTCCAATTTGGAACACCTATTGATTTCGGATCGAGCCCAAAACTTGGGCAACATCATAATATGGTGGGAGGAGTCATTTGGTGAGTTTTAAGTGAAATCCAATCGCTAGAAGTATGGAATACACCAACCACTCCAATTAGGAACGAAATGCCGTTGAAATTGAATTGACCAATTTCTCAAACCTATTGATTTCGGATCGAGCCCAAAACTTGAGCAACATCATAATATGGTGGGAGGAGTCATTTGGTGAGTTTTGAGTGAAATCCAATCGCTAGAAGTATGGAATACACCAACCACTCCAATTAGGAACGAATTGCCGTTGAACTTGAATTGTCCAATTTGGAACACCTACTGATTTCGGATCGAGCCCAAAACTTGGGCAACATCATAATATGGTGGGAGGAGTCATTTGGTGAGTTTTGAGTGAAATCCAATCGCTAGAACTATGGAATACACCAACCACTCCAATTAGGAACGAACTGCCGTTGAACTTGAATTGTCCAATTTGGAACACCTATTGATTTCGGATCGAGCCCAAAACTCGGGCAACATCATAATATCGTGGGAGGAGTCATTTGGTGAGTTTTGAGTGAATTCCAATCGCTAGAACTATGGAATACACCAACCACTCCAATTAGGAACCAACTGCCGTTGAACTTGAATTGTCCAATTTGGAACACCTATTGATTTCGGATCGAGCCCAAAACTTGGGCAACATCATAATATGGTGGGAGGAGTCATTTGGTGAGTTTTGAGTGAAATCCAATCGCTAGAAGTATGGAATACACCAACCACTCCAATTAGGAACGAACTGCCGTTGAACTTGAATTGTCCAATTTGGCACACCTATTGATTTCGGATCGAGCCCAAAACTTGGGCAACATCATAATATGGTGGGAGGAGTCATTTGGTGAGTTTTGAGTGAAATCCAATCGCTAGAAGTATGGAATACACCAACCACTCCAATTAGGAACGAAATGCCGTTGAACTTGAATTGTCCAATTTGGAACACCTATTGATTTCGGATCGAGCCCAAAACTTGGGCAACATCATAATACGGTGGGAGGAGTCATTTGGTGAGTTTTGGGTGAAATCCAATCGCTAGAACTATGGAATACACCAACCACTCCAATTAGGAACGAAATGCCGTTGAAATTGAATTGACCAATTTCTCACACCTATTGATTTCGGATCGAGCCCAAAACTTGGGCAACATCATAATATGGTGGGAGGAGTCATTTGGTGAGTTTTAAGTGAAATCCAATCGCTAGAAGTATGGAATACACCAACCACTCCAATTAGGAACGAAATGCCGTTGAAATTGAATTGACCAATTTCTCAAACCTATTGATTTCGGATCGAGCCCAAAACTTGAGCAACATCATAATATGGTGGGAGGAGTCATTTGGTGAGTTTTGAGTGAAATCCAATCGCTAGAAGTATGGAATACACCAACCACTCCAATTAGGAACGAATTGCCGTTGAACTTGAATTGTCCAATTTGGAACACCTACTGATTTCGGATCGAGCCCAAAACTTGGGCAACATCATAATATGGTGGGAGGAGTCATTTGGTGAGTTTTGAGTGAAATCCAATCGCTAGAACTATGGAATACACCAACCACTCCAATTAGGAACGAACTGCCGTTGAACTTGAATTGTCCAATTTGGAACACCTATTGATTTCGGATCGAGCCCAAAACTCGGGCAACATCATAATATCGTGGGAGGAGTCATTTGGTGAGTTTTGAGTGAATTCCAATCGCTAGAACTATGGAATACACCAACCACTCCAATTAGGAACCAACTGCCGTTGAACTTGAATTGTCCAATTTGGAACACCTATTGATTTCGGATCGAGCCCAAAACTTGGGCAACATCATAATATGGTGGGAGGAGTCATTTGGTGAGTTTTGAGTGAAATCCAATCGCTAGAAGTATGGAATACACCAACCACTCCAATTAGGAACGAACTGCCGTTGAACTTGAATTGTCCAATTTGGCACACCTATTGATTTCGGATCGAGCCCAAAACTTGGGCAACATCATAATATGGTGGGAGGAGTCATTTGGTGAGTTTTGAGTGAAATCCAATCGCTATAAGTATGGAATACACCAACCACTTCAATTAGGAACGAAATGCCGTTGAAATTGAATTGACCAATTTCTCACAACTATTGATTTCGGATCGATCCCAAAACTTGGGCAACATCATAATATGGTGGGAGGAGTCATTTGGTGAATTTTGAGTGAAATCCAAACGCTAGAAGTATGGAATACACCAACCACTCCAATTAGGAACGAACTGCCGTTGAACTTGAATTGTCCAATTTCGAACACCAATTCATTTCGGATCGAGCCCAAAACTTGGGCAACATCATAATATGGTGGGAGGATTCATTTGGTGAGTTTTGAGTGAAATCCAATCGCTATAAGTATGGAATACACCAACCACTTCAATTAGGAACGAAATGCCGTGGAAATTGAATTGACCAATTTCTCACAACTATTGATTTCGGATCGATCCCAACACTTGGGCAACATCATAATATGGTGGGAGGAGTCATTTGGTGAATTTTGAGTGAAATCCAAACGCTAGAAGTATGGAATACACCAACCACTCCAATTAGGAACGAACTGCCGTTGAACTTGAATTGTCCAATTTCGAACACCAATTGATTTCGGATCGAGCCCAAAACTTGGGCAACATCATAATATTGTGGGAGGAGTCATTTGGTGAGTTTTGAGTGAAATCCAATCGCTAGAAGTATGGAATACACCAACCACTGCAATTAGGAACGAACTGCCGTTGAACTTGAATTGTCCAATTTCTCACACCTATTGATTTCGGATCGAGCCAAAAACTTGGGCAACATCATAATATGGTGGGAGGAGTCATTTGGTGAGTTTTGAGTGAAATCCAATCGCTAGAAGTATGGAATACACCAACCACTCCAATTAGGAACGAACTGCCGTTGAACTTGAATTGTCCAATTTGGAACACCTACTGATTTCGGATCGAGCCCAAAACTTGGGCAACATCATAATATGGTGGGAGGAGTCATTTGGTGAGTTTTGAGTGAAATCCAATCGCTAGAACTATGGAATACACCAACCACTCCAATTAGGAACGAACTTCCGTTGAACTTGAATTGTCCAATTTGGAACACCTATTGATTTCGGATCGAACCCAAAACTTGGGCAACATGATAATATGGTGGGAGGAGTCATTTGGTGCGTTTTGAGTGAAATCCAATCGCTACAAGTTTGGAATACACCAACCACTCCAATTAGGAACGAATTGCCGTTGAACTTGAATTGTCCAATTTGGAACACCTATTGATTTCGGATCGAGCCCAAAACTTGGGCAACAACATAATATGGTGGGAGGAGTCATTTGGTGAGTTTTGAGTGAAATCCAATCGCTACAAGTATGGAATACACCAACCACTTCAATTAGGAACGAAATGCCGTTGAAATTGAATTGACCAATTTCTCACACCTATTGATTTCGGATCGAGCCCAAAACTTGGGCAACATCATAATATGGTGGGAGGAGTCATTTGGTGAGTTTTGAGTGAAATCCAATCGCTATAAGTACTGAATACACCAACCACTTCAATTAGGAACGAAATGCCGTTGAAATTGAATTGACCAATTTCTCACAACTATTGATTTCGGATCGATCCCAAAACTTGGGCAACATCATAATATGGTGGGAGGAGTCATTTGGTGAATTTTGAGTGAAATCCAAACGCTAGAAGTATGGAATACACCAACCACTCCAATTAGGAACGAACTGCCATTGAACTTGAATTGTCCAATTTCGAACACCAATTGATTTCGGATCGAGCCCAAAACTTGGGCAACATCATAATATGGTGGGAGGAGTCATTTGGTGAGTTTTGAGTGAAATCCAATCGCTAGAAGTATGGAATACACCAACCACTGCAATTAGGAACGAACTGCCGTTGAACTTGAATTGTCCAATTTCTCACACCTATTGATTTCGGATCGATCCCAAAACTTGGGCAACATCATAATATGGTGGGAGGAGTCATTTGGTGAGTTTTGAGTGAAATCCAATCGCTAGAAGTATGGAATACACCAACCACTCCAATTAGGAACGAACTGCCGTTGAACTTGAATTGTCCAATTTGGAACACCTACTGATTTCGGATCGAGCCCAAAACTTGGGCAACATCATAATATGGTGGGAGGAGTCATTTGGTGAGTTTTGAGTGAAATCCAATCGCTAGAACTATGGAATACACCAACCACTCCAATTAGGAACGAACTGCCGTTGAACTTGAATTGTCCAATTTGGAACACCTATTGATTTCGGATCGAGCCCAAAACTCGGGCAACATCATAATATCGTGGGAGGAGTCATTTGGTGAGTTTTGAGTGAATTCCAATCGCTAGAACTATGGAATACACCAACCACTCCAATTAGGAACCAACTGCCGTTGAACTTGAATTGTCCAATTTGGAACACCTATTGATTTCGGATCGAGCCCAAAACTTGGGCAACATCATAATATGGTGGGAGGAGTCATTTGGTGAGTTTTGAGTGAAATCCAATCGCTAGAAGTATGGAATACACCAACCCCTCCAATTAGGAACGAACTGCCGTTCAAATTGAATTGACCAATTTCTCACACGTATTGATTTCGGATCGAGCCCAAAACTTGGGCAACATCATAATATGGTGGGAGGAGTCATTTGGTGAGTTTTGAGTGAAATCCAATCGCTAGAAGTATGGAATACACCAACCACTCCAATTAGGAACGAACTGCCGTTGAACTTGAATTGTCCAATTTGGAACACCTATTGATTTCGGATCGAACCCAAAACTTGGGCAACATGATAATATGGTGGGAGGAGTCATTTGGTGCGTTTTGAGTGAAATCCAATCGCTACAAGTTTGGAATACACCAACCACTCCAATTAGGAACGAATTGCCGTTGAACTTGAATTGTCCAATTTGGAACACCTATTGATTTCGGATCGAGCCCAAAACTTGGGCAACAACATAATATGGTGGGAGGAGTCATTTGGTGAGTTTTGAGTGAAATCCAATCGCTAGAAGTATGGAATACACCAACCACTTCAATTAGGAACGAAATGCCGTTGAAATTGAATTGACCAATTTCTCACGACTATTGATTTCGGATCGATCCCAAAACTTGGGCAACATCATAATATGGTGGGAGGAGTCATTTGGTGAGTTTTGAGTGAAATCCAAACGCTAGAAGTATGGAATACACCAACCACTCCAATTAGGAACGAACTGCCGTTGAACTTGAATTGTCCAATTTCTCACACCTATTGATTTCGGATCGAGCCCAAAACTCGGGCAACATCATAATATCGTGGGAGAAGTCATTTTGTGAGTTTTGAGTGAATTCCAATCGCTAGAAGTATGGAATACACCAACCACTGCAATTAGGAACGAACTGCCGTTGAACTTGAATTGTCCAATTTCTCACACCTATTGATTTCGGATCGAGCCCAAAACTTGGGCAACATCATAATATGGTGGGAGGAGTCATTTGGTGAGTTTTGAGTGAAATCCAATCGCTAGAAGTATGGAATACACCAACCACTCCAATTAGGAACGAACTGCCGTTGAACTTGAATTGTCCAATTTCGCACACCTATTGATTTCGGATCGAGCCCAAAACTCGGGCAACATCATAATATCGTGGGAGAAGTCATTTGGTGAGTTTTGAGTGAATTCCAATCGCTAGAAGTATGGAATACACCAACCACTCCAATTAGGAACCAACTGCCGTTGAACTTGAATTGTCCAATTTGGAACACCTATTGATTTCGGATCGAGCCCAAAACTCGGGCAACATCATAATATCGTGGGAGGAGTCATTTGGTGAGTTTTGAGTGAATTCCAATCGCTAGAACTATGGAATACACCAACCACTCCAATTAGGAACCAACTGCCGTTGAACCTGAATTGTCCAATTTGGAACACCTATTGATTTCGGATCGAGCCCAAAACTTGGGCAACATCATAATATGGTGGGAGGAGTCATTTGGTGAGTTTTGAGTGAAATCCAATCGCTAGAAGTATGGAATACACCAACCCCTCCAATTAGGAACGAACTGCCGTTCAAATTGAATTGACCAATTTCTCACACGTATTGATTTCGGATCGAGCCCAAAACTTGGGCAACATCATAATATGGTGGGAGGAGTCATTTGGTGAGTTTTGAGTGAAATCCAATCGCTAGAAGTATGGAATACACCAACCACTCCAATTAGGAACGAACTGCCGTTGAACTTGAATTGTCCAATTTGGAACACCTATTGATTTCGGATCGAACCCAAAACTTGGGCAACATGATAATATGGTGGGAGGAGTCATTTGGTGCGTTTTGAGTGAAATCCAATCGCTACAAGTTTGGAATACACCAACCACTCCAATTAGGAACGAATTGCCGTTGAACTTTAATTGTCCAATTTGGAACACCTATTGATTTCGGATCGAGCCCAAAACTTGGGCAACAACATAATATGGTGGGAGGAGTCATTTGGTGAGTTTTGAGTGAAATCCAATCGCTAGAAGTATGGAATACACCAACCACTTCAATTAGGAACGAAATGCCGTTGAAATTGAATTGACCAATTTCTCAGGACTATTGATTTCGGATCGATCCCAAAACTTGGGCAACATCATAATATGGTGGGAGGAGTCATTTGGTGAGTTTTGAGTGAAATCCAAACGCTAGAAGTATGGAATACACCAACCACTCCAATTAGGAACGAACTGCCGTTGAACTTGAATTGTCCAATTTCTCACACCTATTGATTTCGGATCGAGCCCAAAACTCGGGCAACATCATAATATCGTGGGAGAAGTAATTTGGTGAGTTTTGAGTGAATTCCAATCGCTAGAAGTATGGAATACACCAACCACTCCAATTAGGAACCAACTGCCGTTGAACTTGAATTGTCCAATTTGGAATACCTATTGATTTCGGATCGAGCCCAAAACTTGGGCAACATCATAATATGGTGGGAGGAGTCATTTGGTGAGTTTTGAGTGAAATCCAATCGCTAGAAGTGTGGAATATGATCGGTTCATAATTGTATATCATTTTGTACCCTTCTAGCTTATGATTTGGTTATGTTTTTGAGTTAAACTTGTGCTTTTAATCCTTTTTGTGTTTATCTTTCAGTTCATTGAGCTTTAGGTAATAATGATGGCTTTAGAGAGCATAATTCATGCAATTCAAGCATGTTAAGGCCTAATTTGGATGAATGGATGAAGAGCTTAAAGACAAACTCATTTTGGCTACAGCCCCCTGCCAGTCCAGTTCCGTAGGTCATATTGCAAGCTTTGTTTCAACAACCTCCATAGCTCGAATGAGGCCACATTCTTCATGAAAGTCGTTCCAATTGGTGTGTACTATAACATATCCAAAATTCAGCCCCATTGGATAAATCTGGAGTCCGTTACCTAGCAAACACAAAACCATGCTCAGGATGGATCTTATCAGCGCGGAAAATGAGTTAGCAATTTGTTTCGGCCTTAACTTCTTCCTCCGACCTTGGATTGGCCCAAATAACATATGGCTGGAAAGAAGACATTCTGAACTTCAATTTCGAGTGCTTAAAGTCCTAATTTGATTAAGAGAAGCCCAAGTTGTAAGCCCTTGAAGTTGCTGGTCATGCTGACCTCAGCATGTGCTGGTTGGATGCTTGGTCATGGTGAGCTAGGTATGAGCTATCATTTCTGGTTGGAAGCTTGGTCATGGTGACATGAAGATGAGCTAGGGCTGCTGGTGGGATTTATTGCTGAAGTGCATCAACCAATTCAGATTTTATAATGCAAGTGTTGTATGCATTAGTGAAGTGCATCAACCAATTCATCTTTTATAATGCAAGTGTTGTATGCATTAGCCATATTGAATTCAGATTTATCACTCCCCTCTCCCTATAAATACCACATCCATTCCACATTCAAGACACAACAAATCCTGGGATTCACAACCCCACAATTCACTCCAACCATCCTCAAACACTCTCACAATCCCAAACACTCCAACAATCACCAAAACAACTCCAGCTTTCTTCTCTTCCATTTCCCTACGAATTTCATCTTCCTTAGCCATCACCACTCACTCAAACTCATCCCAAATCACCTCCATATCCTTCATACATCTTTCTAGAAGTGGGGAAGCTCTTGGAGAAGCATTAGAAGTGGAGAAGCACTTGGAGAAGCCTTGGACACCACAAGAACTTCAGAAAAAGGGTTCTTCTACTCTTATTGCATTCATTATGTTTTCTCATTTCTGTTCAAGTCTCTTTTCCATTATGAGTAGCTAAATCCATAACTAGGGCTTCGATGTAACCTAACATGAATATTCTGGGTTTATAAGTTTGGAGTTTCAAGTTTGATTCATGATTCATGTTCTTATTCATTATGCTTATAAGTTAACATGCTTGTTTGAATGATTGATCACCATTAGAACTTGTTTGTTAACTATCTTGGTTTGAATTAAGAGTATACACCATGCTTTAATTCGAATTGAACTATGAATAGGAAGAGTATGTATGGACATTCGACAACAGGGATTAGATACATACTTGGTTGTTTAAAATGTTCTTCTATGCTTAATGGGTTCCTATTGCTTAATTTTAGGTTAGACAACAAATGATCAAATTAGGGAATTAGGAACACAAGGTTAGGACCAAACACCATGGCCTAATCATACTTTAGCTAGAATCAATCTTTGAATCTGAATTAGACTTGTTACTTGAATCTTTATAACCCAGAATTGAATTCTTATGGTGATTCGAATGCCCTAGTCTCAAAATCTGTTTTCCAACTCTTAAAACCACTCTTTGTTACATTTGTTTACTTGTTTTTGTTTGCAATTTCATTTTGCTTCTTTTGTTCAACAATCACAACCACTCTGGTTTTAAATTCTGTTTTAGACATAACCTCCTACTTTCTTGAATTTGGTAATCTAAGTACATAACTAGTTTTAACTTCTCAGTCTTCGTGGGTACGACCTCGTACTTGTCTTGCTATACTACTAATTGCCCCGTACAATTGCGAGTTAACATAATATTAACAACAAGTTTTTGGCGCCGTTGCCGGGGATTGGCAACATAGTTTGGTTCTATTTCTTTTCCCTACTTGTTTTATTTTTATTTTTCATTTTCATGTTTTTCTAGACAATTTCAAGTTTTAAAGTTAATGACGTTAATGGACAAGTTGTGTTTGTAGTCCAACAGAAAAGGACAATTGCCCAACAAGCAAGAGAACTGGGTTTAAGTCCCAGCTTACACAACCCATTGGTACTTGTTGCTTTGAAGCATGGAATTGGATGTGTGTTGATTTTCCTTTTCATTTTAGTTTTTATTTCCTAATCCTTTTAATTCCATTTCAAGTTTGTGTGTTTGTTTTAGCAATTTATGATAGCTTAATAAAAATGGAGAGAGATGGCAACCTCAATCATAAGAATGGGAAGTGTGGAGCAATGGGAGAAGTCGCGACCTCCAAGTGCATCACATTCGACCTAATCGCTTCAAGGGGGAGCATTTCAATCCTTTCTCTTCTTCTTGAATTATGTTTATTTCCGTCATTATTTTTACCTTTTTGGTCCGCGCTGAGTTCTTTGTTTTTCTGTGCTGAATCCAACCATATAAAGAACGTGAAATTTGGACTTACGGTTGGAAAGTTATAGCCTAAAAACTGAACACAGGTCGAAGCTGAAAAACAGAGAAACGAATCTGTCCAAATGGTGGTAAACGGGTGATAGAAAGTGCTGTTTGTGTTTTTCTTTGGTTTATTGGTTTGTTTCTTTTAGTACAACAATTTATGTTGTTTGTTTGAATTTGTTTAGAGTACTTAGTTCATTTTCGTTTATGGTTTGTTGTTCCATTTTATCTTAATTTGTTTTTGTTTCTTATCTTAAAAATTTTAAAAAGATTTTTCATATGAGCTGACTTATGGTAACTCCAGTGAGCACTTCCGTCAATACAGTGTCTAGGAGTTCTATAGGCGACACCTTCGGTGTCTAAGAAGTTTGGGTTTTAAGCGGGACCATTGTGACCCCTCCAACCTTCCCGGATCCCCTGGCTGTGTTTTCTGAGGCCCTTAACTGGTCATCCGTGAGTTGCTTGTATATTCGTGTGTTTTTAAATTAAGTTTATTTTTATTTTCTTTGTTTTCTTTTCTGTTGAGTCTTTGTTTTTTATTTGTTTTTGTTTCGTTAAGTTAGTTTATGTTTTTATTTACGTGGTTTGGTTGGTTAGTTTATTTCTGAGTGTTAAAACACATTTTTTATTTCAAACATTGCATAAAAAAAAAAAAAAAAAAACAACAAAACAACAAAAACAAAATAAAAACAAAAACAATAAAAAAAACAAAAAACAAAAAAAAGAAATATTCTTCATCTTCTTCATCATCATGGCTTGCCTCTATTTTCTCGCACTTGTAGAATCTGCAGCAGCTCCACATGGTCCTCATTTTTTCTTTGCAGTGCTTCCACGTGCTGATTGGCACAGTAGAGCCGCTTCTGCAAGTCCGCCACCATAGCCTTCAAGGAAGCTATTTCCTCGCTCATCGCGGCACACTCCCTTGTCCTCGCTAGTAGGCGCATGCCCAAATTGGTAGCGGAGACCGCGTGGAGCACAGTTAAATTGTGGGACTCCTCTACCGCTGCCTTGTCAGACCTCTGTGCCACATGCAGATGATCTGTCGGAGTGAGCTTGCTGCTAATCATGCCTCCTAGCAGCACTGCTCTGTTCGGCAGTGCCTCAGAAAAGTTCGGTATTGCCTCAGCAAAGTTTGAGGCCGTACCGTGATGATATGTGGAGTTTGGGAAGACACGGTTTGGAGGAGCCCTTATCTGTGCATTCGGAGGTGCAAGGGACAGCTCAAGGTCGAGATCATCAAGGTGAGTGCATGAGGATGCCATTTTTTTGTTTCTGGATTTTTTGATGTTTTTCCTTGAGTTTGCAGGAAGAAATGCTGGGTATCATCCGCTTGTAGAGGCGTGCTTTAAATAGACATATGCTGATGAAGATGCCAACACCATTTCGGATTTCCCGGGCATGCTCGACCTAATCGCTTCAAGGGGGAGCACCTTTACTTTCACTTTACTTTTCTTTTTTCCGTGTTTTCTGGTGTTTTATTGTTTTGCCCGTTACTTTCATTTTCTAGAGCTTTGTGTTTTTGCCTTTCCCTTTCGGCTATCATCTTTATTTTATTTTAGTTAGGGAACTGTGCTTTCTTTTCCGTTTGTCGTCTTTATTTGATTTAAGTTTGGGAAGTGTGCTTTCTTTTCCGTTTTTTTTTTTTTCTTCTGCAACTTTACTATTTTATTTTCAAAACAAAATAACGAAAATCCAAAAACAACAAAATAAAATAAAAACAACAATAATGCAGTAGGAAATCATTTCTTCTCGGTGCTTGGTGTCTCGACCATTGGAGCTTTGAGTTTGGCCCTCTGGCTGTCCTCTTCCGGGGCTTCACGCACAGCTTCTTGGGGCTCATCACTTGAGCTCCCAAAGATCGCAATCTTAGCTTGAGCGTAACTACTCTCGCGATCTGCTTGTTTGCGTTTACCCGGTCTGTCTAGGTCTTCCAGCTGTTTTCGCATGTCGCGAGAGTACAACTCTACCATCTTTGATAGGTTTCTATTCTCGTCCCGCAATACTTCTAGCTGGTGTCGATTCACCTCCACTATCCTTGACCTCTCCCTTTTCAAGCTTTTTATAGCAGTCTGACACTCCTCAACCATACTTCGCTCCGCCGCCAACTGACCTTTCAGCACCTCTACCTCATGGGACTTCGCAAGTAGGCGATGACCCAAACTTGCGACTGTTGCCGTACTCTGCACGCTCAGTGCCAGGGCATCGCTCACGACCCGGTTGTCATCCCTTGTCCCCAGAACACGTATATCTTTAGGAGTCACTGATCGGTTCATAATTGTATATCATTTTGTACCCTTCTAGCTTATGATTTGGTTATATTTTTGAGTTAAACTTGTGCTTTTAATCCTTTTTGTGTTTATCTTTCAGTTCATTGAGATTTAGGTAATAATGATGGCTTTGGATAGTAAATGATGCAATCCATGCATGTTATGGCCTAATTTGGATGAATGGATGAAGAGCTTAAAGACAAACTCAATTTTGGCTACAGTCCCCTGCCAGCCCAGTTTCGTAGGTCATATTGCAAGCTTTGTTTCAGCAACCTACATAGCTCGGATGAGGCCACATTCTTCATGAAAGTTGTTCCAATGGGTGTATACTATAACATATCCGAAATTCAGCCCCATTGGATAATTGTGGAGTCTGTTACCTAGCAAACACAGAGCCATGCTCAGGATGGATTTTATCAGCGCGCAAAATGAGTTAGCAATTTGTTTTGGCCTTAACTTCCTCCTCCGACCTTGGATTGGCCCAAATGATATATGGCTGGAAAGAAGACATTCTGAACTTCAAGTTTGAGTGCTTAAAGTCTTAATTTGCTTAAGGGAAGCCCAATTCGTAAGCCCTTGAAGTTGCTGGTCATGCTGACCTCAGGATGAGCTATTATTTATGGTTGGAAGCTTGGTCATGGCGACATGAAGATGAGCTAGGGCTGCTGGTGGGATTTATTAGTGAAGTGCATCAACCATTTCAGATTTTATAATGCAAGTGTTGTATGCATTAGTGAAGTGCATCAACCATTTCAGATTTTATAAAACAAGTGTTGTATGCATTAGCCATACTTAATTCAGATTTTCAGCTTCCTTAGGCCTATATATAGTGAGGTTTCCCAAGCTTGTAAACACACCCCAAGGGGGGGAGCTCTCAAACACTTCTCTAGAGCTCCCTTCCCTTCTCTCCCTCAAATTCTCTTAGTTTCTCTTTCTAGTTTTCAATTGTTGTAATGAAATCTTTTGTGTTGAAATTTTCCTTAAGTTTTTCTTAGTTCCACTTTACTTTTCATTATGTAAATTCTTTTCTTTAGTCTCAAGTTTGATTAGTTTCCAAGTTTCAATTATGGTTCATGTTCTTATTCATTATGCTTATAAGTTAATATGCTAGTTTGAATGATTGATCACCATTAAGGCTTGCATGTTAGCTATCTTGGTTTGAATTAAGAGTATACACCATGCTTTAATTCGAATTGAACTATGAATAGGAAGAGTATGTATGGACATTCGACAACAGGGATTAGATACATGCTTGGTTGTTTAAATTGTTCTTCTATGCTTAATGGGTTCCTAATGCTTAATTTTAGGTTAGACAACAAATGATCAAATTAGGGAATTAGGAACACAAGGTTTATGACCACACACCATGGCTTAATCATACTTTAGCTAGAACCAATCCATTAATCTAATTGAACTTGGGAACTTATCTACTTGAGTTAGTTATTTTCTTTCTTCCTTGTTTTATTTATTTCCTTTCTTTTTTATTTCTGTTTTGTGTAGGAGAAATGAATTGGATCATTCAATCACCAATCCTCGTGGGATCGACCTCGCACTTACATACGCTATACTACCGAACGGCTCGTGCACTTGCGAGTATCACAAGTTGAGGATGCAACTGAATCCATTTTGGTGCAGCTGTATCTACGCAACAAGTTTTTGGCGCCGTTGCCGGGGATCGGTAACATTGTTTGATTCTATTTGACTTTCCTACTTTATTTTTTTTTCTTAACTAGACAATTTCTTGTTTTAAAGTTAATGACGTTAATGGACAAGTTGTGTTTGTAGTCCAACAGAAAAGGGCAATTGCCCAACAAGCAGGAGAACTGGGTTTAAGTCCCAGCTTACACAATCCATTGGTGCTTGTTGCTTTGAAGCATGGAATTGGACTTGTGTTGATATTTCCCTTTTATTTTTAGTTTTTTTTTATATTTCGTAATCCTTTAATTCCGTTTCAAGTTTTTGTATGTGTTTGTTTTAGCAATGTAAATAGCTCAATAAAAATGGAGAGAGATGGCAACTTCAAAGATAGGAAGTGTGGAGTAGTGGGAGAAGTCGTGACCTCCAAGTGCATCCATGCTCGACCTAATCGCTTCAAGGGGGAGCATTTCAATCATTTCTCTTCTTTGAATTCTGTTTATTTTCGTAGTTGTTTTTGCCTTTTGGTCCGCGTTGAGTTCTTTGTTTTTCTATGTTGAATCCAACCATATAAAGAACGTAAAATTTGGACTTACGGTTGGAAAGTTATAGCCTAAAAACTGAACATAGGTCGAAGCTGAAAAACATAGAAACGAATCTGTCCAAATGGTGATAAATAGGTGATAGAAAGTGCTGGTTGTTTTTTTTTTCTTTGGTTTCTTGGTTTGTTTCTTTTAGTACAATAATTTATATCGTTTGTTTGAGTTTGTTTAGAGTACTTAGTTCATTTTCGTTTATGGTTTGTTGTTTCATGTTATCTTAATTTGTTTTTGTTTCTTTTTCTTACGAGAATATATTTTTAAAAAAATTTAAAAAAAAAAAAATTATTTTTCATATGAGCCGACTTATGGTAACCCCAGTGAGCACTTCCGTTAATACAGTGTCTAGGAGTTCTTTAGGCGACACCTTCGGTGTCTAAGAAGTTTGGGTTTTAAGCGGGACCATTGTGACCCCTCCAACCTTCCCGGATCCCCTGGCTGTGTTTTCTGAGGCCCTTAACTGGTCATCCGTGAGTTGCTTGTATATTCGTGTGTTTTTAAATTAAGTTTTATTTATTTATTTATTTTCTTTGTTTTCTTTTCTGTATAGTCTTTGTTTTTGTTTTGTTAAGTTAGTTTATTTATTTATTTACGTGGTATGGTTAGTTAGTTTATTTCTGAGTGTTAAAACACATTTTTATTTCAAACGCTGCATTAAAAACAAAAACAAAAACAAAAACAAAAACAAAAACAAAAAAAAACAAAACAAAAAAAAACAAAAAAAAAACAAAAAAAAAACTTCTTCTTCTTCATCTTCATCATCATCATGGCTTGCCTCTATTTTCTCTTACTTGCAGAATCTGCAGCAGCTCGACATGGTCCTCATTTTTCCTCTGCAGTGCTTCCACGTGTTGATTGGCACAGTAGAGCCGCTTCTGCAAGTCCGCCACCATAGCCTTCAAGGAAGCTATTTCCTCGCTCATCGCGGCACACTCCCTTGTCCTCGCTAGTAGGCGCATGCCCAAATTGCTAGCGGAGACCGCGTGGAGCACAGTTAAATTGTGGGACTCCTCCACCGCTGCCTTGTCAGACCTCTGTGCCACATGCAGATGATCTGTCGGTGTGAGCTTGCTGCCAATCATGCCTCCCAGCAGCGCTGCTCTGTTCGGCATTGCCTCAGAAAAGTTTGGTATTATCTCAGCAAAGTTTGAGGCCGTGCCGTGATGATATGTGGAGTTTGGGAAGACAGGAGTTGGAGGAGCCCTTGTCTGGGCATTCGGTGGTGCAAGTGAGAGCTCAAGGTTGAGATCATCAAGGTGAGTGCATGAGGATGCCATTTGTTTTGCTTCTGAATTTTTTGATGTTTTTCCTTGAGTTTGCAGGAAGAAATGCTGGGTATCATCCGTTTGCAGAGGTGTGGTTTAAATAGACATACGCTGATGAGAGAGAGAGCCAACACCATTTCGGATTTCCCGGGCATGCTCGACCTAATCGCTTCAAGGGGGAGCACCTTTACTTTCACTTTACTTTTCTTTTTTCCGTGTTTTCTGGTGTTTTATGTTTTTGCCCGTTACTTTCATTTTCTAGAGCTTTGTGTTTTTGCTTTTTCCTTTCGGCTGTCATCTTTATTTTATTTTAGTTAGGGAACTGTGCTTCCATTTCCGTTTGTCGTCTTCGTTTGATTTAAGTTTGGAAAGTGTGCTTTCTTTTCCGTTTTCTTTTTCCTTCTGCAAATTTACTCTTTTATTTCCAAAACAAAATAAAGACAAAAACAACCAAAAAAATAAAATAAATTAAAATAAAAACATCAATAATGCAGTAGAAGTCATTTCTTCACAGTGCTCGGTGTCTCGACCATTGGAGCTTTGAGTTTGGCCCTCTGGCTGTCCTCTTCCTGGGCTTCATGCACAGCCTCTTGGGGCTCACCACTTGAGCTCCCAAAGATCGCAATCTTAGCTTGAGCGTAACTACTCTCACGATCTGCTTGCTTGCGTTTACCCGGTCGGTCTAGGTCTTCCAGCTGTTTTCGCATGTCGCGAGAGTACAACTCTACCATCTTTGATAGGTTTCTATTCTCGTCCCGCAATACTTCTAGCTGGTGTCGATTCACCTCCACTATCCTTGACCTCTCCCTTTTCAAGCTTTTTATAGCAGTCTGACACTCCTCAACCATACTTCGCTCCGCCGCCAACTGACCTTTCAGCACCTCTACCTCATGGGACTTCGCAAGTAGGCGATGACCCAAACTTGCGACTGTTGCCGTACTCTGCACGCTCAGTGCCAGGGCATCGCTCACGACCCGGTTGTCATCCCTTGTCCCCAGAACACGTATATCTTTAGGAGTCACCAGATTTCTGCCCACTCCAATGGCAACATCGTTGTCCAGGAGTATTGAGTCAGTTACTGTCACAGGCCCCCGTGCGGAAGCAAAGTAGGGCATCCATACTGGTGCCGCTGCTTGGCCTCGTGTTTGAGTCGGTGGAGCTAGGTTGAGATCCAACGAAAAGGGGTAGGAAGAGGCCATTTGATTTCTCACTTCTTATCTTCTTTCTTTTCTCTTTTGTGTGTTTCTGAGTTTGTGTTTTTTACCCTTTCTTTTTTTTACCTTTTATAGACTTAGTTTTTGCTAACCCTAGCCATTGCGGTTCTGAGTTCTGTGCGGCCCTTACGGCTTATCTCTATATGTCGCCGCACCCGTTTCCCAACCCCCTTAATTGCATTTTCACCTTTCACCACCTTCAAGTGAAAAAGTCGTCGCGCCTTCCTACGAGTCTAATAATTCTAGCTTGGGGGATGTGAAAGCGGCCTCTGCACGCCGACACGTCCCTCACCTATTTTCCCCGTGACTTCCCAGGAACCAAGGCATCAAGGACCACACTTTTTCTGTTTCGTAAATACCCGCCTTCGCACTCCCAATTCACGTTTCATTAAATTAAAATAAATAAATAAAAATAAATAAATTAATAACATGTGGGCTTCGGACTTCATTGTGGGCTTCGGGTTTTCACCGTTGTTAGGTTTCAAAGTGTGTTAACTTCTTTTGGGTTGGGCTTTCAATCGTTTGGGTTTTGGTTTGTGTAAGACTGTTTGTTTTCTGTTTCGAGTGTTTTACTGTTTCGTTTTTTTTATTTATTTTTATTTTTTTTGTTTGTTTGTAATTTTGATTTTGTAATTATTTTATTTCAATTCTTGTGTGTTTTGTGATTTTATATTTACTTTAGTACCTTTCATTTCTTGTTATGACATTGCTTGTTCCTAATTTTTAAACATTGAGGACAATGTTCATATCTAGATTTGGGGGTATTGGAGTTTACCAAGTAAATTTAGTTTCTCTTATTAAAAAAAAAAATATATATTTCTTGCGCTTTTTTTTTTTTTTTTTTTTTCTATATTTTGAGTCTTGTTTTGTTTTGAGTCACTTTCCGAACACATTTGATGAGATTGTGATAAATGTTTGCATGACCCAAAGAATTGTATCAAGCATAAATTAGACTTATATAACCATATAATGTGAGCTTTTGAGCCTTGTGCTTCATTTCATGAGTGTTATACACATACTCTTATTTTCTTGTCATCAAAGTTGTTGTTTGATCTCATTATTCATTGATTTGGTTGAACACTTAAAAGTCATTCATTCTTATGCAATTTGATTTCATGACATTTAAAGAAATGATATTAAGGCCTTCTTTGGATCGTTTGTGCCTTTCAAGCTAACCTTATGCATGCTTAAGCATGATTTTCCATTGTTAACCATTTTGAGCCTACATGTAAACCTTTTCTTTCATTTTACCAATTATATTTCCTCGCCTTAGCCCGAAAAACAAATATTTACCTTTCTAAGGAACTCATGAGCTCTAATTCGGATGTGTTTTTCATGCTAAGTTTGGGAAGGGATATTACATAGAAGAAAAAAAGAAAAAAAGGAAAATCACACAATTGGTGAAAGAAAAGAAAAGAAAAAAGTTATGATTAAATGGTAGTTGAATGAAATTTTGTTTTTGGGTTTCATTTTTGGGCCTTCAAAATAATTTGGTGTTTGGAAAGGAGTTTGAATCAATGTAAATGAAGGTATAAGGAGTTTTGATCATGTAAAAGAAAAAAAATCTAATCGTGATGATTCGAAGTCTTGTAAACAATTATTTTATGTTCTTACATTTTGAGTTCCTTGGACTTTGTATTATCCATACCTTTCATTTCTCACTCACCTTACACCCTTGGCCCCATTACAACCTATAATAAAGACCTAAATTGATCTTAAATGTCATATGGTTGAATTGCATGCATTTTATTACTTTTAAGTGTTTGGCATCCTTCTTGAGATCATATTAATGCAAGTTCTTCATCTTCCTATTTTGAGTTAACTCCTTTATGGTTTAACTCTAATCCCATGTCTATAACTGAGTGTTGCATTGTAGCCCTCTTCTGAGTGATTCATTTGTGAGAGGACAACTTTGGTGAGATTTGAAGTTGCATTTGTGCTTGGTATGATTTTTGAAATTGTGTGGAAACTAAGATTGGGGAATTTGTTGCATTTGGCTATCACACTACTACACTTTGAGCATATTATGTTTTGAACTTTGCCGCTTTGTGAATAATGTCTAAAATTGAGCTTTTATTTTCAAAACATTTAAGTCATGTGCATGAGTCATTTCTCTTCACAAAATGTTCGGAAAGATTGTTTTGAGTTTTTATTTTGATTTTGATTTTTTTTGTTTTTTGTGTTTTGTGTTTTGTTTTTATTTTTATGTTTGTTTTTGGTTTTGGTTTTGCTTAAGAACTAACAAATCTAATAAGTTTTCTAACCATTTTGTTTTGTAGAGTTAGAAAAACGTTTGTGGGTATCGTAACTGTTAAACCCTCAGGAGACACAACTCCTCCTACTAGGGATGCCTAGAGGTTTAAAGGCTTGTTGCATTCGCTCAATGCAATCGAGTTACCTACGAAAGTGGTCTAGTTAACTTCTTGTTTTGTTTTTAACTTTGTTTTGTGTTGTTTTGCTCGAGGACTAGCAAAATCTAGGTTTGGGGGTATTTGATCGGTTCATAATTGTATATCATTTTGTACCCTTCTAGCTTATGATTTGGTTATATTTTTGAGTTAAACTTGTGCTTTTAATCCTTTTTGTGTTTATCTTTCAGTTCATTGAGATTTAGGTAATAATGATGGCTTTGGATAGTAAATGATGCAATCCATGCATGTTATGGCCTAATTTGGATGAATGGATGAAGAGCTTAAAGACAAACTCAATTTTGGCTACAGTCCCCTGCCAGCCCAGTTTCGTAGGTCATATTGCAAGCTTTGTTTCAGCAACCTACATAGCTCGGATGAGGCCACATTCTTCATGAAAGTTGTTCCAATGGGTGTATACTATAACATATCCGAAATTCAGCCCCATTGGATAATTGTGGAGTCTGTTACCTAGCAAACACAGAGCCATGCTCAGGATGGATTTTATCAGCGCGCAAAATGAGTTAGCAATTTGTTTTGGCCTTAACTTCCTCCTCCGACCTTGGATTGGCCCAAATGATATATGGCTGGAAAGAAGACATTCTGAACTTCAAGTTTGAGTGCTTAAGGGAAGCCCAATTCGTAAGCCCTTGAAGTTGCTGGTCATGCTGACCTCAGGATGAGCTATTATTTATGGTTGGAAGCTTGGTCATGGCGACATGAAGATGAGCTAGGGCTGCTGGTGGGATTTATTAGTGAAGTGCATCAACCATTTCAGATTTTATAATGCAAGTGTTGTATGCATTAGTGAAGTGCATCAACCATTTCAGATTTTATAAAACAAGTGTTGTATGCATTAGCCATACTTAATTCAGATTTTCAGCTTCCTTAGGCCTATATATAGTGAGGTTTCCCAAGCTTGTAAACACACCCCAAGGGGGGGAGCTCTCAAACACTTCTCTAGAGCTCCCTTCCCTTCTCTCCCTCAAATTCTCTTAGTTTCTCTTTCTAGTTTTCAATTGTTGTAATGAAATCTTTTGTGTTGAAATTTTCCTTAAGTTTTTCTTAGTTCCACTTTACTTTTCATTATGTAAATTCTTTTCTTTAGTCTCAAGTTTGATTAGTTTCCAAGTTTCAATTATGGTTCATGTTCTTATTCATTATGCTTATAAGTTAATATGCTAGTTTGAATGATTGATCACCATTAAGGCTTGCATGTTAGCTATCTTGGTTTGAATTAAGAGTATACACCATGCTTTAATTCGAATTGAACTATGAATAGGAAGAGTATGTATGGACATTCGACAACAGGGATTAGATACATGCTTGGTTGTTTAAATTGTTCTTCTATGCTTAATGGGTTCCTAATGCTTAATTTAAGGTTAGACAACAAATGATCAAATTAGGGAATTAGGAACACAAGGTTATGACCACACACCATGGCTTAATCATACTTTAGCTAGAACCAATCCATTAATCTAATTGAACTTGGGAACTTATCTACTTGAGTTAGTTATTTTCTTTCTTCCTTGTTTTATTTATTTCCTTTCTTTTTTATTTCTGTTTTGTGTAGGAGAAATGAATTGGATCATTCAATCACCAATCCTCGTGGGATCGACCTCGCACTTACATACGCTATACTACCGAACGGCTCGTGCACTTGCGAGTATCACAAGTTGAGGATGCAACTGAATCCATTTTGGTGCAGCTGTATCTACGCAACAGTCACCAGATTTCTGCCCACTCCAATGGCAACATCGTTGTCCAGGAGTATTGAGTCAGTTACTGTCACAGGCCCCCGTGCGGAAGCAAAGTAGGGCATCCATACTGGTGCCGCTGCTTGGCCTCGTGTCTGAGTCGGTGGAGCTAGGTTGAGATCCAACGAAAATGGGTAGTTAGAGGCCATTTGATTTCTCACTCTCTTTTCTTCTTTCTTTCTTTTCTCTTTTGTGTGTTTCTGAGTTTGCGTTTTTTTTTTCACCCTTTCTTATAGACTTAGTCTTTGACAAACCCTAGCCATTGCAGCATCTGAGCATTTTCTGAATCTCCAGCATTCCTTGAGTCCCACAACCTTCTCGCCTTCCAACCATACCCAACTCATTTATCACGACGTGTCTTTTCTGAACGAACGCGTTCAGTAAAGTCTTCGCGCCTTTCCATGAGCCCGTAATTTTTGCTTGTGGAGTCTGCGGCGCCTCTATGTGTCGACACGTGTCTCACCCTGTCTGTTGGTCCCTTACACTGAACCGAGACATCATGACCCATGTTAAAATCTCGCTCTTTGTGTTGCTATTCACGGTTCGATAGTTTGTTTTTACAAAACTAAATAATAATAAAAAGCCGGAAATGAAAAAAAATTGTGGGTCGGGTTTCACTTTAGTTTGGGTTTCAAAGTGGGTTAAATTCACCGTGGTTTGTGTTTCGAAATTGTGGGCTTTGGGCTTCAAAATTTTTTTTGGGTTTCGGAATTGTGTGATTAGGGTTTACTGTTTCATTTTTTTGGTTTGTTTGTTTGTTTGTGTTGTAATTTTTATTTTATAATTATTTTGTTTTTGTTTTCTTTTGTGATTTTGTGATTTTTTTTTTATTTGCTTTAATACCTTTCATTTGTTGTTATGACATTGTTTGTGGCTAATTTTTAAACATTGAGGACAATGCTCATTTCTAGGTTTGGGGGTATTGGAGTTTAGCAAGTAAACTTGGTTTTTCTTAAAAAAAAAAATTTACAAAAATTTAAATTTCTTTCTTGTTTTGTTTAGTCACTTTCCGAACACATTTGATGAGATTGTGATAAATGTTGCATGACTTAAATAAAAAATTGAATTTTATTTATTATTTATTTTTTTCCTTGTAAATTTTTATTGTAAAAAATAATAATTAATTAATTAATTAATTTGGCATCGTTCTTGCATGACATGTTCGAAACCTTCTTTGCACTTGCCATTTGTTTCATAATTTTCCAATTAAAGGATTTGCATGATATAAAGAATTGTATCAAGCATAAATTAGACTTATATAACCATATAATGTGAGCTTTTGAGCATTGTGCTTCATTTCATGAGTGTTATACACATACTCTTATTTTCTTGTCATCAAAGTTGTTGTTTGATCTCATTATTCATTGATTTGGTTGAACACTTAAAAGTCATTCATTCTTATGCAATTTGACTTCATGACATTTTAAGAAGTGATATTAAGGCCTTCTTTGGATCGTTTGTGCAAGCTAACCTTATGCATGCTTAAGCATGATTTTCCATTGTTTACCATTTTGAGCCTACATGTAAACCTTTTCTTTCATTTTACCAATTATATTTCCTCGCCTTAGCCCGAAAAACAAATATTTACCTTTCTAAGGAATTCATGAGCTCTAATTCGGATGTGTTTTTCATGCTAAGTTTGGGAAGGGATATTACATAAAGAGAAAAAAAAAAAAATTCACTCAATTGGTGAAAGAAAAGAAAAGAAAAGAGAAAAATTGTGATTAAGTGGTGGTTGAATGAAATTTCATTTTTGGGTTTCATTTTTGGGCCTTCTAAATAAATTGGTGTTTGTTCAATTCAAGGAAAGGAGTATGAATAATTGTAAATGAAGGTATAAGGAGTTTTGATCGTGTAAAAGAAAAAATCTAATCGTGATGATTCGAAGTCTTGCAAACAATTGTTTTATGCTCTTATATTTTGAGTTTCTTGGACTTTGTTTTACCATACCCTTCATTTCTTACTCACCTTACACCCTTGGCCCCATTACAACCTATGCTAAAGACCTAAATTGATCTTAAATGTCATGTGGTTGAATTGCATTTATTTTTCTACTTTTAAGTGTTTGACATCCTTCTTGAGATCATATTAATGCAAATTCTTCATCTTTCTATTGCGAGTTAAGTCCCTTATGGTTTAACTCTAATCTCATGTTTATAACTGAGTGTTGCATTGTAGCCCTCTTCCGAGTGATTCATTTGTGAGAGGACAATTTTGGTGAGATTTGAAGTTGAATTTGTGCTTTGTATGATTTTTGAAATTATGTGAAAACTAAGATTGGGGAATTTGTTGCATTTGGCTATCACACTACCACACTTTGAGCATATTATGTTTTGAACTTTGCCGCTTTGTGAATAATGTCCAAAATTGAGCTTTTATTGTTAAAAACTTTTAAGTCATGTGCATGAGTCATTTCTCTTCAGAAAATGTTCGGAAAGATTGTTTTGAGTTCTTTTTTTTTTTTTTTTAATTGTTTTTCTTTTTGTTTTATTTTTTTGTTTTTGTTAATGTATTTATGTTTGTTTTTGTTTTTGGTTTTGCTTAAGGACTAACAAATCTAATAAGTTTTCTAACCATTTTGTTTTGTAGAGTTAGAAAAACGTTTGTGGGTATCGTATCTGTTAAACCCTCAGGAGACACAACTCCTCCTACTAGGGATGCCTAGAGGTTTAAAGGCTTGTTGCATTCGCTCAATGCAATCGAGTTACCTACGAAAGTGGTCTAGTTAACTTCTTGTTTTGTTTTTAACTTTGTTTTGTGTTGTTTTGCTCGAGGACTAGCAAAATCTAGGTTTGGGGGTATTTGATCGGTTCATAATTGTATATCATTTTGTACCCTTCTAGCTTATGATTTGGTTATGTTTTTGAGTTAAACTTGTGCTTTTAATCCTTTTTGTGTTTATCTTTCAGTTCATTGAGCTTTAGGTAATAATGATGGCTTTAGAGAGCATAATTCATGCAATTCAAGCATGTTAAGGCCTAATTTGGATGAATGGATGAAGAGCTTAAAGACAAACTCATTTTGGCTACAGCCCCCTGCCAGTCCAGTTCCGTAGGTCATATTGCAAGCTTTGTTTCAACAACCTACATAGCTCGAATGAGGCCACATTCTTCATGAAAGTCGTTCCAATTGGTGTGTACTATAACATATCCAAAATTCAGCCCCATTGGATAAATCTGGAGTCCGTTACCTAGCAAACACAGAACCATGCTCAGGATGGATCTTATCAGCGCGGAAAATGAGTTAGCAATTTGTTTCGGCCTTAACTTCTTCCTCCGACCTTGGATTGGCCCAAATAACATATGGCTGGAAAGAAGACATTCTGAACTTCAATTTCGAGTGCTTAAAGTCCTAATTTGATTAAGAGAAGCCCAAGTTGTAAGCCCTTGAAGTTGCTGGTCATGCTGACCTCAGCATGTGCTGGTTGGATGCTTGGTCATGGTGAGCTAGGTATGAGCTATCATTTCTGGTTGGAAGCTTAGTCATGGTGACATGAAGATGAGCTAGGGCTGCTGGTGGGATTTATTGCTGAAGTGCATCAACCAATTCAGATTTTATAATGCAAGTGTTGTATGCATTAGTGAAGTGCATCAACCAATTCATCTTTTATAATGCAAGTGTTGTATGCATTAGCCATATTGAATTCAGATTTATCACTCCCCTCTCCCTATAAATACCACATCCATTCCACATTCAAGACACAACAAATCCTGGGATTCACAACCCCACAATTCACTCCAACCATCCTCAAACACTCTCACAATCCCAAACACTCCAACAATCACCAAAACAACTCCAGCTTTCTTCTCTTCCATTTCCCTACGAATTTCATCTTCCTTAGCCATCACCACTCACTCAAACTCATCCCAAATCACCTCCATATCCTTCATACATCTTTCTAGAAGTGGGGAAGCTCTTGGAGAAGCATTAGAAGTGGAGAAGCACTTGGAGAAGCCTTGGACACCACAAGAACTTCAGAAAAAGGGTTCTTCTACTCTTATTGCATTCATTATGTTTTCTCATTTCTGTTCAAGTCTCTTTTCCATTATGAGTAGCTAAATCCATAACTAGGGCTTCGATGTAACCTAACATGAATATTCTGGGTTTATAAGTTTGGAGTTTCAAGTTTGATTCATGATTCATGTTCTTATTCATTATGCTTATAAGTTAACATGCTTGTTTGAATGATTGATCACCATTAGAACTTGTTTGTTAACTATCTTGGTTTGAATTAAGAGTATACACCATGCTTTAATTCGAATTGAACTATGAATAGGAAGAGTATGTATGGACATTCGACAACAGGGATTAGATACATACTTGGTTGTTTAAAATGTTCTTCTATGCTTAATGGGTTCCTATTGCTTAATTTTAGGTTAGACAACAAATGATCAAATTAGGGAATTAGGAACACAAGGTTAGGACCAAACACCATAATCATACTTTAGCTAGAATCAATCTTTGAATCTGAATTAGACTTGTTACTTGAATCTTTATAACCCAGAATTGAATTGTTATGGTGATTCGAATGCCCTAGTCTCAAAATCTGTTTTCCAACTCTTAAAACCACTCTTTGTTACATTTGTTTACTTGTTTTTGTTTGCAATTTCATTTTGCTTCTTTTGTTCAACAATCACAACCACTCTGGTTTTAAATTCTGTTTTAGACATAACCTCCTACTTTCTTGAATTTGGTAATCTAAGTACATAACTAGTTTTAACTTCTCAGTCTTCGTGGGTACGAGCTCGTACTTGTCTTGCTATACTACTAATTGCCCCGTACAATTGCGAGTTAACATAATATTAACAACAGAATACACCAACCCCTCCAATTAGGAACGAACTGCCGTTCAAATTGAATTGACCAATTTCTCACACGTATTGATTTCGGATCGAGCCCAAAACTTGGGCAACATCATAATATGGTGGGAGGAGTCATTTGGTGAGTTTTGAGTGAAATCCAATCGCTAGAAGTATGGAATACACCAACCACTCCAATTAGGAACGAACTGCCGTTGAACTTGAATTGTCCAATTTGGAACACCTATTGATTTCGGATCGAACCCAAAACTTGGGCAACATCATAATATGGTGGGAGGAGTCATTTGGTGAGTTTTGAGTGAAATCCAATCGCTAGAAGTTTGGAATACACCAACCACTCCAATTAGGAACGAACTGCCGTTGAACTTGAATTGTCCAATTTCTCACACCTATTGATTCCGGATCGATCCCAAAACTTGGGCAACATCATAATATGGTGGGAGGAGTCATTTCGTGCGTTTTGAGTGAAATCCAATCGCTAGAACTATGGAATACACCAACACTCCAATTAGGAACGAACTGCCGTTGAACTTGAATCGTCCAATTTGGAACACCTTTTGATTTCGGATCAAGCCCAAAACTTGAGCAACATCATAATATGGTGGGAGGAGTCATTTGGTGAGTTTTGAGTGAAATCCAATCGCTAGAAGTATGGAATACACTAACCACTCCAATTAGGAACGAACTGCCGTTGAACTTGAATTGTCCAATTTCTCACACCTATTGATTTCGGATCGAGCCCCAAACTTGGGCAACATCATAATATGGTGGGAGGAGTCATATGGCGAGTTTTGAGTGAAATCCAATCGCTAGAAGTATGGAATACACCAACCACTCCAATTATGAACGAACTGCCGTTGAACTTGAATTGTCCAGTTTGGAACACCTATTGATTTCGGATCGAGCCCAAAACTAGGGCAACATCATAATATGGTGGGAGGAGTCATTTGGCGAGTTTTGAGTGAAATCCAATCGCTAGAAGTATGGAATACACCAACCACTCCAATTAGGAACGAACTGCCGTTGAACTTGAATTGTCCAGTTTGGAACACCTATTGATTTCGGATCGAGCCCAAAACTTGGGCAACATCATAATATGGTGGGAGGAGTCATTTGGTGAGTTTTGAGTGAAATCCAAACGCTAGAAGTATGGAATACACCAACCACTCCAATTAGGAACGAACTGCCGTTGAACTTGAATTGTCCAATTTGGAACACCTATTGATTTCGGATCGAGCCCAAAACTTGGGCAACATCATAATATGGTGGGAGGAGTCATTTGGTGAGTTTTGAGTGAAATCCAATCGCTAGAAGTTTGGAATACACCAACCACTCCAATTAGGAACGAACTGCCGTTGAACTTGAATTGTCCAATTTCTCACACCTATTGATTTCGGATCGAGCCCAAAACTTGGGCAACATCATAATACGGTGGGAGGAGTCATTTGGTGAGTTTTTAGTGAAATCCAATCGATAGAAGTATGGAATACACCAACCACTCCAATTAGGAACGAACTGCCGTTGAACTTGAATTGTCCAATTTCGCACACCTATTGATTTCGGATCGAGCCCAAAACTTGGGCAACATCATAATATGGTGGGAGGAGTCATTTGGTGAGTTTTGGGTGAAATCCAATCGCTAGAACTATGGAATACACCAACCACTCCAATTAGGAACGAAATGCCGTTGAAATTGAATTGACCAATTTCTCACACCTATTGATTTCGGATCGAGCCCAAAACTTGGGCAACATCATAATATGGTGGGAGGAGTCATTTGGTGAGTTTTGAGTGAAATCCAATCGCTATAAGTATGGAATACACCAACCACTTCAATTAGGAACGAAATGCCGTTGAAATTGAATTGACCAATTTCTCACAACTATTGATTTCGGATCGATCCCAAAACTTGGGCAACATCATAATATGGTGGGAGGAGTCATTTGGTGAATTTTGAGTGAAATCCAAACGCTAGAAGTATGGAATACACCAACCACTCCAATTAGGAACGAACTGCCGTTGAACTTGAATTGTCCAATTTCGAACACCAATTGATTTCGGATCGAGCCCAAAACTTGGGCAACATCATAATATGGTGGGAGGAGTCATTTGGTGAGTTTTGAGTGAAATCCAATCGCTATAAGTATGGAATACACCAACCACTTCAATTAGGAACGAAATGCCGTTGAAATTGAATTGACCAATTTCTCACAACTATTGATTTCGGATCGATCCCAAAACTTGGGCAACATCATAATATGGTGGGAGGAGTCATTTGGTGAATTTTGAGTGAAATCCAAACGCTAGAAGTATGGAATACACCAACCACTCCAATTAGGAACGAACTGCCGTTGAACTTGAATTGTCCAATTTCGAACACCAATTGATTTCGGATCGAGCCCAAAACTTGGGCAACATCATAATATGGTGGGAGGAGTCATTTGGTGAGTTTTGAGTGAAATCCAATCCTTAGAAGTATGGAATACACCAACCACTGCAATTAGGAACGAACTGCCGTTGAACTTGAATTGTCCAATTTCTCACAACTATTGATTTCGGATCGAGCCCAAAACTTGGGCAACATCATAATATGGTGGGAGGAGTCATTTGGTGAGTTTTGAGTGAAATCCAATCGCTAGAAGTATGGAATACACCAACCACTCCAATTAGGAACGAACTGCCGTTGAACTTGAATTGTCCAATTTGGAACACCTACTGATTTCGGATCGAGCCCAAAACTTGGGCAACATCATAATATGGTGGGAGGAGTCATTTGGTGAGTTTTGAGTGAAATCCAATCGCTAGAACTATGGAATACACCAACCACTCCAATTAGGAACGAACTGCCGTTGAACTTGAATTGTCCAATTTGGAACACCTATTGATTTCGGATCGAGCCCAAAACTCGGGCAACATCATAATATCGTGGGAGGAGTCATTTGGTGAGTTTTGAGTGAATTCCAATCGCTAGAACTATGGAATACACCAACCACTCCAATTAGGAACCAACTGCCGTTGAACTTGAATTGTCCAATTTGGAACACCTATTGATTTCGGATCGAGCCCAAAACTTGGGCAACATCATAATATGGTGGGAGGAGTCATTTGGTGAGTTTTGAGTGAAATCCAATCGCTAGAAGTATGGAATACACCAACCCCTCCAATTAGGAACGAACTGCCGTTCAAATTGAATTGACCAATTTCTCACACGTATTGATTTCGGATCGAGCCCAAAACTTGGGCAACATCATAATATGGTGGGAGGAGTCATTTGGTGAGTTTTGAGTGAAATCCAATCGCTAGAAGTATGGAATACACCAACCACTCCAATTAGGAACGAACTGCCGTTGAACTTGAATTGTCCAATTTGGAACACCTATTGATTTCGGATCGAACCCAAAACTTGGGCAACATGATAATATGGTGGGAGGAGTCATTTGGTGCGTTTTGAGTGAAATCCAATCGCTACAAGTTTGGAATACACCAACCACTCCAATTAGGAACGAATTGCCGTTGAACTTCAATTGTCCAATTTGGAACACCTATTGATTTCGGATCGAGCCCAAAACTTGGGCAACAACATAATATGGTGGGAGGAGTCATTTGGTGAGTTTTGAGTGAAATCCAATCGCTAGAAGTATGGAATACACCAACCACTCCAATTAGGAACGAACTGCCGTTGAACTTGAATTGTCCAATTTCGAACACCAATTGATTTCGGATCGAGCCCAAAACTTGGGCAACATCATAATATGGTGGGAGGAGTCATTTGGTGAGTTTTGAGTGAAATCCAATCGCAAGAAGTATAGAATACACCAACCACTCCAATTAGGAACAAACTGCCGTTGAACTTGAATTGTCCAATTTCTCACACCTATTGATTTCGGATCGAGCCCAAAACTTGGGCAACGTCATAATGTGGTGGGAGGAGTCATTTGGTGAGTTTTGAGTGAAATCCAATCGCTAGAAGTATGGAATACACCAACCACTCCAATTAGGAACCAACTGCCGTTGAACTTGAATTGTCCAATTTGGAACACCTATTGATTTCGGATCGAGCCCAAAACTTGGGCAACAACATAATATGGTGGGAGGAGTCATTTGGTGAGTTTTGAGTGAAATCCAATCGCTAGAAGTATGGAATACACTAACCACTCCAATTAGTAACGAACTGCCGTTGAACTTGAATTGTCCAATTTCTCACACCTATTGATTTCGGATCGAGCCCCAAACTTGGGCAACATCATAATATGGTGGGAGGAGTCATTTGGTGACTTTTGAGTGAAATCCAATGGCTAGAAGTATGGAATACACCAACCACTCCAATTAGGAACGAACTGCCGTTGAAGTTGAATTGTCCAATTTCTCACACCTATTGATTTCGGATCGAGACCAAAACTTGGGTAACATCATAATATGGTGGGAGGAGTCATTTGGTGAGTTTTGAGTGAAATCCAATCGCTAGAAGTATGGAATTCACCAACCACTCCAATTAGGAACGAACTGCCGTTGAACTTGAATTGTCCAATTTCTCACACCTATTGATTTCGGATCGAGCCCCAAACTTGGGCAACATCATAATATGGTGGGAGGAGTCATTTGGTGAGTTTTGAGTGAAATCCAATGGCTAGAAGTATGGAATACACCAACCACTCCAATTAGGAACGAACTGCCGTTGAACTTGAATTGTCCAATTTGTAACACCTATTGATTTCGGATCGAGCCCAAAACTTGGGCAACATCATAATATGGTGGGAGGAGTCATTTGGTGAGTTTTGAGTGAAATCCAATCGATAGAAGTATGGAATTCACCAACCACTCCAATTAGGAACGAACTGCCGTTGAACTTGAATTGTCCAATTTCTCACACCTATTGATTTCGGATCGAGCCCCAAACTTGGGCAACATCATAATATGGTGGGAGGAGTCATTTGGTGAGTTTTGAGTGAAATCCAATGGCTAGAAGTATGGAATACACCAACCACTCCAATTAGGAACGAACTGCCGTTGAACTTGAATTGTCCAATTTGTAACACCTATTGATTTCGGATCGAGCCCAAAACTTGGGCAACATCATAATATGGTGGGAGGAGTCATTTGGTGAGTTTTGAGTGAAATCCAATCGATAGAAGTATGGAATTCACCAACCACTCCAATTAGGAACGAACTGCCGTTGAACTTGAATTGTCCAATTTGGAACACCTATTGATTTCGGATCGAGCCCAAAACTTGGGCAACATCATAATATGGTGGGAGGAGTCATTTGGTGAGTTTTGAGTGAAATCCAATCGCAAGAAGTATGGAATACACCAACCACTCCAATTAGGAACGACATGCCGTTGAAATTGAATTGACCCATTTCTCACACCTATTGATTTCGGATCGATCCCAAAACTTGTGCAACATCATAATATGGTGGGAGGAGTCATTTGGTTCGTTTTGAGTGAAATCCAATCGCTAGAATTATGGAATACACCAACCACTCCAATTAGGAACGAACTGCCGTTGAACTTGAATTGTCCAATTTGGAACACCTATTGATTTCGGATCGAGCCCAAAACTCGGGCAACATCATAATATGGTTGGAGGAGTCATTTGGTGTGTTTTGAGTGAAATCCAAACGCTAGAAGTATGGAATACACCAACCACTCCAATTAGGAACGAACTGCCGTTGAACTTGAATTGTCCAATTTCTCACACCTATTGATTTCGGATCGAGCCCAAAACTTGGGCAACATCATAATATGGTGGGAGGAGTCATTTGGTGAGTTTTGAGTGAAATCCAATCACGAGAAGTATGGAATACACCAACCACTCCAATTAGGAACGAACTGCCGTTGAACTTGAATTGTCCAATTTGGAACACCTATTGATTTCGCATCGAGCCCAAAACTTGGGCAACAACATAATATGGTGGGAGGAGTCATTTGGTGAGTTTTGAGTGAAATCCAATCGCTAGAAGTATGGAATACACTAACCACTCCAATTAGGAACGAACTGCCGTTGAACTTGAATTGTCCAATTTGGAACACCTATTGATTTCGCATCGAGCCCAAAACTTGGGCAACAACATAATATGGTGGGAGGAGTCATTTGGTGAGTTTTGAGTGAAATCCAATCGCTAGAAGTATGGAATACACTAACCACTCCAATTAGGAACGAACTGCCGTTGAACTTGAATTGTCCAATTTCGCACACCTATTGATTTCGGATCGAGCCCCAAACTTGGTCAACATCATAATATCGTGGGAGGAGTCATTTGGCGAGTTTTGAGTGAAATCCAATCGCTAGAAGTATGGAATACACCAACCACTCCAATTAGGAACGAACTGCCGTTGAACTTGAATTGTCCAGTTTGGAACACCTATTGATTTCGGATCGAGCCCAAAACTTGGGCAACATCATAATATGGTGGGAGGAGTCATTTGGTGAGTTTTGAGTGAAATCCAATCGCTAGAAGTATGGAATACACTAACCACTCCAATTAGGAACGAACTGCCGTTGAACTTGAATTGTCCAATTCGGAACACCTATTGATTTCGGATCGAGCCCAAAACTTGGGCAACAACATAATATGGTGGGAGGAGTCATTTGGCGAGTTTTGAGTGAAATCCAATCGCTAGAAGTATGGAATACACCAACCACTCCAATTAGGAACGAACTGCCGTTGAACTTGAATTGTCCAATTTGGATCACCTATTGATTTCGGATCGAGCCCAAAACTTGGGCAACAACATAATATGGTGGGAGGAGTCATTTGGTGAGTTTTGAGTGAAATCCAATCGCTAGAAGTATGGAATACACTAACCACTCCAATTAGGAACGAACTGCCGTTGAACTTGAATTGTCCAATTTCGCACACCTATTGATTTCGGATCGAGCCCCAAACTTGGGCAACATCATAATATGGTGGGAGGAGTCATTTGGCGAGTTTTGAGTGAAATCCAATCGCTAGAAGTATGGAATACACCAACCACTCCAATTAGGAACGAACTGCCGTTGAACTTGAATTGTCCAATTTGGAACACCTATTGATTTCGGATCGAGCCCAAAACTTGGGCAACATCATAATATGGTGGGAGGAGTCATTTGGTGAGTTTTGAGTGAAATCCAATCGCAAGAAGTATGGAATACACCAACCACTCCAATTAGGAACGACATGCCGTTGAAATTGAATTGACCCATTTCTCACACCTATTGATTTCGGA